>NC_057807.1:65731994-66076245 GCF_018294505.1 Triticum aestivum
CGGCGTATGTTGGGCGGGGGTCGGTGGCCGCCCGTGGCCCGGCGCGGTGCCGGGCGCCGGGAGGGACGGCGCCGAGAGCGACACCGTGGCGCCCGCCGAGAGCGAGGCCGTGATGCCCGGCACGGAAGCGGCGGCGGTGGAGGAGTTGGCGGCAGCGGAGGTGGTGGAGTTGACGGGCAGCAGCGGTGGTGGCAGCGGTGGCGGAATTGGAGGTGGCGAAGACATGGTCGAAACCCGGGTACCTGATACCAGATTGGTGGGACTAGGGTTCCTACCAGTGCGGCTACGCAGGTTATAGGGACAAGGAGGAGGTGGACGAGGGCTGGAGCGGGCGCGCCGGCGAGTGGGCGCCGTCGCGGCTAGGGTTTAGGTGCGGCGGCGGTTGGCTGGTGGCGGCTAGGGTTCCGGCTCCTCAGGGAGCCGGGCAACAGAAGATGATAATATCTTTATTGCTTGATCTCAAACGATGTCTTACAACTAGTATTTATAACTTTAGCCTAAGATAACTTGCCTAAAATAACTTGCCTAAGATAACTTGTGGGTCAAGCCCCTAATACTAATGCCCGGTGGGCCTCTTTCGGTTATAGACCAAACCGGTCATAACATCATAGCTCTTCTTCTCCACTTCTTAGTTCCCACCCACTCTGTTTTCTTCTTCTTTTTTTGAGAGGAATCTGTCTGTTTCTGAAGATTTTTTTCTTTTTTTCCTATGTAGCGCAAGAAAAAGGGGCAGCATAACAGATTTTTGTGAGGCAGGTTTCAAATAAGGTATATTAAGCAGGTCTCAAGATTTTTATTTTTAAGTAGTATATAAAATTACCCATCAGTACTAGAACCAAACTAATCGCGTAGCCAAACAAATCACTTATGCACTCATGCCCTAGTTATCAGAATGCCAAATTTTCAATCGATCCCCTCTCAGTTACCATTTTGCATACAACAAGTTCATAGCTCTTCCTCTCAACTTGTTAGATCTCAGTTACCCTTTTTTCTGAGAGAGAGAGAGAGAGATCTGTCTGATTCTGAAGCCTGCAGGGGGATTCTTTTGCTTATGTAGTGCAGAAAAAGGGATTGCCAACATCAGCATAACAGTTTTTTTGTGAGGCAGGTCTCAAATATGTATATTAAACAGGTCCCAAGCAAATTTTGTTTTTAGGAAAAGAAACCTATTTCTTAGTAGAACCAAACTTCTCATCACGTAGCCAAACAAATCACCTACACTGCTGTCAGCTCTGCTGCCTCCAGCGCTGATTTGCTTGCTGCTACAACACGCATGGTTGAGTCAATTCAACTTGCTCTGCTTATTAATCAGATCAAACCGCTTTTCTTAATTTTTCTGAGCTCTTCCATTTGCGCTATCTCCAAGTAAGTTGAATAGCTGCAACTCTTACTTAATAATTCCACTTCATTTTATTTTTTTCAGTTATGGAAGTGCATTTTACAGAAATTTACTAGCGGTTCACTTGTCTGACTAATGCATGCACTCGAGGATTCAGTGTTGTGTCCGGTTTTCAGAAAAATGCATTATGTTGTTGTGTTTTGTCTGAGGAATTTTGTGATTTTCAGGGAGACGAACGTCTGAAGATTGAAATGGATCTCACGATCCAGTTGATAGAACAGATTACCAAAAGTTTCTCTGACGATCAAAAAATTGGTTGTGGTACGTATGGGGAAGTTTACAAGGTACGACGTGATTTCCGGATAGTAGTTATCACTTGCTATGAGCAAGTGCTCCATTTTAACACCGGGTTTTATCTAACAGGGAGTGCACAATGGTGAAGAAATTGCCGTTAAGAAGCTTTACAACATGCAAGGAATTGATGACACGGAATTTACAAATGAGTTCCGTAATCTTATGAAGGTCAAGCATCCGAACATTGTACGCTTAATTGGCTACTGCTATGAAATACGACATAGACATGTCGAGATGAATGGAGACCTTGTTTTCGCTAAAACAATAGAGCAACTTCTCTGCTTCGAATATATGGAGGGTGGAAGCCTTGCTAAGCATATTTCTGGTATGATGGTATTTCTAATACTTTTAATTCAATAGTTTATGTCCGACAGTCCAAGTATAATGTCTGTCTTTATACCTCTTGTGCAGATGAATCCTGTGGTCTTGATTAGCCCACTCGATACGAAATCATTAAGGGAATTTGTGAGGGTCTAAATCATCTTCATAATGGGCGGAGTGATTATATTTATCATCTGGATTTGAAACCGGATAATATACTGTTGGATAAAAACATGATGCCTAGGATTGCAGATTTCGGCATGTCAAGACTCTTAGCTTCATCCAAAACGCATATAACTCAAACTCTGAAAGGAACACTGTAAGTTGATTGAGCATGTCTGATCCATTTCTCTTCATTCAATGTCAATATGTTATGCTTGCATTGCCTTTACTGTATTTATCAATAACATGCAGAGGATACATGCCACCAGAATTCATTGACAAGCGCAGAATCACAAAGAAGTACGATGTGTTCATTGACAAGCCCAGATTGTGCAGAGGCTTCAGGAACTGGCTCCGGGAGACTTTCAGTGGGAGCTTGTTCTCATTGAGGAGCGCGTGTTCAGGGTTGACCTCCCGTCGGTAGAGGACTTGCGGCGGTTGCTGAGCTTTGGGATGTGTAAGGTGCCAGGTACTAATTGTATTCTGGAGTTTCAAGACTGGAAGAAAGTGGAGCCTAAGGGGAAGCCCCTTACTCAGGTGTGGCTGCGTTTTTCTGGGGCACCCTCTGAGGCTCTGACAGATGTTTGGGTTGTGGCTAGTCTGGGTATCATGGTTGGCAAAACTGAGAAAGTGGATATGACATTCACTCGCGCCCATGGGGTGGCCAGATTGCGAGTGAGTGTTCTAGACATCGAGTTCGTCCCGGATGTGGTTAACTGGACCTACAGGGGAGAGGTATTCCCTCTTGAGATTGAGTTTGAGGACTCTGAGTTGTTTGCCGAGGCGGGTGTTAGTACTGATATGGATATAAACGAGGGAGACGACAATGCGGGGGCTAGGAAGGATCCGACTGATGAGGCTGGTCGAGAGAGACCCAACGGGTCGGGACCGGTTGCTCAGTTGCCCCAGACTGGATCTGGGATAGAGCCGGCCCCATCTCCGTCGGTACCTCACAGCACGTTGAGGTTTGGATCTTTTGAGCCTGCGTCTGCTCCTCCTAGGCTTTGGAGCGATCGGGTGGAGTCTGAGGATGCTTTTGAGTGCTCGCTCCCGGTGCTGGATCTTATGCCGGCTGTTTGTCCAATGGTGGGAGACTGTGTGATGGGCCACTCGGAGACGACTTTGGGGGGGAAGGAATGTGGAGCCTCAGGTGGCCCCCTTCCCCCGTGGGATCACTGCGGTCTCATGCGGACGATTGGTGGCTGAGTCGATGCCTGCATCGCCGTCGTTGGCCGGCCGAGAGGGAGACCGTCTGGGGCAGGTGGCCTTGGACCCTTCCCCTTCGGCACCGGCTGCTGCTGCATCTCCTGTGCTGATCAGCGATTGTCAGGGGCAGGTGGCCCCGGCGACGTCAGCTTCGCCGCCGCTGGCCGGCCGTGAGGGAGGCCGTCTGGGGCAGGTGGCCTCAGACCCTTCCCTTTCGGCACCGGCTGTTGCGACTTCTCCTGTGGTGCTCAGCGGGAGTCTGGGGCAGGTGGCCCGGGTCCATCCCTCGCCTTCGGCTGCCGGGATGGTGACGCCCTCAGGCTTGAGGGTTGGGGCAGAGGGGGTGCTCGGGCAGGCGGCGCCGGCACCTACCTCACCCGGCCTCCTGTTCGTGCGCCATGGGAGCCTTCCGCCGCTGCCTCCTACGAGTGGCGCTACTCGGGAGGAGGTTATTGCTTTCGGTGGGATCCCTAACCCGGTCTCGAAGGGGAGACGGATGAGTTCTCATCTCCAGGACCACCCGGAGGTTGATGACATGCAGCAGAGGTGCGCTATGAGGGCGGCCAAGCTTCGTGACATTGAGGTCACTACCGGTATGTCAGTCAACTTATCCAATTCTATTTTGCATTTTTCTACGGATGAGATTATTCATAATGCAAATCAATTAGGGATTTTGCTAGGGAATACCAATTCTGAAATTTCCAACTCGGTTAATGATCTTGATCTGGAAGCGGAACGCGCTTTAGAAACCATTCGAAATCTTGCGGCAGTGAGACCTATGAATGATGCTGAGATTGATGCGTTGGGGGTGAGAGTGCTTGACAATTTGTGTGCGGACCTTGCACCACCCACTAATGAGTCCGACGAGGAGGAGGTTAGTGTAGAAGTTGTAGTGAATCAACCACCAGAGACCGGTTATGAGGACCGGATGGTGGACAATGATAAACCCAAACGTAAGTGGAAGCGGAAGGTGTATCCCGCATCCGCGGTACGTAGGAGCGCTAGGATTCGTACGGAAAAAAAATTTCATGATGACTTATGAAAGGAATCTTTTGGAATAGCAAAGGTCTGAAGGACTTGGCTAAACGAAGATTTCTCGCTGAGGCATCTCTGGAGCATCGTTTAGATTTCATTGCTCTCTCTGAAACTGGTAGAGATAATTTTGCTCCTCAGTTTCTTTCCTCTCTTGCGGGCGGTGTTGATTTCGACTAGCATTGCCTACCTCCGCGAGGACGATCGGGAGGTATCTTGCTAGGAGTGAGATGCGATTCCCTTGAGGTCCGGAGTGTAGTGATGGGCGACTTTGCGGTTAAGTTTCGGGTTAGGTCTAAAGTTGATGGTTTCAACTGGGCCTTGGTGGCGGTTTATGGTGCCGCGCAGCCGGAGCTTAAACCGGAGTTTCTAGCGGACCTTGTTCGAGTTTGTGGGTCCGAGCAGCTTCCGATGTTGGTCGGGGGTGATTTCAATATCATTCGGAGGAGAGAGGAGAAGAATAATGATAACTTTGACGGCAGATGGTCGTTTATGTTCAATAGCATTATTGAGAGCTTGGATCTGAGAGAGATAGAGCTTTCTGGTAGAAAGTTTACCTGGGCTAATGCCTTGCCTACCCCGACATATGAAAAGCTTGATCGAGTTCTCGCGAGCGTGGAGTGGGAACAGAAGTTCCCTCTTGTTACGGTCCAAGCTCTCTCGCGGGGAATATCCGATCACACACCACTGTTCGTGGACTCCGGGGAGCCGAACCATGTGGGAAACAAAAACACCTTCTCATTCGAGATGGCCTGGTTCGAACGTGAGGGGTTCTTAGACCTCATTGCCAGGGAATGGGCTAAGGGTGTAGGAGGTAGGACGGCTGTCGAGCGTTGGCAGAATAAAATTAGGCATATGAGAAGTTTCTTACGGGGTTGGGCTAAGCACCTCAGTGGGGTGTATAAGATTGAGAAGGATAGGCTCCTTTCTCTTATACAGGCCCTGGACATAAAAGCCGAATCCGCGATTTTGCTGCCTGCTGAGCTCCAGGTTAAAACGGAGGCGGAGAAGAGGTTGAAAGAACTTCTCCGTGAAGAAGAGTTGAAGTGGGTGTTGCGAGCTAAGGTTCGCAAAGTGGTCCAAGGGGACGCCAATACTCAATTCGTTCACCTGATTGCCAATGGTAAGCACAGAAAGAAGCGTATCTTCAAACTTGAACAAGATGAGGGTACTATTGTTGGGCAGGATAATCTCAAAACATATATTACAGAGTATTATAGGCAGTTATTTGGACCTCCGGAGGTTAATTGTGTGACCCTCGATGAGTCCAGGACTGAGGATGTACCTCAATTGTCTGCTGCCGATAATGATATCTTGCTCGCCCCGTTTTCGGAGAAGGAGGTGTTTGATGCTATTGCACAAATGAAAAACAATAAGGCTCCCGGACCGGATGGGTTCCCGGCCGAGTTCTATAAAAAGTGCTGGCACATTATTAAGGGGGATTTGTTACCTATGTTTCAGGATCTTTTCTCTAGACAGCTTCAATTATTTCACTTGAATTTTGGAACTATCACATTGCTCCCTAAGAAAACCGAGGCTGTGAGAATTGAGCAGTTCAGGCCAATTTGCCTCCTCAATGTTAGTTTCAAAATCTTCACCAAGGTCGGGACTAATAGGCTCTCACAGATTGCGCATTCTGTGGTGCAACAATCCCAAACTGCTTTCATGCCAGACAGAAACATCCTTGAAGGGGTGGTTGTCCTTCATGAAACGCTCCATGAAATTCACTCCAAAAAATTAGACGGGGTAATTTTTAAGGTGGATTTCAAAAAAGCGTACGATAAGGTCAAGTGGCCATTCCTCCAACAGGCATTGCGTATGAAAGGTTTTGATGATGCCTGGCGCCGGCAGGTCGAATCATTTACGCAAAAAGGGAGTGTGGGAATTAAAGTGAATGACGTTATAGGTCATTATTTCCAGACTCATAAAGGCCTCAGATAAGGAGATCCGATGTCCCCTATCCTGTTTAACATTGTGGTGGATATGTTAGCAATTTTGATAGGAAGGGCTAAGGAGAATGGTCAAGTGGGTGGCTTGGTACCTCATCTTGTTGATGGAGGTGTATCCATCCTTCAATACGTTGATGATACAATCATATTTATGGAGCACGACTTGGCCAAGGCGAGAAATATGAAGTTGTTGTTATGCCTATTTGAACAATTGTCCGGATTAAAGATTAACTTTCATAAGAGCGAGTTGTTCTGCTTTGGTAGAGCCAAAGACGAACAGGAGTCTTATAGGCAATTGTTTGGGTGCGAGTTGGGGAGTTTGCCCTTCTCCTACCTTGGTATTCCGATACACCATCGTAGGCTGACAAACAGAGAGTGGAAGTGTATCGAGGACCGATTTGAGAAGAAATTGAGTTGCTGGAAGGGTAAGCTCATGTCATATGGAGGCCGGTTAATCTTGATAAATTCGGTGCTCACGAGTATGCCTATGTTTCTCTTATCGTTCTTTGAGGTCCCAGTTGGTGTTAGGAAAAGACTGGACTTCTATCGATCATGTTTCTTTTGGCAGGGTGATGAACTTAAAAGAAAATACCAGCTTGCTAAATGGGATATTATCTGTCGACCCAAAGACCAAGGAGGGCTTGCATTTGAGAATCTTGAAGTTAAGAACAGATGCCTTCTTAGTAAGTGGTTGTGGAAGCTCGCTTCCGGGACTGAAGCCATGTGGGCGCAGATCCTTCGCAGCAAGTACCTCCAGACTAGAACTCTGTCCCAGGTAACAGTTAGGCCGACTGACTCGCCTTTCTGGAAAGGACTCATGAAAGTCAAACAATTACTGTTCAATAGGACAAGAGTTGTTATTGGAAATGGTGCTACTACACGTTTCTAGGAGGATACTTGGCTTGGCAACTCACCCTTGGTCATTCAATATCCGTCTTTATATCGTATTGCTCAACGAGGTGAGGTGTTCGTGGCAACGGTATTTCAATCTATCCCCCTTAATATTCAGTTTAGACGGTCGCTAGCGGGCAATCGTTGGGAAGATTGGCTCCATTTAGTTAGGAGACTGATGGAGGTTCAACTTTCTGACCAACCTGATGAATTACGCTAGAAGTTGACTAGGTCTGGAGTATTTACAGTTAAGTCAATGTATATTGATGTTATTAAAATTCCAACTTCCAAGAATGTCTGGGATGTCAAAGTTCCTTTGAAAATAAAAGTGTTTATGTGGTTTGTCCATAAACAAGTTATTCTAACAAAGGATAACTTAATAAAGCGTAATTGGACAAGACCTACTAGGTGTAGTTTCTGTGATCGGGATGAGACGATTAAGCATCTCTTTTTTGATTGCCCGTTGGCCAAGGTCCTTTGCCGGAGGGTCCACATTGCTTTTAACATTACTCCACCGACTACTGTTAATGCTTTATTTGGGACTTGGCTTAATGGGATTGAGTCTACCTTAGCAAGACATATTCGGGTTGGAGTCTGCGCTTTGCTGTGGACCATCTGGCTTTGCAGAAATGATTTGGTTTTTAACAGAACATCACAGATTCATTTTTTGTAGGTTATTTTCCGAGCTACGGCAATGATCCGTTCGTGGTCGCTACTCACTCCGATGGAGGCCAGGGAGCATTTGGTTACTGGGTCTATCCGTTGGGAGATGGTAGCTCGGGATATTTTCAACCGGTTTGGATGGCGGTCATGTAATAGGATAGGCAATTAGTTTACCTACCTTTTTTAGCCAGCCGGTTGTGGCATTTTTTCCTGGCTAGTTTGTGTATCTAGCCTTTTGCGCTCTGTGTGAGCTGCCTTTTCTTTCTTTAAGTTTGAGACTTTGGAACTTTGTTGGCACAATTTGATTATTGGTTAATAAGATGGCCGTATGCATCACTCTTGATGCAGAGGCCGGGGAGCCCCCCCTTTTCGAAAAAGTGTTGGTGTCATAATTTTACAAATAATGGCTGGAGCTCAGGGCTACAACAATTGTTGTGAGATGACTTCTCCCCAACAGTTTATCGAGCTTGTAAGCCTCTGTACTATATTTTGAGCAAATGTTATGTTTTTTCTGGTATCATCACACTATCCAAGAATGCGTGCGCTTATGAATCTTTATATATATACCGCAGGTACATGAGAACTGGAAGAAAAGGCTTCAAGGGATGCCAATGCAGGAAAATACTTACTTAATTGACATCCTAGCAGTGCAGAGATGTATTGAACTCGCAGTGAGATGTGTGAAGGCCGATCCCGTAAAAAGGCCTAGTATAATGGACGTCGTCGATGAACTGAATAAACTAGATGCTGACATTAAGAATATATCACTTCCAGGCCAGGTAACATTCAGGCTCTCCTTTCGAATGAAACTCATCAAAACTTTGGGAACTTCAGTAATTTGGTGGATCCTAAATATTTCGGTGGCATGTGTATCTGAGCCAAATTCATACAGAACACAAATTAACATTGGTCATATTTCCACTAGCCAGAGATCACTCAAAGTTATGTGGATTTTTTTGTCATTTGGCCGAAGTAGAATCTCCATTTTTTCAGTTATTTTAGTGATTTGGTAACATGGGTACACTATGACCACATTAACTCCATGATCTATTTTATTCTCATTGCAGGAAACTTCTGACTCCAAAGATCTTGAGCTTGATTCAGCCCTCGAGCTACGCTTCCCATTTGAGCTAAACAGGGACATATCATGTTGTATGCAGCTAATCAACAAGACAAACGA
The DNA here is from genome assembly GCF_018294505.1 of Triticum aestivum. Taxonomy (NCBI): domain Eukaryota; kingdom Viridiplantae; phylum Streptophyta; class Magnoliopsida; order Poales; family Poaceae; genus Triticum; species Triticum aestivum. The sequence continues at coordinate 65,741,092 of NC_057807.1, forward strand.
GTTCGTTGCATTCAACATCAGAACCAATAAAATGAAGTACATTGCACGGCCAAATAACGGGAATATGGCACCATATTCCAAGATTTATATCACATTTACATTGCTGGCACAAGACAAGGAGCCACCCTATATGCGGTGCCAAGACATGCTCATTGTGCAGAGCACTAGGCTCAGCATGGAATCCGGTGATGAGATCACTGACGAGTTCTTCGAGAAGGCTGTGGCAAGTAGGGTGGTGGATGAGGTGAAGTTGCCGATTGTCTATGTTGTGTAGTTACTGTGCTGGAGCATGAGTGAAATCCATCTAGGTGAGTGACATGATGAGGAAAACATAGAGGCTCATGACTTCCATAAAGTTCTGCGGATATTTGAGAGTAGATTCTGATTAGAGCATCTCCAACGGCCGCCCCAAACGACGCGCGCGCGGGGTAAACCCAGCTTTTAGCGCGCGCGGGGCGGTTTGCCGCGCTCCAGCGGCCGCGGGAAACAAGCGTGCGGGGGAACCGTTTGCGCATGCGCGCGAAAAGGCGCCAGCTCGCGCGCAAGATTTGGCGCGCCGCTTCGCGCGCGCCTATAAAAGTGTTGCGCGTGCTACGCGCCTTCTCCACGCTTTCTCTTCTCCTCTTCCTCTCCCTCTCTGCCACGCGCCGCTCCAGCGCCCCGCCACCGCCGCGCCGCCGAGGAGCGTCTGGCTACCGCGACGTCCGCCTGCGCCCCAACGGCAGCTACTCCGCGGAGATACGCTCCGGCGAACTCCGGCTCGGCCTCGGCACATACGGGACGGCGCGCGAGGCCGCCCGCGCGTACGACGCGGCGGCGTGGCGCCTAGGCTTGCCGCGCGGCCAGATGAACTTCCAAGATGTGTACACGCTCCAGCAAGCGCTCAACTTCGCCCCGCTGCCTCGTCTGAACACGGCAGAAGACCGTGCGGAGCACGCCGAGCGGCAACGCCGCCTCCTCGTCGCCCAGGAGGACGAGCGGGTCATGGCGGAGTGACGCCAGCGCCACCCGGAGGACGTCGCCTACGAGCAGGCCTACTGGGCAAGACACCGCGAGGAGGACACGCGAAGGCGCCGCGCGACACGGTTGGACAAGCGTCGGCGGAAGGCGTTGGCGAATGCGCAGTCCGACCTCGTTGCAGCAGGTGGGCAGTCGTTCTTCACGCCGAACGATGAGCGGTGGCTGGACATCTGGCTAACTACCTCGGACGACACCGCCGATGATGATAGTGGTGATGATGATAGCGACTTAGAGTAGTTTTTTAATGCAATCTATGTTTTTTATCGTTTGTCGTTTTTATTTATGCAATCTATGTTTCGGATGTAAAATGCCTTTGTATCGTTTAAAATCTATGCAATCTATCTAGTTTTTTTAAAATTTCTGCTTTCAATGCCAACATTTCTAGTTTGTAGAACGAGTGCACGCGCTGCATTTTAGCGCGGCTGCTGGAGCGGGCGCAGCGCGCCGCGCCAAACCAAGCGATGGGCGCGCGCTAAAGCTGTTTTTTGCGCGCGCCGCGTTCGGCGTCTGTTGGAGATGCTCTTATGTCGGTAATCTTACAAAAAGACTAATATGAACTTAGATCTGTATCCAAAGAGGAGGAGGAGGAGGACGACAACTAGATTTATCTATTTTTATTTAGTTTTTTAGTTAATGTTTATAGTTTTAATCAATGTAGACGAGACTTTCACCAGCTATTTTATTTCATTTAATGTGAAAATTCATCCATGAAATGCGTCCGTTTGTGTTGGACGCAACAACGGACCGATGGACAAAACCAAACGTTTTGGTTTGCGCCTGACCAACCTAAACGAACAAAAAAAGGGACAAATTCCATGTCCATTTAGGTTTGCCCTTATCGGTCACAAGATGTCTTGCGCGTATGTAAAAAACCTAGCCACCGCGACTCCTACCCCTCCCTCCTAGTCTCGCCGCCGGATAATCGTCTTAGAAAGCTATTTACTGGTAAGAGTATCCTTATTGTTTTAGATGACCTGTGGGAGGAGAATCCAGATGACTTAAATGATTTGGTGACTATGCTAAAGCTTGGCACCCAAAGAAAGGTCATTGTCATAGTTACTACACGTGATGAAGGCATTGCGAAGATAATTTGTGGTCCTGCAGTTACACCATACAAGCTGGAGATTTTGACGGATGATATGTGCTGGACCATAATAAAACAAAAAACTGCCTTGGAAGATCGAGCCGACAAAGAACAATTGAAGCAGTTTGGAAGGGAGATATATAGCAGCCAAGTTTGGAGGTGTGGCCTTAGCGGCTCACTCACTTGGATACATGTTGAGGGGGATGACATCTGACCAATGGGAGTCAGTGAGGGACAATTGCATCTGGAATTTATCTACTCAGAAAGATCCATCATCGAGAATCCATAAAGTGTTTGCATCCTTGCTGTTAAGCTATAGCCATATGCCTGATTGGTTGAAGTTGTGCTTTTTGTATTGCGCAGTCTTTTCAAAAGGTTGCAATATAGTGAAGTATGATCTGATTCACCAATGGATTGCTCTTGGATTCATCGAGCAATCCAGGATATTTGGTTCTATGTAGCTCTGTGAGAATTATGTCACGCAACTTTTGGGGATGTCTTTTCTTCAATATTCAAAGACACCTTTTTTGACGCGTTACTACATAATTTGGCTCTTATTTCCAATCTTAGGTATTCCAGCTCACATACTGTATATTTTCATGATGACTCCAGGAGCAAAAGCATTATGGTGCACATGCTCCTGTCGCAATTCTTCTTGCACATTTTTTCCTGAAAATTTTAGAAATGTGTATGTTGCACACATGTACTATGCTACGCTCAGTAACCATTTTTTTTTAACAAGCACAGGAATTATGCAAAAAAAAAATGCACACATTGTTGGCCTAATTTTGCCAGTTATGGGTAACAAATATGGATGGTAAAAATAATAGCACTATCTCTCATACTCTAATACAACCCACAATTGCGAAATTCGTTTTTGGAATATGCAAGAGTGTATGCTAGTACTCCCTTTGTAAACTAATATAAGAGCGTTTAGATCACTACTTTAGTATTCTAAACGCTCTTATATTAATTTACGGAGGGAGTAGTTGCTAATGTGTCTATAGGACACGCTCGTTTCTGGATGGTCAACAGGCAGTCAGTGGGAGACCTTTGTGCCCACGGTGCTCGCCACCGTTAGTTAGTCAGAAGGCGCTCAAGGAGCACTCTGCGTGCGACACTCTAGTTGATAGGCGCTGCATCAGTGACATTTTGGCTGCTGTCAACGTACATGGCATCGTCGAGTTCATCCACCTGGCAGATATCATGGAGGCCCGGATCCTAGCCTAGCTTCAGAAGATCGCCCCCCAGACGGACGAAGACTTCCCATCCTGGCCTCCTTACACTCGCCCTCCCAAGCAACAGTAGCTTAGCTTCCTACACTGGGCTTTGGCTGTTTTGCTTTGTTTTCTTGTGCTGCTTTTTTTGCCTTTTCTTGCTCAAGTCTCTCAGCTTTTCTCTACTTCCGCGTCTTGTTACTGCTTTCTCGGTTTCTCCTGTAATATGTGTTTGCAAAACAAATTTGTCCTGCATAACTAACTAACTTCTTAACCTTTATGGATTTCACTTTAACCCTCTTCTTGCGTGATCTCCTAGGCACAACTTTGACCACTGCATGTCTTTCAGCTCAGGAACCTGTTTGGTCCTACCAGCTTTAGTTGATACTATACACACAACGTCAATTTTTTCCAAATTACCATGAAAATATCATATACCCACATGGAAGCACTTGCATCGATATACTACTCATTATACAGGCAGTAGTTCCATTGATAAACATACAACTACAAAACGAAATAAATTCAAACTTCTAACGTTAGGTTTTTTGTTTTTGCTACAGAGTGATAAAAATCAAGACAAAGATGCTACATTGTTCACGATGCATGACCTAGTGCATGATCTCGCAAAGGAGATCTTGGCCCATCAAATTAACACCGAGGGAAAAAAAATGCCGCTATGCATTGGTCACAGATTGTGGCAAGTCATTGCAATTTTCTTTTCCTGCAAATATATGGGCGCTGCATTTTAGGGACTGTGGCAAACAAGAACTTTCTGGTGTTGCATTTTCAACAGCTAAGTGTCTCCCTGTCTTGGATTTAAGTGAATGCCTTATTCATAAGTTACCTGATTGTGTTGGGCAACTGAAGCAACTGAGGTTTCTTCGTGCTCCACGGATACAAGATAAGATGATTCCCGACTGTATCACCGAGCTGTCAGAATTAAAATATCTGGACCTTAGAGGCTCTGAGAAAATCTCAGCATTGCCGGAGTCAATTGGTGACATGAGAGCTCTGATGCATCTTGATTTATCATGTTGCTATGAGATCTATGAACTCCCAAAATCCTTTGCAGAGCTGAAGCAGTTGGTGCATTTGGATTTATCATACTGCAGAAGAATATCTGTATCAGAAGCTTTTGGTGGATTTACCAAACTTCAGTATTTGAGTTTAGCTGGACTAACAATTATAGATGCAGATAAGAGAGGGCTGTCAGAGGTCATTGGTAACCTAACGAAACTCAGGTATCTAAATCTATCAGGGTATCTGGGCAGTAATGTCACATCAGATCAAATTGACAGCTTCATTGGCTCTATCAGCGCACTTTCCAGTTTAGAGAATCTGGTCTTGCCTTATAGTGATTTGATTGTCAGTATACCAGAAAGTATTAGCAACCTCAAGAAGCTTCACTGCTTTAAACTGAAGAAGCTTCCCGATAGCATGGCTCAGATGGTTAGTCTGAAGGTTCTACATGTGACATATTTTAGTTTGGATGAACTGGCGGTCTCTCGGTTCAATCTGGCCCCACTGCCACACTTTGTGGTGCATGCTTCTAGTGATAAATGTAGCAGCAATATCATTCAGCTTCAGCATATAAATACTGGTAAGCTGACAATAGATAGACTTGAAAATGTGAAGTCTGCGAAAGAGGCACACAGAATAAAACTGATGCAGAAGCAAAAAATTGAAGAGCTAAAATTTAAATGGACTGTAGCTGCCAAGAGGTTTGTGGATGACATGGAGGTGTTGGAAAAACTAGTGCCACCGAGCAGTGTACGGAGATTTTCTATTGTTGGTTACAGTAGTGTCAGCATTACCGAAAAAGGCTTTCGCCCCGCTTTATAAATAAAGCAAACCGCCACAAAGCATACAACCGAAGCAAGTTCACACACACCACCCGAGTCTCACAACACAGTAAACATGTTCTGCTGAGGGCACAGCTCAACAAGCCCAAAAGAAAGAAAGAAAACAATACACTCCAGACGCAAGGAGTCTAGTCTGGATCCGGCGGAGGCGGCGGCGACAGGCGGACGGCCATCGAGCGGAGGTCGGCGATGAAGGCTGAGATGGCGTCACGGTCCGGGGGACGGCTAAGCGGCCGCCAAAGCTACAAGAAACCCGAGAGTTTGTAGAGAGCGTTAGTAGCGCGACGGAGGGGGGTACGCTGGATCACAAGCTTATTGCGAACGGTCCAAAGAGTCCAGGCAAGAACCCCAACCTCAAGCCACCTAATATGGCGAGAGGACGCGGGAGACATCTGGAGTTCAGCAAATAAGTCCAGAAAATTGGTGTGGCACCAACTTCCACCGACAACCTCGCGAAAGCAGCTCCAGAGGAACTGGGCGGAGACGCAAGCGAAGAAAATGTGGTTCGAGTCTTCAGGGACACCACAGAGCCGGCAGATAGCAGTGCCCGGGCCATTGCGCTTGCAGACCTCCACTCCAGACGGGACCCGACCGCGAATCCACTGCCACATGAAGATGCGAATCTTCAGGGGAACGCGGACGGACCACACCATCGATAGGGGGAGGGGGGCGGAGGAGGGGGCAATGGCCATGTACAGCGACTTGGTAGAGAACTGGCCCGACGGCTCCAGACGCCAGCGCACAAGGTCCTGACTCCCATCCACCAACGGCTCATGCAGAGCAACGCAATCAAGCAACTCACGTCAGGCGGCGGATTCCGCCGGTCCAAAGGGCCGACGGAAAGCAAGGCGCCCTAAGTCAAGAAGGGCCCTATCGACAGAAATCATGGGGTCGACGGAGATAGAGAAGAGGGTGGGGAAGCGGGCCGCAAAGGGAGAGTCTCCGGCCCAGCGATCAAACCAGAAGAGCGTCGAGAGGTCGGACCCCACCGAAATGGAGGTTCCAATGCGAAGCACCGGGAGAAGCTGGACAATAGACTGCCAGAACTGAGAACCGCCCGATTTCTGGCAGAAGGCAAGGGGTTGACCCCGCAGGTATTTATTCCGGATAATGTCGAGCCAGAGGCCACCTTGACCCTGCGCGATGCGCCAAAGCCAACGGGAGAGAAGGGCAATATTCATCCTTTTAGAGCACATGATGCCCAGGCCACCCTGCTCCCTGGGCTTGCAAATGTCAGGCCAGCTGACCATGTGATACTTCTGCTTGCCATGCTTGCCAGCCCAGTAGAATCGGGACTGAATTTTGGCGATCTCCTTATGGAGGGACTCATGGAGGCTGTAGAAACTCATAAGAAACAAGAGGAGGCTGGAAAGGGATGAGTTGATGAGAATAGTCCGGGCCGCCTTAGAAAGCCACCTCCCCTACCAGGGCTCGCACCGGGATTGGAGCTTAGCCACAGAGGTCCGCAGGTCCGCGACGGAGAGTCGCGAATCGCTAATGGGCGTCCCTAGGTAGGAAGTGGGGAAGGAACCCAGGCGGCAATTAAGTCTGTTGGCGATGGCCACAGACTCAGAGGGGGAATATCCCATCACCATAACATCACTCTTGTCGAAGTTGATCTTGAGGCCCGACATCCGTTGGAAGCAGAGAAGGAGGAACTTAAGGTTGGCGATGTCCGCCTCCGAGCCTTCGACCATGATGATCGTGTCGTCAGCATACTGAAGGATGGAGATCCCCGAGCCCCCAGAAAGGTGGGGGGTAATCCCACGAATGTGGCCAGCGGCTTTTGCCTTATCAAGAATGGAGGCAAGAGCGTCCACTACCATATTGAAGAGGAACGGGGAGAAGGGGTCGCCTTGGCGCACCCCACAAAGGGTAGGGAAGAAAGGACCAATCTCGCCGTTGATGTTGACCGCCGTGCGACCGCAAGAGACCATTTGCATGACTCTAGTGATCCATCGGTCATCGAAGCCCTTCCGAAGAAGGACTTCCCTGAGGAAGGTCCAGCTAATAGTGCCGTAGGCTTTGTGGAAATCGATCTTCAGAAAAACCGCCTTAAGGCGTTTAACCCGGACCTCATGGAGAACCTCATGAAGTACCAGGACACCATCCAGGATGTACCGGCCCTTAATGAAGGCCGACTGGTTAGGGTGGGTTATCCGATCCGCAAGCAGGGTCACCCTAGTGTCAGCATTCCTGATTGGCTTATGGGTATTCGGCAGTATCTCCCTAACCTCACAGAAATAGTTTTGTCTGATCTTCCTAAGTGCAGCAAGCTACCACCACTCGGTCAACTACCAAACTTAAAAGAGGTGAATCTCTACCGGATGGAGGGCTTGGAAGAGTGGAACACAACACATTGCAGTGGCAAGGAAGGTTCAGATCAGCTCATGTTCCCTAAGCTTGAGACCTTGAGGATAGAGCAATGTGGCAAGCTGAGGATAAAACCGTGTCTGCCTAGAGCTACCTATTTGTACACAGAATATTGTGACACGGTGCTATCATCATGGGGAGAGAGCTCTTCACACAGCAGTGCTTCCTCGTCTTCTCCATTAACGTGTCTGAATGTTGCTGAAAGCAAGGTGCCCATGCATCGGTGGAGGTTGCTTCACCACCTCCCTGTCCTTCATAGGTTAATTATCAGTTGTTGCAGTGATCTGGCCGGCTCGCCTCAGATCATCCACAGCATCTCTTCCCTTAGTGTATTGTACCTCGAAAATTTGTCCCAAGCAAAACTGCCTAGATGGTTGGTTCATCTGACATCTCTGCAGGAGCTAACTTTGTCTTGGTGTGCAAGCATGACACTACCGGAGTAGTTTGGAGAACTAACCTCTCTCAAGAATTTGAAGATCGAGGAGTGCGATGAGATCAGGTCTTTGCCCGACAGCATACAACAACTGACGAAGCTTGAAAATCTGTACTTGGACGATTGCCCTACATTAAAGGAGTGGCTTAAATCAGAGCAGAACCAAGTGAAGCTCGCTCACATCAAACACGTGGTATGTGTGTCCAAGCTATATGGTCTATTGCTTTTACTCTTACTATAAACAACTCTTTTCTTTCACCGCAAATATAAACACGCATGGAAGTGTCGAATTGGGTCGCCCTATATTTTTGTTTTGTTTATTATATCGGACACCTGACGATGTCTAGATTGCTGAGTAAATTGCGCGGTGCTTGCACTAAGTAGCCATCTAAGAAGAAAGTGATTCTGGTTGTAATTGTGCTATACATGCTGTGTTGGGTTGATTATACTGTTTGTGTTGTTCAGTTCTTCTTATGGGACTCAGATGAAGACGACAACTGGGATGAAGAAGAAGACATAGCAGATGTCTTTCAAAGACTTAGCCTAGAAGATACTGCAAGCGGATGAATAAACGTTAGGCGCACCAAAAAGTGATGATTAAGAAGACCGTTGACTTGACAAAGATGGAAAAACCGGAATGCCGAGGGCCCTGCATGTTACTGAATCTGTAGTCTCAGGTGTTTAGCGTATGATGGTGTAGTGATACTAATCTGTGATTTCTTTCTTCTGGGGAACTTCCTTGTCTATTCATGAGTTGACTTGTACAGTAGGCCATGCCATTGCCCTAATTCGTTATTTACTACCAGTAGTCCATATGTTTTTTTTTTTAGAAAAGGAGGATGACCCCCGGCCTTTGCATCTGGGCGATGCATACAACCACTTTACTAATTATTCTCACAAGATCTTACAAAGCCATACAATAGCAAGACTAAAGCCACCGTCGCTACACCTATCCAATTGATGAAGGGGCGCAGATAGTCTAGGCCTAATACCAAACAAATATCGCAGCCAAACCTAAACATCTAAGACCTGAGGTACCAACCAGGACGCCCGATGCAGCAGGACCAAGCTCGTCTCGCGCCCGATGCAGCAGGACCGAACTCGTCTCGCGCACGATGCTGTAGGACCGAGCTCATCTCGCGCTTGGGGTAGCAGGATGGGTCGGTGGATGCCGGTTCTGGCCGACCTATTGGGTCTCGACGCTGGGGGTTGCCCAGCGGCGCGAAAGGTGGGACCTTTTCGCTCGTCTCTTTCGTTGGGGTGCGCCGGGTCACGGGTGAGGTGGTGTCGAGGTCTTGGATGCTGGGGCGGCGGCCCTGGTGGTGGTGGTGGCGCGGTGCTCTTGGACATAGCCCGTGCCTTGGTGCTGCCCGCTCATCATGGCCGTGTGGGCGGCGTGGTTGCCGGGGTGTGGCGTTCGGTGGCGGTGAATGTTGGCCGAGGTGAAAACCTGCTCTATCTTCGGACGGACCGGCGGCGGCGAAGATCGCTCCCTTCTTGAAGGCGTCGTCGCGGCTCTCATTGCCCGTCATGCGGCTCCGGGGGAAACTTTGATCCTTGGATCGGGCGGTGGCGGCGCTCCGACGTCGTTTCCTTCCTGAAGGCGCCGCCTTGGAGCGCATGGTTCGTCATATGTAGCTTCATATCTTCGGGGCGGTAGTGCTAAGAGTAGTGTTGCTGCGGTCAGCGCCTTTGTATCCCGTCCTGGGTGTGTGCGTGTGTTGCTGTGGCGTAGCGTGTGGTTGTAATGGATGCTTGTGGGTTGTTGCTTTATATATAAAGCGGGGCGAAAGCCTTTTTCGGTAATCAGGACGCCTGCCGGGTATGGGCACCTACCAGTCCGGCGCACTCCTCAACCAGGGCGCCTGCCGGGTATGAGGCCGCCGCAGCCACCTGCCACCAATCCATCTTCAGTGTTGTACTGCTGCATCAACCTTGTCCGGTCTAACTGCCGTCGACGCCACCACGACCCCAGACAGCGCCACCTCCCTGCGCGAGTTCATCTCCGCTCATTGGACTCCGGATCTCCACAGCGCCACGCCGCCAAGATCCGCCGCCATCAATGTATAAGATGAAGTACCACTCCACCAAAGAAATCGTCCTCTGTTCCCCGAGCCCGTGTGTACCTCCATGAATGACGCCCCCAAGGGGGAAACGACACCAGAGCGCCGCCATCATCCGATCAACTGATCTAGGGTTTCCCCGGAGGTAGCAGAGAGTGACCTTGAACTTCTCCACGGCGATGCCTTCAAGAAGGGAACGACACAGACAGCGCTGCCACCACCGGCCTTTGCAGTAGTCAAAAGCAAGTTTTCACTCAGATCTGTTCGAAGAACCTTCATCTCTCGTGCACGGGCCTCCGCGTCCTGCGACGTCCCCGGGAGCGGGATCCCAAGATCCGCCGCCACCGACGCTGCCACTAGGACCCACCACCCGACCGTCATCCCTGAAGGAGACGACACCACCACCGTGCTCGGATCCGGCATCACGCCAATGCCTTCGGCCGCCCCCAATCAGATCGGTGAAGGAGGGTAGCCAACGCGAGCGCCCACCACCGCTTAGGACCGCCGGACGGCGCCCGAGCCCAACCACCCGAAGGAGAACCGATCTGGGGCGGGAAACCCCAGATCCGTCGCCGCCAGCCCCCGCAGCGCCGTCGGGATCCCATCGGGCCGCCGCCCGAGCGCGCCAACTCCGCCTCCATGCTGTACGCCCAGGGACGCCGATGCATCTCAGCCAGAGGATCCCCTCGTGAAGAAAGGAGGAAGGCCCGCCGTCCGCCGTCCGCCGGGCGAGCTTCGCTCGCCGGCCTCCTTCGGCGGCGGCGGGGAAGAAGGGGAGGAGGGAGGTCGAGGGCGGCGGCGGTTGGGGCGCCTGAGTCGCCCCCCTGGAGGCGACGCGAGCGAGCGACGTCTGCCAAAGTATGATGTTGTGTTTGTGAAAAAACTGAGATGAATCTGAAGAAGCCTGACTGATCACCGTGTTTGCCCTCTTTATGTACATTCCGCGTTCTTATTGCAGCAGATCGCCTCTCAGCCGACGAAGATTTCTCATCCTGGCCTCCCGAGCAACAGAATTAGCATCATAGCTTAGCTTCCTATACAGGGCTTTGGCTGATTTATTTTGTTTTGCTTTGTCTTTTCTGAGTTTTGTTGCCTTTTGTTCGCTGAGCTCTCTCTGTTTTTCTCTACTTTCATGCTAAGCCTTCCTAACGCTTTCTCCTCAACGCATTTAACTTTGACTAGTTGTTTGCTTAGTCCACTGCGCTAACTTCGTCTTAACCTCTATGGAGTAACGTTGACCCTTTTCTTGTGTGATCTAATAGGCACAACTTTGACCACTGCATGTCTTTCAATAACCTATTTGGTCATACCAGCTTCAGCTGATACTATACTCACAACGACAAAATATTGTTCCAAATTAATGGCCATGAAAATATCATACCCACATGGCCATTGATATACTACTCTATTTATGTACATTTTTTTTTACGGTTATATGGCAGCACTTCCATTGATAAACATACTACTACAAAATTCAAAACTCTAACATAAATTTTTTTTTTTTTGCTGTAGAGTGATACACAACGAGACAAATATGATACATTGTTCACGATGCATGACCTAGTGCATGATCTCGCAAGAGAGATTTTGGCCCATCAACTTAACACCGAGGGAAACAAATGCCGATATGCATTGCTCACAGATTGTAGCAAGTCATTGCAGTTGTCTTTTCCTGCAAATATATGGGCTCTGCACTTTAGGGGCTGTTACATGCAAGAACTTTGTGATGGTGCATTTTTGTCAGCTAAGTGCCTGTACCAAACTTTCGATGAGAAGGATCCCAAGGAGGACCATGCGGCCGGGGAAGATGTATAAAAGATGATAGATGAAGAAATCTTGAGGGGAAAACGAGGATGATCTGGGGATGAGGTTGAGGAGGGAGGTATAGCAAGATTTACGGGATTGATAATCATTACTTGCCAAACTGGCCGGTTGTGGGACAACTTAGCATACGGGGGAAGGAACGGAAAAAGGGAAAGGAGGGATCGATCGGCTGGACGAGAGGACGAACGTAAGAGGGGAGAGGGAACCTTACGTTTCTTTTAGATAGCAGAGATAGAGATTTGATGCCTCATATGTGTAGATTGCTACAGATTAAAATATATGACAACTGCACTAATTATGCATCTAAGAAGAACTGAATTATGGTTTTAATTGTGCTACTATACCATGGCCAGCTGCACATGGTCAGTTGTTCTGATTATATTGTTCTGTTGTTCAGATCGTCCCAAGATCATTAATGGCACAGGAAGAGGAGACTCCAAAGATCATTCGAGCAGCTCCCATTCATGGTACTATTGTGATGGATGAGGTGGATCCGGATGTGCTGTATAGTGCTGTGATGAACATGCCTGGCTTTGCTGAGGAATCTCTATTAGTTGCCCTGTCTCAGTTGATGGACAACACTGCTCAGGGCTCTGCATATATGGCCATGAGCGAGGAGGACCGGGTATCATGGCTCATTAACTTCCTGAAAAAATACTACTCCCTCCGTCACGGTTTAGAAGGCACAGTTAAATTTGCGTGCGTTTCCACAATAGACAAGGTTTAGGGCGCATTGCATTTATTTCTAGTAGCTAATTAGTACTCCGGAGTACTATTTCTATATGCATGCGTAGTGTGAATGCTATTTTTTAGCCCATCTCACAACCAATAGATAACCACCTAGGTCCCAGAGAATTTCCAAGCGCGCCTTCTAAACCGTGACGGAGGGAGTAGTCCCTCCGGCCCCATTTAATTGACGCGACCCGGAAGCTAAGTGGTGAAGCACACAAGTATAGGTCGCGGCAGTTAATTAGAGCCAGAGGGAGTACTGAGTTTTAACTGTTGCTGGTTGGCCGTAATTATTTTGCAGCGTTATGTGACTGTAAACACACTGTATTTTCTTTTGCTGTCATAAGTGAAGATAGATGAGATTTACAGACTGCAGTGCAACATCTACTGTTCTGTTGCAGCATCGTTTTGTGAAAATTGAGAAGATAAATCTCAATTGTTTATCCAGTTCTCTATCCCACTCCCCTACTGTCGTTAACAAAGAGGAGAAATGGGTGCAGATGATGTGCAGTTAGCAGAAAGATGGAATATACTGCATTTTGTATCTAATGTGGTGATCCTGAATCTTACTGGATTTATCCCGTTTCACAAGTGATGGCATGGCAAACTGTGATGTGAGTATATACATTTTGCAGCAGATACTCTGTGCTGCATTTCTTGTTGGATTGGCTCACATCAGATTATGCGTCCCTGCCAAGCTGTATGTTGCACTGTTTTTTGTTCTCGCATCTATTTCTCTATCTGTAAATATATACTATATGTTACATGTCATATCATGAGAATTGTCGAATCAGGTATCTTCTTTTTTGTCTATTTGATACCTCATATGTTTAGATTGCCGAGTAAAATACGCCACACTTGCACAAACTATTCATATAAGAAGAAGAAAAAGGATGCATGGTTTTAGCTGCGCTATAGCATGGATAGCTGTGTGTGCTCTGTTGTTTTGTTTTTTACTAATCCGATCCATATTACGCATCCAGATCCGTATCTAGGCAAATCTAAGATAATTTATATGGTTCTGAGGCAGTATATTTGTTGTTCAGGTCTTCCCAACATCATTGAAGGTACAGGAAGGTACTGTGACTGATGAGGTGCATCCAGTTGTGCTTTATAGCGCTGTGGTGAACAATGCTTTTCCTCGTAGACAAATAAAATTTGCGCAACTGTCGCGTATTTTACTCTGTAATCTAGACTTCTAGACAAATGAGGCGTCATATAGAAGAAGATAATAATATGTACACCTAATTTGACAACTTATGAGGGAAATATACTCATGCAATGTGTGTACAGTATATATTTGTGGTTAAAGACAGAATTGTCACTAGTCAATTCGAGAATGGACGCTTGGCATGCACATACACTGATGCAAGTGAGCTTCATCCTGTTCTCCTTTGATTCAAACCACTTCTCTAATGCAGGGCAGCCAAGAATGAATATATATATTCAAGCTTGGTCAGTTCTTGTAAATCATCTCGGCAGTTCTGCCTGGTCGAGGGAGGAGAGGCTGTGGATGATCTCAGGTCAGATCACTGCAACCTTTGGTAGTTAACTTACAGAGGGCAGGGGGGGTGGTGAAGCAACCCCCACTGATGGATAGGAATCTTGCTCTCTTCAACAGTACCTCAGGGTGTGCTCCATCAACGCAAAGAGCACCACGGAGAAGAACGTGTCGCCTTCACCTCTGTCATTTCGTCTTTTCATTCTCATTGTTACAGCACAGATTAAAACTGAATGCCCTACCCTTGACTTCTTTTGATCTTCACCCATGTTCCGTAATGTAAAGCTTCTTCAGGTTCATCTCAGTTTTCACAAACAGAGCATCATATTAATAATCCACGCACCAGAACAAACATTAATTAGGGAAATGGCAAACGGCTACGAGTCAACACGTGAGTAGACAAGAAACAAATCATAGATTAGAAGTATCACTATGACATGATCACCACCTGAGACTACAGGATTAGACAATATGCAGAGCCATTCTTGTCCATGAGACAAGAAGCCAGGCATGTTCATCACAGCACTGTACAACAGCACATCCTGAACCGTTGGCGCACCTCATCAGTCACAGTGCCATGAATGACAGCTACTGAATTGTGGACGGCACCTCTTGCGTTGGCCACATCAATTGTGGTTGTCTCCTCAACGGTCTCCGCTATCTCTTCTTCATCTGAGTCATCTGCTATGTCTTCTTCATTTGACTCGTCTTCTTCATCTGAGTCGAATAGGAAGTTCTGAACAACAGAAACAGTATAATCAGAACAACACAGCACGTATAGCACTCTCCATGTTATAGTACAACTACAACCAGAATTATTTTCTACTTAAAGACGAATAATTAGTGCAAGCATTGCATATTTTACTTTTTACTCAGTAATCTTGACACATTAGGCATCATATAAAAATTACTTTTTGTATTCGCCACTTGGCATGATTAGCCAGAGTATACGTATTTGTAGATAAAGAAAGAGTAGGCACTTGATGTCAGTGAGAGAATAAAAGCAATGCACAACATATAGCTCGGCAAGCGCATACCACTTTTTTTATGTGAGCGAGCTTCATCTTGTTATTCTCTGATTTACACCACTTCACCAATGTAGGGCATTCGTCGTCAATTTGTAAATATTCAAGCTTCGTCGCTTGTATGCTGTCAGGCAAAGACCTCATCCCCTGGCAGCGCCCTATCACAAAACGCTTGAGAGAGGTTAATTCCCCTAACCACTCTGGTACTGATATGGTTGCACACCGATACAGAGTTAGTTCCTGCAGAGATGTCAGTTCAACCAACCCTCTCGGCAGTCCTGCCTGCGACAATAATACAAAGCACAACGCTCTAAGGGAAGAGAGGCTGTGGATGATCTCAGGTGAGGTGGTCAGATCACTGCAATCAGTGATAGTTAATTTACGAAGGGCAGGGAGGTGGTGAAGCAACCTCCACTGATGCATGGGCACCTTGCTTTCAGCAACTTCCAGCTCAGTTAACGGAGAAGAGGAGGAAGTACTGCAGTGTGACGAGCGCTCTCCCCATGATGATAGCATAGTATCACAACCTCGTATGCACAAATACTTGGCGCTCTCCCCAGGCAG
Organism: Triticum aestivum; assembly: GCF_018294505.1. NCBI lineage: Eukaryota > Viridiplantae > Streptophyta > Magnoliopsida > Poales > Poaceae > Triticum > Triticum aestivum. Next base: position 65,756,790 of record NC_057807.1, read on the forward strand.
ACACGGTTTTATCCTCAGCTTGCCACATTGCTCTATCCTCAACTCCTCAAGCTTAGGGAACAAGAGCTCATTTGAACCTTCCTCGCCACTGTAATGTGTCGTGTTCCATTCTTCCAAGCCCTCCATACGGGTGAGACTCAGGTCTCGTAAGTTTGGTAGTAGACCAAGTGGTGGTAGCTTGTTGCACTTCTGAAAATCACACAAATATAAGTAAGAAACATTAGGGAGATATTGCCCGATACCCATAAGCCAATCTGGAATGCAGACACTGCTGTAACCAGTTATATCCAATGTATGTACACTGCTTGGCGGCACTAGTTTTTCCAACACCTCCTTGTCATCCACAGACCTCGCAGCATCTACAGTCCATTCAAATTTTAGATTTATAATTTTTTGTTTCTCTATTAGTTTTATACTGTGTGCCTCTCCTGCAGACTTCACATTTTCAAGTCTATCTATCATCAACACATCAGGATTTGTAGGCTCAAGCAGAACGATATTGCTGCCACATTTATCACCTGAAGCATGCACCTCAAAGTATGGCAAAGAGGCACAGTTAAACCGAGAGAGAGACAATTCATACCAGTTAACACCTTTCAAATTTAGAACCTTCAGACTAACCATCTGATTTATACTATCGGGGAGCTTCTTTAGGTGGCAGCTTGAGAGGTCCAGTGTATGAAGCTTCCTGAGGTTGCTAATACTTTCTGGTATACTTGAAAGCTCTTCATTCTCAGACAAGACCAGATGCTCTAGATTGGAAAGGGTGCTGATTTTGTCAAGCAAGCTGCCAATCTGATATTCTGAAGGGACCATAATCCGAATGCAACTTGATAGATTTAGATACTTGAGTTTGATTAGATTACCGATGACCTCTGCTAGCCCTCTCCTATCTGTGACTATCTTATAATGAACTGTTAAATCCAAGTACTGAAGTTTGGTAAAGCCACCAAAAGCTTTTGATATAGATACTCTGCAACGTGATAAATCCAAATGCACCAACTGCGTCAGCTCCGCGAATGATATTGGGAGTTCAAGTATACCATTGCAATCTGATAAATCAAGATGCATCAGACCTTTCATATCACCAATTGACTCCGGCAGTGCTGTGATTTTCTCAGAGCCTCTAAGGTTGAGATAATTTAATTCTGAGAGCTCGGTGATACAATTGGGAATCATCTTATCTTGTATCCGTGGAGCATGAAGAAATCTCAGCTGCTTCAGTTGGCCAATACAATCAGGTAACTTCTGAATAAAACATTCACTTAAATCCAAGACACGGAGGCACTTAGCTGGCGAAAATGCACTGCCACGGAGTTGTTTATTGCCGCAGTCCTGAAAATGCAGCGCCCTTATATTTGCAGGAAAAGCCACGAAATACTGCAATGACTCTCTACAGTCTGAGAGCAATGTGTAGCGGCAATTATTCCCCCCAACGCTAATTTGATGCGACAAGGTCTCTTTTGCGAGATCATATACTAGGTCATGCATCGTGAACAATATGACATCTTCGTTTCGTTTTGTGTCACTCTGCAGCAAAAAAACACCTAATGCTATTAGAATTTTGGATTTATTTCATTTTATAGTAGTATATTTATCAACAGAAGTACTGACATATAACTGTAAAACGTGTAAACGGAGTAGTAAATCAATGGAAGTACTTCCATCCGGGTACGACATCTTAATGTTCATTCATTGGGAACAATATTTTATCATTGTGAGTATAGTATATCAACTAAAGCTGGTATGGCCGAATAGGTTCTTGAAAGACATGCAATGCTCAAAGTTGTGGCTAGGACGCCACGCAAGAAAAGGGTCAAAACTAGGTATTATCAGGGCTAGAATGAAAAGGCCAAGGCAGCACCGATCCTCAGCGTCAAGCCAAGCAAACACAAACCAATCACTAGGACGGAGACTGCACTGTGCCCTCAAAAAGAGAACAGCATACGCCGACTACCCAGAATAATCCAGAGGCCGAGATATTCCAAATGAACTCATCCTCACCAGAGGGCGCTACGATCTGGGCATTCATGATATCTGCCAGGTAGATGAACTCAATGATGCCATGCATGTTGAGAGCAGCCGAAATGTTGCTGATGCAGCGCATGTCAGGTAGAGTGTCACATGCAAAGCATTCCTTGAGCACCCTCTAACTAACGGCGGCAAGCGCCATGGGCACACGGTCTCCCGTTGACTGCCCGTTGACCGTTCACAAACGGGACGAGGCAGGGCCAGCAGGGAGCGAGCTGGGGCCATGGCTCCCCCATGTTGATTTTTTTTCTCAAACTACCCCTACATAGTTTATACTTGTGGGGTTAATCCCTAAATGTTTACATATGCCTCCATCAATTGTTTAATTTGTTTCATCCCCCCGCCCTTCCTCTTTTTGAATATTCCTGGCTCCATCCATGGAGACGAATGTCCTAAACACCCATTAGCAACTACTTGCACTTGCATATTTGAAAAAACTAATTTCACAATTATGTGTTGTATTAGAGTATGAGCACTCGTACAAATAATTTAAACTATTCATAGTTTTTTTATCGATAACCGACAAAATTTGGCCCAAATGGAGAAACGATGTGTGGAACAAATTTATCTTTTTTTACAATTCACAAATGTATATTCATTCACATTTTTTAATGAGCATAACATCATGCATTTGTACGACATGCACATTTTTTTGATTTTTCCAATAAAAAATGCGCAAAAAGAATTGAACGTGAGCATATGCACTATTAATGCTTTTGCTCCAGGAGTCATCATGAAAATATACAGTATATGAGCTGGAATACCTAAGGTTGAAAATATGAGTAAAATTATGTAGTAACTCACTGAAAGTGTCTTTGAATATTGAAGGAAGGACATCCCCAAAAGTTGTGTGACATAATTCTCACAGAGCTGCATGGAATCAAATATACTAGATTGCTTGATGAATCCAAGAGCAATCCATTGGTGAATTAGATCATACTTCACTATTTTGTGACCTTTTGGAAATATTGCACAATAGGAAAAGCACAACCTCAACCAAGCAGACATGTGGCTATAGCTTAGCCGTAAGGACGCAAGCACTTCATGGCCCTCCAAACTCGATAGATTCCAGATATAACTATCTCTCACCGACTCCCATTCATCTGAAGTCATGCCGTTCAACATGTATCCAAGTGATTGAGCCGCTAAGGCCACTCCTCCACATTTGGCTGCAATCTCCCTTCCTATATGCTCCAATTGTTCTTGATCCACTCGGTTTTCAAAGTCAGCTTTATGTTTAATTATAGTCCAGCACTCATCAACCGTCAAAGTCTCCAGCTTGTATGGTGCAACTGCAGGACTACAAAATTTCCTTGCGAGGCCTCCATCACGTGTAGTTACTATAATCACCTTACTTCCCACGCCAAGCCCTAGCATAACCTTTAGTTTATCGAACTCTTTTGGGTTCTCCTCCCACAGATCATCCAAAACAATAAGGATCCTCTTACCAGCAAACAGCTCTTTAAGGCGGTTATGAAGCATCTGTTTGGTAGATATATTGCTGATCTTGTCTGTTAACTGCATTATTATAGAGTTGCCTATCTTATGCAAGTTAAATTCCGGGGAAACATATACCCACACCCGAGTGTAGTCTTCAAACTGTTGGTCATTGAATACCATTTGTGCCAAGGTTGTCTTGCCAATGCCTCCAATGCCATATATTGGAAGGATGACCATTTTTTCTGTGATGTGCTCGGATAAAATAGACAATATTTTCTGTTTTTCCTCAGTCCTTCCGATGATTACTTCTTCCACATCTGATGATGTTTCCCTGTCAGGAACTTGCTGCACAGCACGGTTAGAGCTATCTGTTGGCATCGAATTGCTATGTCCGTTATCATTACTGTTCAGTTCAGCAACCATCATCTCCAACATATTAGACTCGCTCCTGAGCCCAATAGTTGGACACGGGAGCACATCTATCATCTGCAACAAGTTTTTTATGTGTAAGGACATGGAGAATACAAATCGAATTATCATGATCATGATCTCATGGTCTTGTAAATTCTGTGGGATGATTATGCTACATGTGTAAGCTAAGTTCTTGACTGATCTTTCAGTTAGATTACTCTTCACAAAACGTGTAAATCGGCTGAGTAAATGGTCGTAATACCACATGTGATAGGCCCCCCCCATGCCGCTCCCGCGAGTGTCCTCGGGGTAAACCCTAGCGCGCCGCCTCTCCCCCCGCCGCCTCCGCACGGCACCGTACGACAAAGTCCGTCCGGCGTTGGTGGCGGCGGGGATCTATTCCCTCTCCTCGCGGTTGGCGTCCAGCGCGGGACAGCGCGGCGCGGGCCGTGTGGGGCCAGCAGCGCGGCGGCGGGCATGCTGGGTGGCGGCGGTGCAGCAGCGGCTTGATACCCCAACAACGTGCAGCGGCTGCGGCGTGGCTTCTCTAGCGGTGGCGCGTGGCGGTGACGCGTGCGACGGCCCCGTCCAGATCTGGCGGATTTGGCTCCGATGGCCCGATGTGCGGTGGGGGCAACGTGCTGCTTGGGTCATGTGCGTCTGGCTCCACCATGGCCGACGTCTGGCGGAGCTGGAAGCGTGGCGGAGGCGGTGGTTGGTGCGCGTCCAGGCTGGCGGGTGGCCGCGGGCTTGCTTGCTCAGCCCCGTGACGGCGCGGGCCGTGGGCGGCTTGGGCCGCGGGCGGCCACCCTGCAGTGGTGGGTGGTGGCGGCGGCGTGGTGGTGGATACTGTGATCTTCTCCTCCGCTCGAGGTGGTGGCTCATGGCGGTGGTCTGGGTCGTTCACGACAGCGGCTGGACTTCTCCGGCGTCGGCCCGTCAGTGTGCAGCCTGTGTCGACCTTCGATCCTTCTCCTAGGGCGTTTGTCCGCTATCTTCGTCGATGGCTGGCCCTCCCCCGGCTGTGGTCCATCACTCATCTCGTACCCGGCAGCAAGACCGAACTCGTCTCGCACCCGGCGGCAGGACTAACCTTGTCTCATGCCCGGCAGCAGGACCGAGCTGGTCTCGCGCCCGGCAGCAAGACCGAGCTCGTCTCGCGCCCGGTGCTGTTGGACGGGGCGATGGAGGCCAGTCTTGGCCGACCTGTTGGGCCTCGGCACTGGGGCAGCCTAGGGATGCGAAAGGCGGGTCCTTTCCGCTCGTGTCGTTGGTTGGGGTAGCGGCAGATCTCGGGTGAGGTGGTGACAAGGTCTTGGATGCCGGGGCGGCGACCCTGGTGGTGGGTTCGCGGTGTTCATGGGTAGAGCCCGTGGCTTGGTGCTACCCGGTTGCCATGGCCGTGGGGGCGACGTGGTAGCTGGGGTGTGGCGTTCGGCGGCGGTGAATGGTGTCTAGGGTGAAACCCTGCTCTATCTTCGGACGTACCGGCGGCGGTGAAGCTCGTTCCCTTCTTGAAGGCGTTGTCGCGGCTCTCATTGCCCTTTGTGTTGCTCCAGGGGAAACTCTGATCCTCAGATCAGGCGGTGGCGGCGCTCCGATGTCGTCCCCTTCCTGAAGGCGCCGCCTTGGAGCCCACGGTTCGTCATATGCAGCTTCACCTCCTCGCGTAGTGCTAGGGATGGTGTTGTTGCGCTTAGCGCCTATGTATCCTGTCTTGGGTGTGTGTGTGCGCGTGTGTTGTGCGGGCGCGCGTTTGTACCGGGTGCTGTTGATTGTGGCTTTATATATATAAAGCGGCGCGAAAGCCTTTTTCGGTAATACCACATGTTGGAATAGAAATGCAACATATATACTAGAATGGCGAAAGGCAACACATCGAAACAACAAATGTATGAACACACAGATGGGCAGTCTTAACACCACCTTCACCAAAACGACACCATTACGCGAACAAGGCCATAGTCCTGATGGAGGGTGACACGATGGCATGATTACCAAAAAAGGCTTTTGCCCCGCTTTATAGATAAAGCAACGACCCTCGTACATCTGAACCATACAACATGACACCCAAACACACACACTCAAAGCAAGATACAAAGGTGTCGGAGATCAGCTAAGCCAACTCGAAGCGAACAATAGATGAACAACAAGCATCACTACAAAGATGACAGAGCCCTCCACGGACAACAAGCCACCGTGAAGAACATAGCTGACCGCCGACGAACCGTGAGCTCCAAGGTATTCAGGAAGGACACGACACCAGAGTGCACCACCAACCAATCCAAAGGATCAAGATTTTCATCCGGAGCAACATGGAGTAACAAGAGAGACCGCGACGGAGCCTACAAGAAGGGGACGACGCCTGCGGACACCGCCACCGTCGGTCTAACCACGGTCAGACAAGGATTTCACTCGGCAAACCCCTCCACCTCCGATCAAGGTGCGTCCGGTCGAAGAGACCTATCGCACCACCATCACGGATCGCCGAGCCCGAGCCAACACTCCGCCCACGCAACCAAGATCAGCCGTCCGCACACGAGCTGCAAGCTCCGCCCATGAACATCGCAGCTTCCACCGCAGAGCCGCCGCCCTGCCACCCGACACCTGCATCGGCTGCTCAAAGGATCGGATCACCACCACCATCAGACCTACCATTGTTGGAGCTGCCAGCGCCAACCACGCTTCAACAAATGCAGCCGGAGGCAACCAGGCCAGGGGAAAGAGAAGGGGCGGAGCGGTACGAGACCTCGATCGGCATAACCCCGCACCGGTGACGGGTGGGTAGGCCACCCATCCCTCCAGCCAGCCTCCTCACGTTGGCCCTTGCAACGCCCCACCATGGCCTCTAGGTCAGATCATCGAGGAGCACGCCGGACACTCGCCCGGACGGTCAAGATCCGTCCTAGAGACGACCACACGAGGTGCCATTTCGGGCCTTGCACACTGGCCACCGGCAATCGTGCAAGACGCAGCAGACATGCCTAGGCCCTGCTGGCGAGACGCCCCCCGCCGTCCATGGCCACCGGGCCGCAGATTTGGCCGAGCCAGACCTAGCAGCCGCCCCTGCGCTGGGCGCGCACGCGCCCACGAAGTCCAGCATGCCGCAACACGCGCCCGCGACCGCGCCGCCACGCCCCTCGCCAGCGTGACGTAGCACCCACCGCCCCAGGCGAAAGGATTAAAGGGCCCCGCTGCCGCCGACACCGGCGGACTTTGCCCGTCAGCACACCCCAGCGGCGGCCAAGAGGGGGGAAGGGGACTGAGGCTAGCGACACTGGAGGGGGAGGAGCCCGATACGCGGTGACATGATTGAAGCGGAAACAGGGTGTGCGCCATGATTCTAAAGCTAAGTTGATGCTTACAGAGCATTGCAATGCTGCCAGTGCTCTACACTCCAACCTCTTCCCCTCCGGGGGCGCCCTGAAGACACTCCTCTCCACCACTCTACTCCACAGCCACCGAGCGGCACCTCTTTACCTCTCATCACTCCCATCACCATCTCCGGCAGCCACTGTTGCGCCTCTGGCTGTGTCAAGTGAGGGCGCCGCTGTTGGTTTTCTCCCTTGGATCAGCAATGTTCTACAGCACTAAATCGAGCTTCCCATAAGATCATGAGCAAAACACAGCTCAAGGACATGGTTGATTTCTTTTCCAACCCAGATGCTTGCACGGGCCTTCAGTGATCAACACGGTATGCTAAACCATTACCGACTAGTACTAGTTTACAAGCAAAGCCACGTATAACTAGAAGAGTCTAGGACATAACCGAAATTCATGTATGGCATGCAAATTAAACACATTATCGAAACCTCATGTTTTCTAACTCAGACTAAAGCTAGGCATGCAACTTTTTATTTCCAACAGCCTCGGCACCCAGGTCAAGCTATCCTATAATCCTATCAGGGTAGTTCGTACGACATCAACACCGCCATTCACTATATGGCACAATTTTGAACGCGCACTCTTCTAGTCTTTCTGTTGAAGGGGAGCCTTGGCGCAGTGGTAAAGCTGCTGCCTTGTGACCATGAGGTCATGGGTTCAAGTCCTGGAAACAGCCTCTTACAGAAACGTAGGGAAAGGCTGCGTACTATAGACCCAAAGTGGTCGGACCCTTCCCTGGACCCTGCGCAAGCGGGAGCTACATGCACCAGGTTGCCCTTTACTCTTCTAGTCTTTCTGTTCCTATAAATTAGACGGAATTAAACTTAACTTTGTTCTTGACAGATTGAAGAGTGAAGAATCAAAAAGATGTAAAAAGTAAGTTTTACATCCGGAAAACAAAATGATTGGGAAATGGGGAGCTGCAGAATCTACTATTGCTAGCTAGTCCATGTGCACAAACAACTATCTTCTGTCAATTGTAAATAAATGCTCTCTTGCTTACGCAGATCATACCTGTCTCTTGGGAATATGAGTTTCTGTCTTGTTCAGAGTATCCAGTACTTCTGCTATAGTTGGTCGATTGTTTCTGTCAAGTTCCATACAACGCATTGCTGTGTCGATGCATGTCTGCACTTGATGTGATTCCTCTAATGGGTACTCTGAAGTGGCCTTTATCCTATTCTTCCAATTGCTAAGTACCTATGAAACAGGAACAGAGATATAATTTGAGATGAAAAATATAAAATTACAATCTAAGATACTTGTTCAAAAGTGTTTTTTTTTTTTTGCGGGTTGTTCAAAAGTGTTCTTGACACACAAATTTCATGGTCAATATATTGTATACAGGGAGAAGTTTTCTGGTATATGTAAATTCTAAGTCAAAAGGTGTGACATGTACTCCGATATATACGTCATATTCTTGTTCAAAGGTGTCGCGTACCACTTCCTAGATAACTAACCTAGATAGAGAGTATTAGATGTCTAATTATGAGAGCAAAGTTTTTTTTTACCTTGTACTTGCTCCAAAATGCAGATGGAAACGCTCTTTATAATCAAAAGGAACTAGAAATAAAAGAAATGTACTATATGTATATGTGCTTATCACCTCTCTAATGAAGCAAGGTTCTGCGTGCTTTCTTTTCATTTTTAGAATCTCCAAATGTGCATTTTTGGCACTCGACGAGTAGTATACAAAATTAATTATACTCTAGATTTTTCTACTGGCAAGCGGATTAATTACATGAATAATTTAACTACTGGTTGTTTATGCTGACGACTAACTGTGCCATGTAGGTTTCTTATAATATAGTGGATATCCATTGTTGGTAGTTATTGGACCGGTGGAGTTCACATTTTTTTTCATTTCCGAAAATACAAAAGGAAACAACTTGTATATTAGGTTAAAAGTTTTTTATAGCTCAAATAAGTTATCAACTCCTTGCTTGCACGATCATAATGCGTAAAGTATAGACATCAAACATGTCCATAATGTGCTGCTTTGTTATATAAACTCGAGTGTCAAACTGAAAATGTTTTTCCGTACCTTCTGCGTAAATTGCACGACTTCGTCCATTTCTATATGACCGGAGTAACCCAAAGACCCTGTCATTATCTCTATCATCACAAGTCCTAAACTGAAGACATCATTCTTACGTGAGATATAGCCATCTTTTATGAATTCTGGTGGCATGTACGCCCTGCATGATATCAAAGGACACGGTCAGCACAGATATTGTTTATTTGATCACAAAAGGGGGGAAACTAAAAAATGAGGAATTCCGGGAGGCACTTACTGGGTTCCTTTGATTTGTTTTGTGACTTGAGTGTGTGATTGACTGATGACCCTTGACAATCCAAAATCTGCCACTTTAGGCATCATGGAACTGTCTAGTAATATATTGGCAGGCTTTAGATCAAGATGAAAAATTGGTGGTTCACACCTGTGAAGGAAATTTAATCCTTCACAAATGCCCTTTATAATCATGTAACGTATGCTCCAATCAGGTGCAAAAGATTCTTCTACACAAGTTGATAAAGACAATATTATACACAATAGAATTAAATTTGTTTTTTTAAACACGAAAGAAAATGAAGTTAAGTTCCATCGTACCAGGAAGACGCTTGTCTAGGCTTTCACCCTGCAAGTACTCGAAGCAGAGGACTCTATATATGTGTTTACTAAGACCTTGCTTACCCTTGTGTTCAACCAATTCAGAAGTTGTTTCATAACTATAACCAAGTAACTGCACGATATTTGGATGCTTAACCCTCAAAAGGTTACCAACTTCATTGAGATATTGTTGATCATCGATTCCTTGTATCGTATCAACATGAAGCAACTTCACAGCAACATCTCTTCCTTTGTACAGTCCCTGTGCTTGACATAAGCGTTCTACACAATTATTTGTTTATAACTGGGTCGTTTGTCGTCTGTCTTTGTTGTTGGGGTTGAAACACAAAATGACAAGTAATAAGCGATACCTTGTAAACATCTCCATACCCACCCTGTCCTATTCTTGAGTCCACTGAGAATCCATTTGTAATCTCACGTAATTCATGTAACGGTATACGCTTTTCTGCAGTCATGTTATATCAGCTAGCTTGGACCTCCTGGAGTGAATACACAAAAAAAGTGTGGCTTTAAATACATGAAAACAAATTTTCTAATGATGGCAAAGAAAACAAGATTGTCATAAGAAGAAATACATTAACACAGCATGGTCCTTGCATTATCTGACCCTCAGTGGCATATGTGATATCAGGTACGCCCTTTTATCAAAAAAATATGTCAGCATCCAACCTAGTTAGACTCCCTCAAGTGTTCACATGGAGTAGAACAAGGAAGGGAGGAGAAGCCTCACTCTCACCCAGTTTTGGGGGTTGCCCGGCCCCTACGTTGAGGAGGAACCAAAAAAACAAGGACGATTCTTGTATAGCAGCAGGTCAATCTACTCCCTCCGTCCGGAAATACTTGTCATCAAAATGGATAAAAAGAGATGTATCTAGACGTATTTTAGTTTTAGATACATTCCTTTTTAGTCATTTTGATGACAAGTATTTTCGGACAGAGGGAGTATTTTCCAGGTCAATCTATTTTCCGACGAAATTCTTGTATATTTGTCCAAGAATTGATGCTAACAGACATTTGGAATTACTGCTGTCGTATTTCAGAACAGATTAACAACTTGTGAGGAACTGGTCCGCGGGTACGATGAAGCGTGTCGTATCTTGAACCTGATACATATGCATCCAGGTAATTAGTTTCGATGCTGAAGATGCATTGGATCATGTGAATCATTCTGAAAAATCCTCTGGATATAGTAAAATGCTACAATTTTTTACTGTCACCCTACGAGTGTGAATATTGGAAGCACATCCGGTCCTTTATTTTATTCTAAAAGGCATTTTTTGCTTATTTGGTTGACTGTATTTTTGTGAACACAGATGCGCAATAATCAGATTGAAATCTGAAGTTGCTGTAAGGAACTCAGCGAAGTAGTAGCAATTATTTAGTACTCCCTCTGTAAACTAATAAGGAGAGCAGAAACGAGAGCGGTAATAAATCGCTAACCTGGAGCAGAAAGAAGACGCATCCCCCTCCTTATCTGATCCCTAGCCTCCGATCTGCGGTGGCCTTCGTCTCTGCACTGTTTGCTTCTCCACATGCAAATACGCAATGGGCGGCGGCGGCCGACCAAGTGTACCGCTGAAGGAGGCGGCGGTGGAGGTCGGGATCGATTTGGGAGGGATAAGGTGGAATTTGCGGATGGGATCGACTTTCTGGATAGGTGAGGACTGAGGACTGAAGTGTAATTTCGGCAGCTGGCTGCCTGACAGTGGTATGAACACGGCAGGAGCAGCAGAGCATGGACAAGTGCGTCCGTGCGTCCTGGTGGAGCCGAGGCCAACTCCAACACGGCAACTTATTTTGTTTTCTAGATTCGCACGTACAGAAAACGCGACTCTCATTTCGACATGATTTTCTTTATAAAGGTTGGTTGTCCACAAAATCGCAACCAGGTCTAGTTGGGCCATAAAATATCTGCTCGGTTGCGAACGCAGTGGATTGGTTGCCTGCAAAATCTAGGCTCACCCCCTCCCCCTCCCCCTCCCCTCATTACTAGGACAGCCACCACCTCTACCTTCACCACTTCCATTGACGGTGACTTAGATCTGTGCGGACGCGCTGGCAGATCCGACCAGGGCCGGCCCTGAGGGGGGGCGACCGCCCCGGGCCCCCAATGGTCAAGGGCCCCCTCCCAAGGCACGCACGTAGGCAAGGGGCCTTGCCCAGCGAGGCACCAATGTCATGGATGCAGGGATTGCGCAGAATTAGCAGCCTAATTTCCTTCAATCTCGCACACAAGTCACGCGAGCAAACGCAGCTTTCCTTCTTCTATACCATGGCTATTCCCCAACTAGTAGTTCTGTAGGTGTACGTCGTCATGTACAGATGTACTCTATTCACCCTTCCAAATTTAGATTGTCATTCCATATCCCAAGCCCCGATCTCGCTCTTGTGTTTCTCTCGCCGGCAGCGAACACTGAATCGATTCAAGGCCGAGGCGATCCTATTATGGGACCCAATCGCAGGAAATGAATGCACAATTGAGCGCCTCCCGCCAGAGCCAGGCACCAGTTCACTTTGCGTCATCATTGAGCGCCCGTCGTCGGATCACCGACGCCGATCCAATCCAACCGATCTTAGATACTCTCTCCGTTTTAAAATAGATAACTCAACTTTGTACTTACATCATATTACCGCTTCTCACTCATACTGCTAACTAACTAATGTAGTTTTCTATACACGATGCATATTTTCCATCATTCCGTCTATAAAATATTCTTTTTGGGTTTATCTAAGAATCTGTTCATACCGTTTTATATTTGGGTATATTAATTAAAATCGAAATACAACGCGACGGCCGCGCTACATGCTACATCGAACTTCCTATATTTGAATTTATTAGCCCTCCCTTGAATATTGAGCCTAAAGTTGATTAGAAATTTTACTCGTTTTCTGCAAAAAAAGAAAGAAATTTTACTCGTAAAAGTGTGAGTTATATATAAGCTATCGTTGGGTTAGTATTCGAATAACATTTTGAATGATCTTTATTTTGTGATATATAACACATAGTTTATTAGTCAAATGGTAGGTCAAAACTAGGCTTTAAACCCGAAAAGGACTAATAAATTCAAACAGAGAAAAAACCGTACCGAGCACACAATGCTGATTGCCGGAATTATGACAACATCATGGATCCATACTTATAGATCTCACAAGAGATCATGTTGCGGCGGCAGCTATATGAGCGAAAACGAGTTATAAATCTCGTATCTACTATTATTGTTATAATTTTTCTCTATTATATAGGGGGGCCCGAGTTTTTGTTTCGCCCCGGGCCCCCAAATTCTCAAGACCGGCCCTGTATTGATGCACCTCTCCATGGTGTATCCTTGAAAAAAAATTGCTAAGAAACGAGTCTATACAAAGATGAGATTACTATTTTGAGGCCTAACAAAACAAGGGCCCCGAGTCCTAGTTTCGCCCCGGACCCCCGAAATACCAGGACCGGCCCTGGATCCGACAGTAGGAGCTACTGCTGCTCTTCCATTTGGCCATCATCTGGTCGTCCTTGACTCAGCCATGCCCCCCTCCCCTTTCATTGTCCTCGTCTCCGATGCCGGCAAGCAACACCTCATGTCCCCTATGTTAGGTGTGTTGTTAGGCCATTAGGCAAGGTGTAGGATCGATTTTCTCATTGCTCAACGCACCCTCGATGTGGACTAGGTTATGGATGCATGGATGCGGCTGGTACTTTAGGCAGGAGCACTGATAGCTGTGATTCAGGCATGGGTCATGTTCATGCACAAGAGAGTTGTTCATCGTGCTGAGAGACCTATCATCAAATATGCTCCAATGCTTATGCGGGAGCAGGGGAGGATCTCCGATCTAGACTACATATCAAAAATTCCACATCAAAAATATGTGATGAACATGTTAGGCAGCATTGAACGAAATATGCCCTAGAGGCAATAATAAAGTTATTATTTATTTCCTTAATTCATGATAAATGTTTATTATTCATGCTAGAATTGTATTAACCGGAAACTTAGTACATGTGTGAATACATAGACAAACAGTGTCACTAGTATGCCTCTACTTGAATTGAATCAAAGATGGTTAAGTTTTCTAACCATGGACATGAGTTGTCATTTGATTAACGGGATCACATCATTAGAGAATGATGTGATTGACTTGACCCACTCCGTGAGCTTAGCATATGATCGTTTAGTATATTGATATTGCTTTCTTCATGACTTATACATGTTCCTATGACTGTGAGATTATGCAACTCCCGAATACCGGAGGAACACTTTGTGTGCTACCAAATGTCACAATGTAACTGGGTGATTATAAAGGTGCTCTACAGGTGTCTCCGATGGTACTTGTTGAGTGGCGTAGATCGAGATTAGGATTTGTCACTCCGATTGTCGGAGAGGTATCTCTGGGCCCTCTCGGTAGTGCACATACTATAAGCCTTGCAAGCAACGTGACTAATGAGTTAGTTGCGGGATGATGCATTACGAAACGAGTAAAGAGACTTGCCGGTAACGAGATTGAACTAGGTATTGAGATACCGACGATCGAATCTCGGGCAAGTAACATACCGATGACAAAGGGAACAACGTATGTTGTTATGCGGTTTGACCGATAAAGATCTTCATAGAATATGTAGGAGCCAATATGAGCATCCAGGTTCCGCTATTGGTTATTGGCCGGAGACGTTTCTCGGTCATGTCTGCATAGTTCTCGAACCCGTAGGGTCCGTACGCTTAACGTTCGACGACGATCGGTATTATGAGTTTATGTGTTTTGATGTACCGAAGGTAATCCGGAGTCCCGGATAAGATCGGGGACATGACGAGGAGTCTCGAAATGGTCGAGCCGTAAAGATCGATATATTGGAAGGCTATATTAGGACATCGGAAAGGTTCCGAGTGATTCGGGTATTTTTCGGGGTATTGAAGAGTTACGGGAATTCGCCGGGAGAAGTATTGGGCCTTATTGGCCCATACGGGAATAGAGGAGGCATGCCAAAGTGAAGGAGGCGCCCCCCCCCATGCCCCCATAGGTCCGAATTAGACTAGGGGAAAGGGGGCGGCGCCCCCCCCCTTGCCCTTTCCTACTCCCTCTCTCTTTCCCTCTTTCTTCTCTCCTACTCCGGAAAGGAAAAAGGAATCCTACTAGGACTCCTACTAGGACTTGGGAGTCCTAGTAGGACTCCCCACACTTGGCGCGCCCCCTCTAGGGCGGGCCTCCTCCTCCTCCCTCCTTTATATACGTGGGCAGGGGACACCCCAAAGGCACAACAGATACACAAGTTGATCATTGATCTTTTAGCCGTGTGCGGTGCCCCCTCCACCATAATCCACCTCGGTCATACCGTAGTGGTGCTTAGGCGAAGCCCTGCGTCGGTAGTTTCATCAACACCGTCATCACGCTGTCGTGCTGACGGAACTCTCCCTCGAAGCCCTACTGGATCGTGAGTTTGTGGGACGTCATCGAGCTAAACGTGTGCAGATCGCGGAGGTGTCGTACGTTCGGTACTAGGATCGGTCGATCATGAAGACATACGACTACAACAATCGCGTTGTCATAACGCTTCTGCTTACGGTCTACAAGGGTACGTGGACGACACTCTTCCCTCTCGTTGCTATGCATCACCATGATCTTGCATGTGCGTAGGAAATTTTTTGAAATTACTACGTTCCCCAACAATGGCATCCGAGCCAGATTTATGCGTAGATGTTATATGCACGAGTAGAACACAAGTGAGTTGTGGGCGATACTAGCACTATTAAGAAAAGGGCTATAGATAATATGGACATTAATGGCGCACCACACATGTGGTGTGCCACTGCTATATAGCAGTGGCGCACCACGTGTTGGTACGAATGGCGCACCACACCCACGGTGCGCCACTACTAACAATTTTTTTTTCAAAACTAGTAATGACATTAGGACATAGTGCGCCATTACCCCGTGCGCCATTACTAACAAATTCTTTTTAACTTTTTTTCAAAACTAGTAATGGCGCGCGCACCAGAGTATAGTGCGCCATTACTAGTTCAAACTAGTAATGGCGCACCACATACACGGTGCGCCACTACTAACATTTACTCTTTTTTGCAAAACTAGTAATGGCGCACCACATAACTGGTGCGCCATTAGTAACCAGGGTTACTAATGGCGCATTTATAGGTGGTGCGCCATTAGTAACCCGAGACCAGCTAGATATTTTGGACAGCCACCTACCACACTCACTTTCCTCACTTCATTCTCTCCACCTCCTCCTCCAAGCTTGTCTTGGCTGCCTCCTCCTCCTCACCTCATTTGCACCATAGATTCACCCAAATTAAGTGGTTAAATTACCTTTTTTGATAGGTAAGTAAGGGGAAAGCTTTCTTTATGTCGTAGATCTACTTTTTTCTCCCTCCAACAACGTGCACATGCACTTTTTATGGCCTGGCTAGATCTATGTATGTTTGTGGTGTTGCATATGTTTGTGGTGTTGCATATATATTTGTGTTTGCAGGCACCGGTATTTAAAATGCGATAGTTGCCAATATTTTGCCGGAATGTTGATTCATTTCTGTTTTGGCGAGAATTTGGCACTATGCATTCTTTTTGGTCCTATTTTTAGGCAAAGTCATGCCAAATTTGGCACCTGCCTCGTAGGAGTAAAACTTCCTTACGGTTACGCGGGAAAGATAAGCAGATACCTAGACTCAGCGAAGCAGAAGTTCAGCGGGATGAAAACTCATGACTGTCACGTGCTGATGACGCAGATACTTCCAGTTGCAATCCGTGGGATCATGGACGCGCACGTCCGTGAAATGCTATTTGGCCTATGCAACTTTTTCGACGTCATCTCTCAGAAGTCAGTTGGCGTGAGGCAACTCAGAAGGCTACAGGAAGAGATCATGGTGATACTATGTGAGCTTGAGATGTACTTCCCGCCCGCATTCTTTGATGTTATGGTGCATCTGCTGGTCCATATCGTGGAGGATATCATCCAACGAGCCGACGTTCCTGCACAGCATGATGCCGTTCGAAAGGATGAACGGTGTCATCAAAGGATACGTTCGCAACATGTCACGTCCAGAGGGAAGCATAGCCAGGGGCTTTCTGACCGAAGAGTGCATCTCCTACTGCACGAATTATCTAGGCATCGAGAACCCCGTTGGTCTGACTGAGGGAGTCCTGGACTAGGGGGTGTCCGGACAGCCGGACTATCATCGTCAGCCGGACTCCAAGACTATGAAGACACAAGATTGAAGACTTTGTCCCGTGTCCGGATGGGACTTTCCTTGGCGTGGAAGGCAAGCTTGGCGATACAGATATGTAGATCTCCTACCATTGTAACCGACTCTGTGTAACCCTAGCCCTCTCCGGTGTCTATATAAACTGGAGGGTTTTAGTCCGTAGGACGAACAACCATTACAACAATCATACCATAGGCTAGCTTCTAAGGTCTAGCCTCCTTGATCTCGTGGTAGATCCACTCTTGTACTACCCGAGATCCGCCGGTTTTGACACCGACATTGGTGCTTTCATTGAGAGTTCCTCTGTGTCGTCACCGATAGGCTTGATGGCTTCTTCAACCAACAACAACGCCGTCCAGGGTGAGACTTTTCTCCCCGGACAGATCTTCGTATTCGGCGGCTTCGCACTGCGGGCCAATTCACTTGGCCATCTGGAGCAGATCGAAAGCTACGCCCCTGGCCGTCAGGTCAGATTTGGACGCCTAAACTTCACGGCGGATATCCGCGGAGACTTGATCTTCGATGGATCCAAGCCACAGCCGAGCGTGCCGCACTGTCACGATGGGCATGATCTAACTATGCCGCCGGACAGAACCTTGGAGGCCGCACACGAATCCTCTCCGACCCATAGTCCGGAGCCGACTGCGCAGATCGAGGACGGGTGGCTGGACACCGCCTCAGGAGCTGCAACTTCCACGGCGATGGAGCTGAACGCCGACCTCGTCCCTTATAAAGCTCGTGACTCCGAGGTGCCGGACTCCAAACCTCCTGCGCCCCTGCCAATCGAATCCGATTGGGCGCCGATCACAAAGCTCACCACTGCGGACATCCTTCAACACTCACCCTTTGGCGACATCCTAAATTCGCTAAAGCACCTCTCGCTATCCGGAGAGCCCTGGCCGGACTACGGCCAGGATGGTTGGGATGCGGACGACGAAGAAATTCAAAGCCCACCCACCACCCACTTTGTCGCCACTATCGACGATCTAACCGACATGCTAGACTACGACTCCGAAGACATCGGCGGAATGGACGACGATGCCGGAGACAATCAAGAACCAGCGCCTACAGGGCACTGGAAGACCACCCCAACACATGACGTATATATGGTGGATACCCCAAAAGGAAGCGATAACGAGGAACAACGGGGCGCGGCAAAGGATAATCCCGCCGATAAACAAACAAAACGGCGACGCAAACGCCGCCCTAAGCCCCGCCTCGACAAAAACAGCATTCCTAACGACCGAGCAATAGAGCAGGGCAAACCAATGGACGACGAACATGCAACCAAGCAACCGTCCGAACAGGATGAATCGGATAATCAATCCTTGCCCGGCGAAACCAACAGTCCAGACGACCTCACGCCGGACACACCACCGGAGCATAAGAACCTTCACAAAAGACTTGTCGCCACTGCAAGAAGTCTGAAGAAGGAAAACAGAAGCTCAAAACAGCCGAAGACTTACTCAGAATGAGGTGGAGCAAAGTACTCAAGACCGCAGACAAATACGGCAATGGCCACCAAACAAAGAGCTACCCGAAGCGCAAGCTGCTGCCAGAAATTGACGAGGAAGCCATAGAGCCCCCACAGTCAAAAAACAAAGAGGCCGCCTGGCCGGATAGACAGCCAGATGACAGGCCAAAAACGACAAGTGGCGCCGCACAAAAGCCGACTCATGATCCTGGGAAAACAGATGGCCCAGCCAGGTCCATTTACGGGCCAAAAAAGAGGGCCCCAGGAAGCAACACAACACACCAAGTGTTTGAAGACAGCGGCACACCCAAATACAGGGGCGCCGCACACCCACTATGTTTCACCGATGAGGTGCTGGATCATGAATTTCCAGCAGGGTTCAAACCCATAAACATAGAGGCATACGACGGAACAACAGACCCTGGAGTCTGGATAGAGGATTACATACTACACATACACATGACTAGAGGAGATGATCTCCACGCCATAAAATATCTACCCCTCAAGCTCAAAGGGCCAGCTCGGCATTGGCTCAAAAGCCTCCCAGAAAACACTGTTGGAAGTTGGGAAGAGCTTGAGGACGCGTTTAGAGCAAATTTTCAAGGGACCTATGTCCGCCCTCCGGATGCAGACGATCTAAGTCATATAACTCAACAGCCCGGAGAGTCAGCGTGCAAATTCTGGAACAGGTTCCTTACCAAAAAGAACCAAATAGTCGACTGTCTGGATGCGGAAGCCTTAGCAGCTTTTAAACACAACGTCCGAGATGAATGGCTCGCCAGACACCTCAGCCAAGAGAAGCCGAGGACAATGGCCGCGCTAACAAGCCTCATGACCCGCTTTTGCGCAGGGGAAGACAGCTGGCTAGCAAGATGCAGCACCAGCGACCCGAGTACATCCAAGATCAGAGATGGAAACGGAAAATCACGGCGCAGAGAGGATCAGCGCCGGAATAAAGAAAAAAGCCCAAAGAATATGGCGGTCAACGCTGGATTCAAAAGCTCGCGGCCAAACAATAAAACACTGCCTCTTAAGGACAACAGTGATGAGCTATCCAACTTAAACAAAATTTTGGATCGGATATGTCAAATCCACAGTACCTCCGGAAGGCCTGCGAACCACACCCACCGAGATTGTTGGGTTTTTAAACAGTCCGGCCGACTCAACGCCAAACAACACAAGGGGCTCGACGTGCCAAGTGAGGACGATGATGAACCCCACCAGCAGAGCACCGGAAAACAAAAGACTTTCCCACAAGAAGTCAAAGCAGTAAACTCACTTCATGTGATAGTACGGAAAAACAATGCGGCACCCGCTAAGACAGGTGTCGCACGGTCCACCCCAGCGGAACCTCAAGATTGGATGTCAAAACCAATCACTTTTGACCACCTGGATTATTCCAGAAATGTTTGAAATGTGGGATGGACTGCTCTGATGTTGGATCCTATAATCGACAGACTACAATTTACACAAGTCCTGATGGACGGCGGCAGCGATTTAAACCTGCTATATCCGATCACAATCCGCAAGTTGGGGATAGACCTTACTAAAATTCGACATAGCCGCACTTCCTTTAAAGGAGTGACGCCAGGCCCTTACGCCAAGTGCACAGGCTCCCTATTACTAGAAGTGTTCGGGTCACCGGACAACTTCCGACGCGAAAAGCTAATCTTTCATGTCGCCCCATTCAAAAGTGGCTATCAAGCACTATTGGGACGTGAAGCTTTTGTCTTCTTTAACGCAATACCACATTACGCGTCTCTTACACTTAAAATGCCCGGTCCACGTGGCATCATTTCATTAAGAGGGTCATTCAAAGACCCCGGACACGGCTAGACGAGTCCGGCATAAAAAAAGCTAGGGGCTCCCTAGCCGCACACCCCTTCACAAGGGGCTGTGCATATAAGCAACAATGAGCTAATATAGGCTCAACTTTATTAATTTATTAATATTTCAATTTTTTATGCACTTTTCGCATGATTTCTTTTCAAATTAAGTTCCTCTCTTTTTCTACAGATGAACAACATGCACACTCGTCCAGGATACGGCACAACGGAGACACAGGCGCAGACGTGCAGTAGGGACCCGTTGCAAGGATTCTTTTCAGATTAAGACCCTGCGTAGACCTTTTTTACTGTCTCTTGTTGCTATAATCCCCTGGTTTTTCATGATAACCAGAGAGGAGACTGGCGTTTTGGCATCGGCCGCGTCAAAGGACCTCGCCCGTACCTGGACACTAGGGGCTTAGGGCATTGTTCCGCCCGTTATTATAAAGACCGAACACCTTAGGGAGTGTTCGGCGTCTCGAGTTAGGCCTTATATGCATCAGCTCCGAATCATGTCTTTGGTCAAATGTTGGGTTTGCCCGGCTCCTGTGTTTTGCTGCCTTACGTTCCGTATCATCGGCTAATGCGGCACCAGGACAACTACTGCGATTGTGCCCCAGTTCGGCTGGGCGAGCACCTTAGTAGAGAAAGCCGAAAACTGACTGTCATGATACAGCGAGAGACTGGTCAACCACTCGATCGACCACAGGAATGTTTAGAATTCCTCCGCTTTGACGAAGGACCGTTTCCCGGTCAGGCACATACGCGCCCCGAATTCGGATAGCGCGGTGCCCCCAGGGGCTATATCGTAGCCCCACCCTCGAACTCCCATGGCTAAGTGAAAGTGATAAAGCATTATAGTCCGGTTGCCTCGTTTGCTACGCTACCACCTCCTTCACAGGACCGAGACATCGGATTAAGTGTGAAAATGCGCTATTTTTGCGAACACCCCCGCACCTTGTGCGTGGGGGCTGAAGCCGACGATTGCCATCTTTCAGGTTATACACACGTATACATAAACGGCCGCATAGGAGATATTTCAATACTTGAATGCACAAGTACAAAAAGCGCTTACATCATAAACATTGTTTTACAAAATAAAACGTTCATTTGAACGTGACATTTTTTGAGCACTGCGACTCTATTACACGAGCACCACGCAGAACTTCCCCAAAATAGTGCTCGGCGGGTAACCGGCTCTCGTCCGAACCCTGGGTCGCAATAGCGGTGGCATCCATCTCTGTCCAATGTGTCTTCACACGGGCGAGCGCCATCCATGCACCCTCTATGCAGGCCGACCGCTTCATCGCCTTGATATGCGGCACCGCCCCAAGAAATTGCTGCAATAAGCCAAAATAGCTCGTCGGCTTGGGCCTATCCGGCCAGACATGAGTCACGATATCCGTCATGGCAAGCCCGGACAACCTATTCAGCTCAGCCCACTCGGCCAACCGGTCGGTCAGCAGAAGTGAACGCTCCGGCCTATGGAATTGAGACCAAAACATCTCTTCCGTCTTGTGATCCTTCTGGGTCCAGAAGTGCACAACGGCATCCGCCGCACTCGCTGCTAAGTCCATATAAGGATCCTCCGGACCCCATAGTTGGCCAAGTTGAGCATACTTTGGATCCGTAAACCTTCGGCGCAGCAGAAAGGGCTTGCCAGCCACAATGTCTCCGGCTTGGCGCAGCTCCTCCTTTATAGCCCGCATTGCAGAACGGGCATCCTTGGCTTCGGCGGTGGCCTTCCCCAAGTCTTCTCGCTCCGCTAGGCGCTCCTTTTCAAGAACCTCATTGCGGTCGGTAGCTTCTTTTATCTTCACAGCCATTTCGGCCATCTCTTCCCTGCTTCGGCAGTGTGCAGCCCTTTCGGCTTCTAACTCTTCAGCCGCCATCGAGGCCGCCGCATTACTCCTTCTGGCTTGCTCCTTGGCTTGAGCAAGTTCGGCCCGAAGGCTCTCCACAGCAGCGGCACCATCTGCATTTCACACACATGTTGTAAAGCATGGGCTTCGGCTCCCTTACTAACTGACCACAAAGAAACACTTACCTTGCGACTCATCAAGTCGCCTGTTGACTAGCGCGATGTCCGCATCCGCAACGTCGAGTTGCCGCTTTAGTTCAGCAACTCCATCAGTCTGGCTGGCCCCCGGATGATCCACCACCTGCATAGGAACGGCGAAAATTGAAACCTGCGATTTTGATCCTCGGCACGCTGTCGCTTTCGACAACCTAACGAGTCTCAGGGGCTACTATCTATACAGGGCGCACTTTATGTGTAAAACTGTCAAAAGGTGTGTCATTTTTACGTACCTCAAACCCCACCAGCAAACTCCTGACGGCATTATGCAATCCGCTTTCGGCGGACGAAATTCTTCCAATCACCATACTCATCAATGCATGGTGATCTTCTGAGATGGACGCCCTCTCAAGCAGATCCTTCAGCTCCCCCGGCCGAACACCAGTCGGCGCCGAATTCCTCGGCTCTGCTGGGCTCGGGGATACCCTTCGTGATGACACTTCAGGCTCGTCCGCCCTATCCGACGGCGCAGCAGACGGAGACGTCTCGCTCTCCACCATCTCCGGACGAAGGTCCCCCGAAGACGAGCTCATCTGAGAAGGTCGGAGAGCCGAACTACAAGGTAAAAACTTCGGTTATCCTCAGAAGCACAAATAGGGATGTCTCCTATTACCGAACTCCCTTTTTTCTACTTACGGCTCGCTGGAGGGTTGGTCCTTTAAGGGAGACTCTGCGGCCGGGGCCTTCCCGGACGCAGGACCCTCTGGTGAAGATTTTTTCCCCCGCTTAGGGGCTTTGGCCTCCGGGTCTTCGGAGGCGGTCCTCTTCTCCCCCTGGAGGGAGGGATTCTCGATCCCCCCTCTTTCAAGAGCCTCCTTGGGCGAGGCGGTAGCTCCTCTATTTTCCCCTTCGCCTTCCTCTGAAGGTGCAACCTCCAGCATCCTGACTAGCACGGGATCCGGCGCGGTCTCTGGGAGGGGGGCCGGACACCGTATCAGTTTTGCTTGCGCTATCCACTCCTATTTAGAAGGAAATCGGTCAAAAGGCGAATCATAGAAAGGCAAACAGACGGTATGTCCGGAGTCGGAGCTACTTACTTGTGTATCCGGGCGATTGCAGCTTAGGCCGGCGTCCTCGGTCAATTCCGGACACGCCTCTCGTGATCCGAAGAATAATTTGTACATCTCCATGGGTGTCATACCCATGAAGTGTTGAAGAATCCGTGGTCCCTCCGGATTAAACTCCCACAGCCGGAGAGGGCGGCGTTTGCAGGGCAGGAGACGCCTAATCAGCATGACCTGCATTACCACAACCAGATCGATCTCCCTCGCTTGGAGGTCTCGAATCTGGCCCTGCAGTAGGGGCACGTCCTTTGACGCCCCCCAGTTGAGCCCTTGGTTGACCCACAACATCAACCGTCGTGGAGGTTCCGAGCGGAATAAGGGCGGCGGCTTCTGCCTGCTGCCCTTCGAAGCGGTGATATAGAACCACTCCTGCTGCCACAAGCCGAGCTCCTCTTGGAAGGAGCCCTCGGGCCACGGGGTATCGGCCCTCCTGCTTACGGCCGCCCCGCCGCACTCTGCTTGACGCCCCCCGATCATCTTCGGCTCCACATTGAAGGTCTTCAGCCACATGCCGAAGTGGGGGTTGACGCGGAGGAAGGCTTCGCAGACGAAAATAAATGCGGAAATATGGAGGATGGACTCCGGAGCCAAGTCGTGGAATTCCAACCCATAGTAGAACATGAGCCCTCTCACAAAAGGATCCATCGGGAAGCCTAAACCCCGACGGAGGTGGGATACAAAGATGACGTACTCGCCGAGCTCGGGGGTGGGGATGGCCTGCCCTTCGGTAGGCAACCTGTGCGAAATCTTGTAAGACAGGTACTTGGCCTCTCGCAGCTTTAGCACATCCTCCTCCGTGATGGAGGAGGGCATCCACCGGCCCTGAAGGTCGGAGCCGGACATTGTTGAAGGTCCGAAGCGCTCGAATCTGGGGCTCTGGGTGCTGGAACTTGGAGCAGGGAGAAGATTCGATGGAGGATTGAAGAAAAGAAACAAGCCTTGGTCCTATTATAAAGAGGGAGAATACCAAGAGCCGTCTCCGTGACCGTCCAGGACTCGCCTTCGATAGAGGGCGGGGGGCGACGGGCGCGGTTGGGTTACCCACGTCCGTATTGATGAGGATCCCGGAATAAGGGGAACACGATCTCTGCTTCGACAAGACGTGCCAAGGAAACCGCTTCGCTAAACGCGCTGAGGTGGTATAATAAAAAACGATTCAAGTAAAGGCTTGGTAGTGGTGTGACATCATGCCACAAAATACGTCAGCAGATTGAACTTGTGTACATATTATTCTCTCTACGGTGGAATGTGGACTTTATTTTGCAGAGCCGGACACTATCCTGGTGTTCATAATCTTCTATGAATTATTCGGAGGAGGAACCCGCCTTGCAATGCTGAACAATATGCGCGCAGGACTCATCGTCATTGAAGCCTGGTTCAGGGGCTACTGAGGGAGTCCTGGACTAGGGGGTGTCCGGACAGCCGGACTATCTGTCAGCCGGACACCAAGACTATGAAGACACAAGATTGAAGACTTCGTCCCGTGTCCAGATGGGACTTTCCTTGGTGTGGAAGGCAAGCTTAGCGATACGGATATGTAGATCTCCTACCATTGTAACCGACTCTGTGTAACCCTAGCCCTCTCCGGTGTATATATAAACCGGAGGGTTTTAGTCTGTAGGACGAACAACCATTACAACAATCATACCATAGCCTAGCTTCTAGGGTCTAGCCTCCTTGATCTCGTGGTAGATCCACTCTTGTACTACCCGAGATCCGCCGGTTTTGACACCGACACTGACCGTCAACAAGCACCTCGACAGGCTCGCTGGATGGGGTCACCGTGAGGGTCGCCGTGAAATGCATGTCGACTTCGTGGGTCGACTCGCCGACTTTGAAAGAGCAAACCTAGTCATGCTACAACACATAGACGTGGTCGATCCTTGGGTGGTAGAGCACAAAACCTTTATTGAGGAGACGTACAATGACCGAGGCCAACAGAGGACGGACGGAGATATAATCAAAGAGCACAACTCATGTTTCACGCGTTGGTTCAAGGAGAAGCTTCTGTCGTGCCCTTTACATGAGGATTCTTCCGCGGAAGAACAACTCATATTCGCCTTGTCACAGGGCGCCGAGCACAACCTGATGATGTATGAGGCGTATGATATCAACGGCTACACATTCTACACCGAGGGAAAGGACGTGAAGAGCGATGGTTATCAGAACTCCGGGGTAACGATGGAATCCTACACCGGTAACGACAAGGATAGATACTACAGAAGGATCGAGGAGATCTGGGAGCTGAGCTTGTTGGGGAACGTAGCAGAAATTCAAAATTTTCCTACGTATCACCAAGATCTATCTATGGAGAAACCAGCAACGAGGGGAAGGAGAGTGCATCTACATACCCTTGTAGATCGCTAAGCGGAAGCGTTCAAGTGAACGGGGTTGATGGAGTCGTACTCGTCGTGATTCAAATCACCGATGATCAAGTGCCGAACGCACGGCACCTCCGCGTTCAACACACGTACGGAACGGAGACGTCTCCCATGCCTTGATCCAGCAAGGAGGAGGGAGAGGTTGATGGAGATCCAGCAGCACGACGGCGTGGTGGAAGTAGCGGGATTCCAACAGGGCTTCGCTAAGCGCTGCGGCAGGAGGGAGATGTGTCACGGGAGGGAGAGGGAGGCTCCAGGCCTTAGGTATCGTTGCTCCTCCTTTTCCCCACTATATATAGGGCCAAGGGAGAGGGGGGAGGCGCAGCCCTTGCCCCTTCCTCCAAGGAAAGGGTGCGGCCAAGGGGGGGAGGAGTCCATCCTCCCCAAGGCACCTCGGAGGTGCCTTCCCCCTTTAGGACTCTCCCCTTTTTCTCTTCTCTTGGCGCATGGGCCTCTTGGGGCTGGTGCCCTTGGCCCATGTAGGCCAAGGCGCACCCCCTACAGCCCATGTGGCCCCCCGGGGCAGGTGGCCCCACCCGGTGGACCCCCGGGACCCATCCGGTGGTCCCGGTACAACACCGATGACCCCGAAACTTGTCCCCATGGCCGAAATAGCACTTCCTATATATAATTCTTTACCTCCGGACCATTCTGGAACTCCTCGTGACGTCCGGGATCTCATCCAGGACTCCAAACAACTTTCGAGTTACCGCATACTAATATCTCTATAACCCTAGCGTCAACGAACCTTAAGTGTGTAGACCCTACGGGTTCGGGAGACATGCAGACATGACCGAGATGACTCTCCGGCCAATAACCAACAGCGGGATCTGGATACCCATGTTGGCTCCCACATGTTCCACGATGATCTCATCGGATGAACCACGATGTCAAGGACTTAATCAATCCCGTATACAATTCCCTTTGTCTATCGGTACGATACTTGCCGGAGATTCGATCGTCGGTATCCCGATACCTTGTTCAATCTCGTTACCGGCAAGTCTCTTTACTCGTTCCATAACACATCATCCCGTGATCAACTCCTTGATCACATTGTGCACATTATGATGATGTCCTACCGAGTGGGCCCAGAGATACCTCTCCGTTTACACGGAGTGACAAATCCCAGTCTCGATTCGTGCCAACCCAACAGACACTTTCGAAGATACCTGTAATGCACCTTTATAGCCACCCAGTTACGTTGTGACGTTTGATACACCCAAAGCATTCCTACGGTATCCGGGAGTTGCACAATCTCATGGTCTAAGGAAATGATACTTGACATTAGAAAATCTTTAGCATACGAACTACACGATCTAGTGCTATGCTTAGGATTGGGTCTTGTCCATCACATCATTCTCCTAATGATGTGATCCCGTTATCAATGACATCCAATGTCCATGGTCAGGAGACCGTAACCATCTATTGATCAACGAGCTAGTCAACTAGAGGCTTACTAGGGACATATTGTGGTCTATGTATTCACACATGTATTACGATTTCCGGATAATACAGTTATAGCATGAATAAAAGACTATTATCATGAACAAAGAAATATAATAATAACCAATTTATTATTGCCTCTAGGGCATATTTCCAACAGTCTCCCACTTGCACTAGAGTCAATAATCCAGTTCACATCGCTATGTGACTAACACTCAAGGTCACATGCCCATGTGACTAACACCCAAAGAGTTTACTAGAGTCAATAATCTAGTTCACATTACCATGTGATTAACACTCGATGAGTTCTGGGTTTGATCATGTTATGCTTGTGAGAGATGTTATAGTCAACGGGTCTGAATCTTTCAGATCCGTGTGTGCTTTACAAATCTCTATGTCATCTCCTAGATGCAGCTACCACATTCTATTTGGAGCTATTCCAAATAACTGTTCTACTTGGAGCTATTTCTAAATTGTTGCTCCATTATACGTATCCGGTATCTCTACTCAGAGCTATCCGGATAGGTGTTAAGCTTGCATCGACGTAACCCTTTAC
The DNA here is from genome assembly GCF_018294505.1 of Triticum aestivum. Lineage (NCBI taxonomy): Eukaryota > Viridiplantae > Streptophyta > Magnoliopsida > Poales > Poaceae > Triticum > Triticum aestivum. The sequence goes on from NC_057807.1 coordinate 65,784,708, forward strand.
GACGAACTCTTTTACCACCTCCATAATCGAGAAAATTCCTTAGTCCACTAGTTACTAAGGATTACTTTGACCGCTGTCCTGTGATCCATTCTTGGATCACTCTTGTACCCCTTGACTGACTCATGGCAAGGCACACTTCAGGTGCGGTACACAGCATAACATACTGTAGAGCCTACGTCTTAAGCATAGGGGATGACCTTCGTCCTTTCTCTCTATTCTGCCATGGTCGAGCTTTTAAGTCTTAACTTCATACCTTACAACTCAGGCAAGAACTCCTTCTTTGACTGATCCATCTTGAACACCTTCAAGATCATGTCAAGGTATGTGCTCATTTGAAAGTACTATTAAGCGTTTTGATCTATCCTTATAGATCTTGATGCTTAATGTTCAAGTAGCTTAATCCAGGCTTTCCATTGAAAACACTTTCCAAATAACCCTATATGCTTTCCAGAAATTCTATGTCATTTCTGATCAACAATATGTCAACAACATATATTCATCAGAAATTCTATAGTGCTCCCACTCACTTCTTTGGAAATACAAGTTTCTCATAAACTTTTATAAACCCAAAATCTTTGATCATCTCATCAAAGCATACATTCCAACTCCGAGATGCTTACTCCAGTCCTTAGAAGGATTGCTGGAGCTTTACATACTTATTAGCATCTTTCAGGATTGACAAAACCTTCCGGTTGTATCACATACAAACTTTCCTCAAGAAAATCGTCGAGGAAACAATGTTTTGACATCCTATCTGCAAGATTTCATAAATAATGCAGTAATCGCTAATATAATTCCAACAGACTCTTAGCATCGCTACGAGTGAGAAAGTCTCATCGTAGTCAACTCCTTGAACTTGTCGGAAAACATCTTAACGACAAGTCGAGCTTTCTTAATGGTGACACTTACCATCATTGTCTGTCTTCCTTTTAAAATCCATATGTACCTAACAACCTTATGACCATCAAGTAGTTCTTCCAAAGTCTACACTTTGTTTTCATACATGGATCCTCTCTTAGATTATATGGCCTCAAGCCATTCATCGGAATCCGGGCCCACCATCGCTTCTCCATAGCTCGTAGGTTCATAGTTGTCTAGCAACATGACTTCTAAGACAGGATTATGTACCACTCTGAAGTAGTACGCATCCTTGTCATCCCACGAGGTACGGTAGTGACTTGATCCAAAACTTTATGATCACTATCATAAGCTTCTACTTCAATTGGTGTAGGTGCCACAGGAACAACTTCCTGTGCCCTACTACACACTTGTTGAAGTGACGGTTCAATAACCTCATCAAGTCTCCACCATCCTCCCACTCAATTCTCGAGACAAACCTTTCCTCGAGAAAGGACCCGATTCAAGAAACAATCCCTATTGCTTTCGGATCTGAATTAGGAGGTATACCCAACTGTTTTGGGTGTCCTATGAAGATGCATTTATCCACTTTGGGTTCGAGCTTATCAGCCTGAAACTTTTTCACATAAGCGTCGCAGCCCCAAACTTTCAAGAAATGACAGCTTAGGTTTCTCTAAACCATAGTTCATACGGTGTCATCTTAACGGAATTGCGTGGTGCCCTATTTTTAAGTGAATGTGGTTGTCTTTAATGCCTAACCCATAAACTATCGTGGTAATTCGATAAGAGACATCATGGTATGCATCATATCCAATAGGGTGCAGTTATGATGTTCGGACACACCATCACACTATGGTGTTCCAGGCTGTATTAGTTGTGAAACAATTTTCACAATGTCTTAATTCTGTGCCAAACTCATAATTCAGATATTCATCTCTATGATCATATCATAGATCTTTTATCCTCTTGTCACGATGATCTTTCAACTTCACACTGAAATTACTTGAACCTTTCAATAATTCAGACTCGTGATTCATCAAGTAAATATACTCTACATCTACTCAAATCATCCGTGAAGTAAGAACATAACGATATCCACTACATGCCTCCGCACTCATTGGATTGCACACATCAAAATGTATTACTTCCAACAAGTTTCTTTCTAGTTCCATTTTACTGAAAATGAGGCTTTCAGTCATCTTGCCCATGTGGTATGATTTGCATGTTCCAAGTGATTCAAAATCAAGTGAGTCAAAACGGTCCATTTGCATGGAGTTTCTTCATGCATATACACCAATAGACATGGTTCGCATGTCTCAAACTTTTCAAAAATGAGTGAGCCCAAAGATCCATCAACATGGAGCTTCTTCATGCGTTTTATACCGATATGACTTAAGTAGCAGTGCCACAAGTAGGTGGTACTATCATTACTATCTTTTGGCATGAACATGTGTATCACTACGATCGAGATTCAATAAACCATTCATTATAGGTGCAAGACCATTGAAGGTATTATTCAAATAAACAGAGTAACCATTATTCTCCTTAAATGAATAACCGTATTGCGGTAGACATAATCCAATCACGTCTATGCTCAACGCAAACACCAATCTCGATGGTAGAGGGAGCGTGCGATGCTTGATCATATCAACATTGGAAACACTTTCAACACATATCGTCAGCTCACCTTTAGCTAGTCCCTGTTTATTCCGTAGCTTTTATTTCGAGTTTCTAACACTTAGCAACCGAACTGGTATCTAATACCCTGGTGCTACTAGGAGTACTAGTAAAGTATACATCAACACAATGTATATCCAATATACTTCTATCGACCTTGCCAGCCTTCTCATGTACCAAGTATCTAGGGTAATTCTGCTCCAGTGGCTGTTCCTCTTATTACAGAAGCACTTAGTCTCGGGTTTGGGTTCAACATTGGGTCTCTTCACTAGAGCAGCAGCTGAATTGCCATTTCATGAAGTATCCCTTCTTGCCCTTGCCCTTCTTGAAACTAGTGGTTTTACTAACCATCAACAATTGATGCTCCTTCTTGATTTCTACTTTCGTAGTGTCAAACATCGCGAATATCTCAAGGATCATCATATATGTCCCTGATATATTATAGTTCATCACGAAGCTCTAGCAGCTTGGTGGTAATGACTTCGGAGAAACATCACTATCTCATCTGGAAGATCAACTCCCACTCGATTCAAATGATTGTTGCACTCAGACAATCTGAGCACAAGCTCAACGATTGAGCTTTTCTCCCTGAGTTTGCAGGCTAAGGAAATCGTCGGAGGTTTCATACCTCTTGACGTGGGCACGAGCCTGAAATCCCAATTTCAGCCCTCGAAACATCTCATATGTTTCGTGACGTTTCAAAATGTCTTTGGTGCCTCAATTCTAAACCATTTAGCATTACGCACTGAACTATCATGTAGTTATCAAAATGTGTATGTCAGATGTTCGCAACATCCACAGACAACGTTCGAGGTTCAGCACACTGAGCGGTGCATTAAGGACATAAGCCTTCTATGAAGCAATGAGGACAATCCTCAGTTTACGGACCTAGTCCGCATAATTGCTACTATCAACTTTCAACTAAATTTTCTCTAGGAACATAACTAAACAGTAGAACTGAAGCGCGAGCTACGACATAATTTGCGAAGACCTTTTGACTATGTTCAGGATAATTAAGTTCATCTTATGAACTCCCACTCAGATAGACATCCCTCTGGTCTCTAAGTGATCACATGATCCGAGTCAAACTAGGCCGTGTCCGATCATCACGTGAGACGGACTAGTCATCATCGGTGAACATCTTCATGTTGATCGTATCTACTATACGACTCATGCTCGACCTTTCGGTCTCCGTGTTCCAAGGCCATGTCTGTACATGCTAGGCTCGTCAAGTTAACCCTAAGTGTATTGCATGTGTAAATCTGTCTTACACCCGTTGTATGTGAACGTAAGGATCTATCACACCCGATCATCACGTGGTGCTTCGAAACGACGAACTGTAGCAACGGTGCACAGTTAGGGGAGAACACTTCTTGAAATTTTAATGAGGGATCATCTTATTTACTACCGTCGTTCTAAGCAAATAAGATGCATAAACATGATAAACATCACATGCAATCAAATAGTGACATGATATGGCCAATATCATTTTGCTCCTTTTGATCTCCATCTTCGGGGCTCCATGATCATCATCGTCACCGGCATGACACCATGATCTCCATCATCATGATCTCCATCATCGTGTCTTCATGAAGTTGTCTCGCCAACTATTACTTCTACTACTACAGCTAACGGTTAGCAATAAAGTAAAGTAATTACATGACGTTTATGTTGACACGCAGGCCATAAATAAATTAAGACAACTCCTATGGCTCCTGCCGGTTGTCATACTCATCGACATGCAAGTCGTGATTCCTATTATAAGAACATGATCATCTCATACATCACATATATCATTCATCACATCCTTTGGCCATATCACATCACATAGCATACCCTGCAAAAACAAGTTAGACGTCCTCTAATTGTTGTTTGCATGCTTTACGTGGCTGCTATGGGTTTCTAGCAAGAACGTTTCTTACCTACGCAAAGACCACAACGTGATATGCCAATTGCTATTTACCCTTCATAAGGACCCTTTTCATCAAATCCGATCCGACTAAAGTGGGAGAGACAGACACCCGCCAGCCACCTTATGCAACTAGTGCATGTTTGTCGGTGGAACCGGTCTCACATAAGAGTACGTGTAAGGTTGGTCCGGGCCGCTTCATCCCACGATGCCGCCGAATCAAGATAAGACTAGTAACGGCAAGCATATTGAACAAAATCAACGCCCACAACTACTTAGTGTTCTACTCGTGCATAGAATCTACGCAATAGACCTAGCTCTGATACCACTGTTGGGAAACGTAGCAGAAATTCAAAATTTTCCTACGTATCACCAAGATCTATCTATGGAGAAACCAGCAACGAGGGGAAGGAGAGTGCATCTACATACCCTTGTAGATCGCTAAGCGGAAGCGTTCAAGTGAACGGGGTTGATGGAGTCGTACTTGTCGTGATTCAAATCACCGATGATCAAGTGCCGAACGCACGGCACCTCCGCGTTCAACACACGTACGGAACGGAGACGTCTCCCATGCCTTGATCCAGCAATGAGGAGGGAGAGGTTGATGGAGATCCAGCAGCACGACGATGTGGTGGAAGTAGCGGGATTCCAACAGGGCTTCGCTAAGCGCTGCGGGAGGAGGGAGATGTGTCACGGGAGGGAGAGGGAGGCGCCAGGCCTTAGGTATCGTTGCTCCTCCTTTTCCCCACTATATATAGGGCCAAGGGAGAGGGGGGAGGCGCAGCCCTTGCCCCTTCCTCCAAGGAAAGGGTGCGGCCAAGGGGGGGAGGAGTCCATCCTCCCCAAGGCACCTCGGAGGTGCCTTCCCCCTTTAGGACTCTCCCCTTTTTCTCTTCTCTTGGTGCATGGGCCTCTTGGGGCTGGTGCCCTTGGCCCATGTAGGCCAAGGCGCACCCCCTACAGCCCATGTGGCCCCCCGGGGCAGGTGGCCCCACCCGGTGGACCCCCGGGACCCATCCGGTGGTCCCGATACAATACCGATGACCCCGAAACTTGTCCCGATGGCCGAAATAGCACTTCCTATATATAATTCTTTACCTCCGGACCATTCTGGAACTCCTCGTGATGTCCGGGATCTCATCCGAGACTCTGAACAACTTTCGGGTTACCGCATACTAATATCTCTATAACCCTAGCGTCACCGAACCTTAAGTGTGTAGACCCTACGGGTTCGGGAGACATGCAGACATGACCGAGATGACTCTCCGGTCAATAACCAACAGCAGGATCTGGATACCCATGTTGGCTCCCACATGTTCCACGATGATCTCATCGGATGAACCACGATGTCAAGGACTTAATCAATCCCGTATACAATTCCCTTTGTCTATCGGTATGATACTTGCCCGAGATTCGATCGTCGGTATCCCGATACCTTGTTCAATCTCGTTACCGGCAAGTCTCTTTACTCGTTCTGTAACACATCATCCCGTGATCAACTCCTTGATCACATTGTGCACATTATGATGATGTCCTACCGAGTGGGCCCAGAGATACCTCTCCGTTTACACGGAGTGACAAATCCCAGTCTCGATTCGTGCCAACCCAACAGACACTTTCGGAGATACCTGTAATGCACCTTTATAGCCACCCAGTTACGTTGTGACGTTTGATACACCCAAAGCATTCCTACGGTATCCGGGAGTTGCACAATCTCATGGTCTAAGGAAATGTTACTTGACATTAGAAAAGCTTTAGCATACGAACTACACGATCTAGTGCTATGCTTAGGATTGGGTCTTGTCCATCACATCATTCTCCTAATGATGTGATCCCGTTATCAATGACATCCAATGTCCATGGTCAGGAAACCGTAACCATCTATTGATCAACGAGCTAGTCAACTAGAGGCTTACTAGGGACATATTGTGGTCTATGTATTCACACGTGTATTACGATTTCCGGATAATACAGTTATAGCATGAATAAAAGACTATTATCATGAACAAAGAAATATAATAATAACCAATTTATTATTGCCTCTAGGGCATATTTCCAACAGAGCTACGCTAGAGAGAAGGTCCCGATGTTCCGTGTCAAATGGGCCAAGAGCGTCGTAAAAGAAGACCGGTATTTCACCACCATGGTTATACCCGAAGCCAAATCCAAGACCGCGTGCGCAAACGTCACCGTGAAAAATGAGCCATGGGTACTGGCTTCCCAAGTGGACCAATGCTTCTTCATTACCGACCCTTCAAAGCCAAGTCGTGTTGTCGTGAGGAGAGGCAAAAGGAAGATCATCGGAATGGATGGAGTCGCCAATGAGCAAGACTTCGACAACTACGGCGACCCGAAGATGGAACATGACGACGACGATGAAGTACCAGCATACACCACAAGAAGCAGGACCACCCTACCTAAAGGTCGTCCGTTCAAGAGAAGAACTCCATTTGCAAAAAATAAGGGCAAGAAGATTGTGAACAGATAGCTAGCTAAGATCGATTGTATTTAAATTATAGCCTTCATTTCTCGATTGTATTTCGACATATTGAAATGATATTTCTTTTGTTCTAGTCCTCATGAATATTTATTTATGTTTATTATGGTATTTATGTTTATTATGGTATACCAATTTTTATTTGATGATATTTTTTCAACTCATGAATATTTTCAAATAAAAAAAATTTGATGATATTTTCAAATAACAAATTTGATGATATTTTTTCATATTCATAAATATTTTCAAATAACAAATTTGATGATATTTTTCCACATTCATAAGTTTTCAAATTTGATCGTCATTTTCTAAAAAATTATTAGTTGCAACTTTCTGAATTCCTGAATATTTTTTCAAATTTTGATGATATTTTTTCATATTCATAAATGTCTTACCAATTCACAAATGAATGCAATTAAAAATCCAAAAAACAAATTTGATGATATTTGATGATATTTTCAAATAACAAATTTGATGATATTTTCAAATAACAAATTTGATGATATTTTTTCATATTCATAAATATTTTCAAATAACAAATTTGATGATATTTTTTCACATTCATAAATGTTTTCAAATTTGATCGTCATTTTCTAAAAATTAATTAGATGCAACAAAAAATAATAATAAAGAAGTTACTAATGGCGCATCAGAGGAGGGTGCGCCATTGCTATCACTGTTTTTATGGCGCACCCATAGATGGTGCGCCATTAGTAACCTTCCCCCCTCTAGCTATGCATGTGTGTTCTGTCCATCGCTCGCCAGATCCCCCTTCCCTTCCTCGCTAGATCCCCGCGCCCGCTCCACTGCCGCCGCCGACCCCCCGCACCCGCTCCGACGACCCCCGCGCCCGCTCCGACGACCGCCGCGCCTGTTGGAAATATGCCCTAGAGGCAATAATAAATTAGTTATTATTATATTTCCTTGTTCATGATAATCGTTTATTATCCATGCTATAATTGTATTGATAGGAAACTCAGATACATGTGTGGATACATAGACAACACCATGTCCCTAGTAAGCCTCTAGTTGACTAGCTCGTTGATCAATAGATGGTTACGGTTTCCTGACCATGGACATTGGATGTCGTTGATAACGGGATCACATCATTAGGAGAATGATGTGATGGACAAGACCCAATCCTAAGCCAAGCACAAAGATCGTGTAGTTCATATGCTAAAGCTTTTCTAATGTCAAGTATCATTTCCTTAGACCATGAGATTGTGCAACTCCTGGATACCGTAGGAATGCTTTGGGTGTACCAAACGTCACAACGTAACTGGGTGGCTATAAAGGTACACTACAGAGTGTCTGTTGGGTTGGCACAAATCGAGACTGGGATTTGTCACTCCGTGTGACGGAGAGGTATCTCTGGGTCCACTCGGTAAGACATCATCATAATGTGCACAATGTGACCAAGGGGTTGATCACGGGATGATGTGTTACGGAACAAGTAAAGAGACTTGCCGGTAACGAGATTGAACAAGGTATCGGGATACCGACGATCGAATCTCGGGCAAGTAATATACAGGTAGACAAAGGGAATTGAATACGGGATTGATTGAATCCTCGACATCGTGGTTCATCCGATGAGATCATCGTGGAACATGTGGGAGCCAACATGGGTATCCAGATCCCGCTGTTGGTTATTGGCCGGAGAGTTGTCTCGGTCATGTCTACGTGTCTCCTGAACCCGTAGGGTCTACACACTTAAGGTTCGATGACGCTAGGGTTATAGGGAATATATATACGTGGTTACTGAATGTTGTTTGGAGTCCCGGATGAGATCCTGGATGTCACGAGGAGTTCCGAAATGGTCCGGAGGTAAAGATTTATATATGGAAAGTTGTTGCTCGGGTTCCGGGAAAAGTTTGGTTTTTTCCGGTATTGTACCGGGAAGCTTCCAGAAGGTTCCGGAGGTCCGGAAAATGTTCCACCACGTCCAATACAGCAGCATGGGCTGTAAGGGGGCGCCCTAGCCTTAATGGGCCAGGGGCACCAGCCCCCCAAGGCCCATGCGCATGGGAGAGGGGAAACCCTAAGGGGGAGGGCCTCCACTTGACTTGGGAGGCACTCCTTCCCCCTTGGCCGCCGCCCCCAACCCTAGATGAGATCTAGGGGGGCCGACTCCCTCTCTCCCCACCTATAAATAGTGGAGGGGTGGGAGGGCAGCCGCACCCAAGTTCTGTCGCAGCCCTTCCCCTCTCCCAAGTCCTCCTCCTCTCCCGCGGTGCTTGGCGAAGCCCTGCAGGATTGCCACGCTCCTCCACCACCACCACGCTGTCGTGCTGCTGCTGGATGGAGTCTTCCCCAACCTCTCCCTCTCTCCTTGCTGGATCAAGGCATGGGAAACGTCACCGGGCTGCATGTGTGTTGAACGCGGAGGTGCCGTCCGTTCGGCACTAGGATCATCGGTTATTTGGATCACGATGAGTACGACTCCATCAACCCCGTTCACTTGAACGCTTCCGCTTAGCGATCTACAAGGGTATGTAGATGCACTCTCCTTCCCCTCGTTGCTAGATTACTCCATAGATTGATCTTAGTGATGCGTAGAAATTTTTTGATTTCTGCTACGTTCGCCAACAGTGGCATCATGAGCTAGGTCTATGTGTAGTTTCTATGCACGAGTAGAACACAAGTTGTTGTGGGCATTGATTTTGTTCAATATGCTTACCGTTACTAGTCCAATCTTGTTTCGACGGTATTGTGGGATGAAGCGGCCCGGACCGACCTTACACGTACACTTACGCGAGACAGGTTCCACCGACTAACATGCACTTGTTGCATAAGGTGGCTAGCATGTGCCAGTCTCTCCCACTTTAGTCGGATCGGATTCGATGAAAAGGGTCCTTATGAAGGGTAAATAGCAATTGGCATATCACGTTGTGGTTTTTGCGTAGGTAAGAAACGTTCTTGCTAGAAACCCATAGCAGCCACGTAAAACATGCAAACAACAATTAGAGGACGTCTAACTTGTTTTTGCAGGGTATGCTATGTGATGTGATATGGCCAAAAGAATGTGATGAATGATATGTGATGTATGAGATTGATCATGTTCTTGTAATAGGAATCACGACTTGCATGTCGATGAGTATGACAACCGGCAGGAGCCATAGGAGTTGTCTTAATTTATTGTATGACCTGCGTGTCAATGAACAACGCCATGTAATTACTTTACTTTATTGCTAAACCGTTAGCCATAGTAGTAGAAGTAATAGTTGGCGAGACAACTTCATGAAGACACGATGATGGAGATCATGATGATGGAGATCATGGTGTCATGCCGGTGACGATGATGATCTCCGACGATTTTCTTAGCCTGCAAACTAAGGGAGAAAAGCTCAATCGTTGAGCTTGTGCTCGGATTGTCTGAGTACAACAATCACTTGAATCAAGTGGGAGTTGATCTTCTAGATGAGATAGTGATGTTTCTCCAAAGTCATTGCTACCAAGCTGCTAGAGCTTCATGATGAACTATAACATATCAGGGATAGATATGATGATCCTTGAAATATTCGTGATGTTTGACACCGCGAAAGTAGAAGTCAAGTAGGAGCATCAATTGTTGATGGTTAGTTAAAACCACTAGTTTCAAGAAGGGCAAGGGCAAGAAAGGGATACTTCATGAAACGACAAATCAGTTGCTACTCGAGTGAAGAAACCCAAAGTTGAACCCAAGCCCAAGACTAAGTGCTTCTGTAATAAGAGGAACAGACATTTAAGCAGAACTACCCTAGATACTTGGTGGATGAGAAGGCTGGCAAGGTCAATAGAAGTATATTGGATATATATTATATTAATGTGTACTTTACTAGTACTCCCAGTAGCACCAGGGTATTAGATGCCGGTTCGGTTGCTAAGTGTTAGTAACTCGAAATAAAAGCTACGGAACAAATGGAGACTAGCTAAAGGTGAGATGACGATATGTGTTGGAAGTGTTTCCAAGCTTGATGTGATCAAGCATCGCATACACCCTCTACCATCGAGATTGGTGTTAGACCTAAATAATTGTTATTTGGTGTTTGCATTGAGCATAGACATGATTGGATTATGTCTATCGCAATACGGTCATTCATTTAAGGAGAATAATGGTTACTCTGTTTATTTGAATAATACCTTCAATGGTCTTGCACCTAAAATAAATGGTTCATTAAATCTCTATCGTAGTGATACACACATTCATGCCAAAAGATATAAGATAGTAATGATAGTACCACATACTTGTGGCACTGCCACTTGAGTCATATTGATATAAAATGCATGAAGAAACTCCGTGTTGATGGATCTTTGGACTCACTCATTTTTGAAAAGTTTGAGACATGCGAACCATGTCTATTGGTGTATATGCATGAAGAAACTCCATGCAAATGGACCATTTGGACTCACTTGATTTTGAATCACTTGAGACATGCAAATCATACCACACGGGCAAGATGACTGAAAGCCTCGTTGGAAGTAATACATTTTGATGAGTGCAGTCCAATGAGTGCTGAGGCACGCAGTGGATATCGTTATGTTCTTACTTCACGGATGATTTGAGTAGATACTGAGTATATTTACTTGATGAAACACCAAGTATGATTATTGAATGGTTCAAGTAATTTCAGAGTGAAGTTGAAGATCATCGTGACAAGAGGATAAAATGTCTATGATATGATCATAGAGATGAGTATCTGAGTTACGAGCTTTGGCACGCAATTAAGACAATGTGGAAATTGTTTCACAATTAATACCGCCTGGAACACCATAGTGTGATGGTGTGTCCGAACATCATAGTTGCACCCTATTGGATATGGTGCGTACCATGATGTCTCTTGTCGAATTACCACTATTGTTCATGGGTTAGGCATTAGAGACAACCACATTCACTTTAATAGGGCACCACGTAATTCCGTTGAGACGACACCGTTTGAACTATGGTTTGGAGAAATCTAAGTTGTCGTTTCTTAAAAGTTTGGGGCTGCGACGCTTATGTGAAAAAAGTTTCAGGTTGATAAGCTCAAACCCAAAGTGAATAAAATGCATCTTCATGGGACACCCAAAACAGTTGGGTATACCTCCTAATTCAGATCCGAAAGCAATAGGGATTGTTTCTTGAATCGGGCCCTTTCTCGAGGAAAAGTTTGTCTCGAAAATTGAGTGGGAGGATGGTGGAGACTTGATGAGGTTATTGAACCATCACTTCAACTAGTGTGTGGCAGGGCATAGGAAGTTGTTCCTGTAGCGCCTACACCAATTGAAGTAGAATCTTATGATAGTGATCATGAAGTTTTGGATCAAGTCACTACCGTACCTCGTAGGGTGACAAGGATGCGTACTACTTCAGAGTGGTACAGTAATCCTGTCTTGAAGGTCATGTTGCTAGACAACAATGAACCTATGAGCTATGGAGAAGCGATGGTGGGCCCATATTCCGACAAATGGTTAGAAGCCATGAAATCCGAGATAGGATCCATGTATCAGAACAAAGCATGGACTTTGGTGGACTTGCCCGATGATCGGCAAGCATTGAGATAAATGGATCTTTAAGAAGAAGACGGACGTGGACGGTAATGTCACCGTCTATGAAGCTCGACTTTTGGCGAAGAGTTTTTCACAAGTTCAAGGAGTTGACTACGATGAGATTTTCTCATACGTAGCGATGCTTATGTCTGTCGGAATCATGTTAGCATTAGCTGCATTTATGAAATCTGGCAGATGGATCTCAAAACGTGTTTCCTTACCAATTTTCGTAAGGAAAGGTTGTATGTGATACAATTAGAAAGGCTTTGTCGATCCTAAGGATGCTAAAAGGTATGCTGGCTCCAGCGATCCTTCCATGGACTGGAGTAAGCATCTCAGAGTTGGAATATACACTTTGATAAGATGATCAAGGATTTTGGGTTTATACAAAGTTTATGAGAAACTTGTATTTCCAAAGAAGTGAGTGGGAGCACTATAGAATTTCTGATGAGTATATGTTGTTGACATATTGTTGATCAGAAATGATGTAGAGTTTCTGGAAAGCATATAGAGTTATTTGAAAAGTGTTTTTCAAGGGAAAACCTGGTTTAAGCTACTTGAACATTGAGCATCAAGATCTATAAGGATAGATCAAAAACCGCTTAATGGTACTTTCAAATGAGCATATACCTTGACATGATCTTGAAGGTGTTCAAGATGTATCAGTCAAATAAGGAGTTCTTGCCTGAGATGTAAGGTATGAAGTTAAGACTTAAAAGCTCGACCACGGCAGAATAGAGAGAAAGGATGAAGGTCGTCCCCTATGCTTAGACGTAGGCTCCATAATATGCTATGCTGTGTACCGCACCTGATGTGTGCCTTGCCACATGTCTGGCAAGAGGGTACAAAGGTGATCAAGGAGTGCATCACCAGATAGCGGTCAAAATTGTCCTTGGAGTAGTAAGGACATGTTTCTCGATTATGGAGGTGATAAAGAGTTCGGCGTAAAGGGTTACATTGATGCAAGCTTTAACACCAATCTGAATGGCTCTGAGTAGCAAACCGGATACGTATAGTGGAGCAACCATTTGGAATAGCTCCAAGTGGAGCGTGGAAGCAACATTTACAATATGACCTAGAGATTTGCGAAGTACATACAGATCTGAGTGTTGCAGACCCGTTGACTAAAACCTCTCTCACAAGCAAAACATGATCAAACCCCAGAACTCATTGAGTCTTAATCACATGATGATGTGAACTAGTTTAGACACTAGTAAACTCTTTGGATGTTGGTCACATGGCGATGTGACCTGTGAGTGTTAATCACATGGCGATGTGAACTAGATTATTGACTCTAGTGCAAGTGGGAGACTGTTGGAAATATGCCCTAGAGGCAATAAGAAATTAGTTATTATTATATTTCCTTGTTCATGATAATCGTTTATTATCCATGCTATAATTGTATTGATAGGAAACTCAGATACATGTGTGGATACATAGACAACACCATGTCCCTAGTAAGCCTCTAGTTGACTAGCTTGTTGATCAATAGATGGTTACGGTTTCCTGACCATGGACATTGGATGTCGTTGATAACGGGATCACATCATTAGGAGAATGATGTGATGGACAAGACCCAATCCTAAGCCTAGCACAAAGATCGTGTAGTTCGTATGCTAAAGCTTTTCTAATGTCAAGTATCATTTCCTTAGACCATGAGATTGTACAACTCCCGGATACCATAGGAATGCTTTGGGTGTACCAAACGTCACAACGTAACTGGGTGGCTATAAAGGTACACTACGGGTATCTTCGAAAGTGTCTGTTGGGTTGGCACGAATCGAGACTGGGATTTGTCACTCCGTGTGACAGAGAGGTATCTCTGGGCCCACTCGGTAAGACATCATCATAATGTGCACAATGTGACCAAGGGGTTGATCACGGGATGATGTGTTACGAAACGAGTAAAGAGACTTGCTGGTAACGAGATTGAACAAGGTATCGGGATACTGACGATCGAATCTCGGGCAAGTAATATACCGGTAGACAAAGGGAATTGAATACAGGGTTGATTGAATCCTCGACATCATGGTTCATCCGATGAGATCATCGTGGAACTTGTGGGAGCCAACATGGGTATCCAGATCCCGCTATTGGTTATTGGCCGGAGAGTTGTCTCGGTCATGTCTACGTGTCTCCCGAACCCGTAGGGTCTACACACTTAAGGTTCGATGACGCTAGGGTTATAGGGAATAGATATACGTGGTTACCGAATGTTGTTCGGAGTCCCGGATGAGATCCCGGACGTCACGAGGAGTTCCGGAATGGTCCGTAGGTAAAGATTTATATATGGAAAGTTGTTGTTCGGGTTCCGAGAAAAGTTCAGTTTTTTCTGGTATTGTACCGGGAAGCTTCCAGAAGGTTCCGAAGGATTCCGGAGGGGTCCGGAGGTCCAGAAAATGTTCCACGACGTCCAATACTGCAGCATGGGCTGTAAGGGGGCGCTCTAGCCTTAATGGGCCAGGGGCACCAGCCTCCCCAAGGCCCATGCGCATGGGAGAGGGGAAACCCTAAGGGGGAGGGCCTCCACTTGACTTGGGAGGCACTCCTCCCCCCTTGGCCGCCGCCCCAACCCTAGATGAGATCTAGGGGGGTCGACCCCCTCTCTCCCCACCTATAAATAGTGGAGGGGTGGGAGGTCAGCCACAGCCAAGTTTTGGCGCAGCCCTTCCCCTCTCCCAAGTCCTCCTCCTCTCCCGTGGTGCTTGGCGAAGCCCTGCAGGATTGCCATGCTCCTCCACCACCACCACGCCGTCGTGCAGCTGCTGGACAGAGTCTTCCCCAACCTCTCCCTCTCTCCTTGCTGGATCAAGGCATGGGAAACGTCACCGGGCTGCATGTGTGTTGAACGCGGAGGTGCCGTCCGTTCGGCACTAGGATCATCGGTGATTTGGATCACGACGAGTACGACTCCATCAACCCCGTTCACTTTAACGCTTCCGCTTAGCGATCTACAAGGGTATGTAGATGCACTCTCCTTCCCCTCGTTGCTAGATTACACCATAGATTGATCTTGGTGATGCGTAGAAATTTTTTGATTTCTGCTACGTTCCCCAAAAGCGCCCGCTCCGACGAGGTGCACTGCCCACTGCTTCTTCCTCCTGGACCACCAGCTGGAGCCGGGAAGCTCTCCTCCGCCGGATTGCCTCGCTCCACCACCGTCGACATCGCTGCTGCCGCCGCCTCGACCTGCAACACCGGCGCCCCCCCGACCTCTCCAAGCATGCCCCGACCTCACTGTGAGCTGCCATTCGTATTCCCTCTCTCCCCACGCTTGATTTTCTGCCGTAGCACCGTCCTGGATGAGGCCGAAGCCAGCGTCCGCCATGGCCAAGGAGCCCCGCACTCCGGAACTCCCCCTGTCCGTCCGCCATGGCCAGCATACTGCACCCGGCTGCGGCCTACAGCGTGCGCGCGCGCCCACACTCCCATGGCCAGGGTTTTCTTTCTAGTGAAACAAATTCTGGAAATGTAATCTCTTTATATGTTTGATTGGGGCTTGCATAAAAACAGTCAAACAGGGTTGTTGGAGTGGATTCTTTCCCTGGTGTTGATCCAAGGGGAAGAGATGTTTTTTAAGATCAAATTGGATCATATTTTTTGGACTTAGTTATATGTGGATGTGACTGACCAACCAACTCAACCGGGGGGCATGTTCCTAGCTAGCATAGTTGTTAGAGCTCCCCTTTCCAGTGAGCTTCACCAGCCACACATACATCTAATAAAGTTCTAAACTAGCTGACAACCCACAAGTATATAGGATCAATGTAGCCTCTTTTGATAAGTAAGAGTGTCGAACCCAACGAGGAGCTAAAGGCAGAACAAATATTCTCTCAAGCCCTATCTGCCACTGATATGACTCTACGCACGCTTGACGTTCGCTTTACCTAGAACAAGTAGGAAACTAGAAGTACTTTGTAGGTGTAGTTGGATAGGTTTGCAAGATAATAAAGAACATGTAAATAAAAAGTAGGGGCTGTTTAGATAAAGAAGAAATAAAGTAAGTATTAGTACAGAGCTTTTTGTTATGAGAAAGTTATTTGTCCAAGGCAATCAATAACTAGACCGGTAATCACTGTTGCAATTCTATTTGAGGGAGAGGCATAAGCTAACATACTTTCTCTACTTGGATCATATGCCCTTATGATTGGAACTCTCGCAAGCATCCGCAACTACTAAAGATTCATTAAGGTAAAACCCAACCATAGCATTAAAGTATCAAGTCCCCTTTATCCCATACGCAAACAACCTACTTACTCGGGTCTGTGCTTCTGTTCACTCACGCCACCCACCATAAGCAAATCATAAACATATTGCAAACCCTACAGCAGGAATCCCTCACGATTGCGCGGCACGGAGGGCACAATAGGACAGCACCAATAATAAAACATGCAACTCAAACCAATCACGATCATCAATTAACCCATAGGACAAAACGGATCTACTCAAACATCATAAGATAGCCATAGATCATTGCAAAATAATATATAGCATTGAGCACCATGTTTAAGTAGAGATTACAGCGGGTAAGAGATAGGTTACACCACTGCATAGAGGGGGGAAGAGTTGGTGATGAAGGCGGTGAAGTTGTTGGTGAAGATCGCGGTGATGATGATGGCCCCCGGCGGCGTTCCGGCGCCACCGGAAGCAAGGGGGGGAGAGCCCCCCTTCTTCTTCTTCTTCCTTGACCTTCTCCCTAGATGGGAGAAGGGTTTCCCCTCTGGTCCTTGGCTCCCATGGCTTGGGAGGGGCGAGAGCTCCTTCGAGATTGGATCTATCTCTCTGTTTCTGCGTTCTCAAATTCTACCCTTCACCGTTTCTTTTATGTCCAGAGATCCGTAACTCCGATTGGGGTGAATCTTTCGCCTAGATCTTTCTCATAAAATTAGCTTTCTTGTGGCAAAAGAAGAGCGTCAACCGCCTTATGGGGGGCCCAGGAGGGTCCAGGGCGCGCATGCCTCCCTGGGGCGCGCCCCCTATCTCCTGGCCCCCTCGGGCACCGTCTCGCGTTGATTTTACTTCCCAAAAATCACAAATATTTCAAAATAATTCTCCATCCGTTTTCATCCCGTTTGGACTCCGTTTGATATGGGGTTTCTGCGAAACATAAAACATGCAACAGACAGGAACTGGCACTGGGCACTGGATCAATATGTTAGTCCCAAAAAATAGTATATAAAAAGTTGCCAAAAGTATATGAAAGTTGTAGAATATTGGCATGGAACAATAAAAAATTATAGATATGACAGAGATGTATCAGCATCCCCAAGTTTAATTCCTGCTCGTCCTCGAGTAGGTGAATGATAAAAAAGGACATGAATATGTGTAATCTTGATCATATGTCTAATCATGGCATGAATATTAAGACACGAGTGATTCAAAGCAATAGTCTATCATTTGACATAAAAACAATAATACTTCGAGCATACCAATAAAGCAATCATGTCTTTTCAAAACAACATGGCCAAAGAAAGTTATCCCTACAAAATCATATAGTCTGGCTGTTGCTCTATCTTCATCACACAAAGTATTTAATCATGCACAACCCCGATGACAAGCCAAGCAATTGTTTCATACTTTAATAATCTCAAACTTTTTCAACTTTCACGCAATACATGAGCGTGGGCCATGGATATAGCACTATAGGTGGAATAGAATATGATGGTGGAGGTTATGAGGAGAAGATAAAAAGGGAGAAAGTCTCACATCGACGCGGCTAATCAACGTGCTATGGAGATGCCCATCAATTGATATCAATGCGAGTGAGTAGGGATTGCCATGCAACGGATGCACTAGAGCTACAAGTGTATGAAAGCTCAAACTGAAAACTAAGTGGGTGTGCATCCAACTTGCTTGCTCATGAAGACCTCGGGCATTTGAGGAAGCCCATCATCGGAATATACAAGCCAAGTTCTATAATGAAAATTCCCACTACTATATGAAAGTTAAAGCATAGGAGATTCTCTCTATGAAGAACATGGTGCTACTCTGAAGCACAAGTGTGGTAAAAGGATAGTAACATTGCCCCTTCTCTCTTTTTCTCTCATTTTTTATTTTCTCTTTTTTCTTTTTATTTTTCTTTCTTTTTGGTGGGCTTCTTTGGCCTCTTTTTTTTATTTGGGCTTCTTTGGCCTCTTTTATTTTTCATAAAGTCTGGAGTCTCATCCCGACTTGTGGGGGAATCATAGTCTCCATCATCCTTTCCTCACTGGGGCAATGCTCTAATAATGATGGTCATCACAGTTTTATTTACTTACAACTCGATATCTAGAACAAAGATATGACTCTATATGAATGCCTCCAACAGTGTACCGGGATGTGCAATGATCTAGCGTAGCAATGACATAAAAAACGGACAAGCCATGAAAACATCATGCTAGCTATCTTACGATCATGCAAAGCAATATGACAATGAATGCTCAAGTCATGTATATGATGATTATGGAAGTTGCATGGCAATATATCTCGGAATGGCTATGGAAATGCCATGATAGGTAGGTATGGTGGCTGTTTTGGGGAAAATATAAGGAGGCTTATGTGTGACAGAGCGTATCATATCATGGGGTTTGGATGCACCGGTGAAGTTTGCACCAACTCTCAAGGTGAGAAAGGACAATGCACGGTACCAAAGAGGCTAGCAATGATGGAAGGGTGAGAGTGCATATAATCTATGGACTCAACATTAGTCATAAAGAACTCATATAATTTATTGCAAAAATCTACAAGCCATTGAAAACAAAGTACTACACGCATGCTCCTAGGGGGATAGATTGGTAGGAAAAGACCATCGCTCGTCCCCGACCGCCACTCATAAGGAAGACAATCAATAAATAAAATTGTGCTCCAACTTCATCACAAAGCGGTTCATCATACGTGCATGCTACGGGAATCACAAACCTCAACACAAGTATTTCTACTAATCCACAACCACCCACTAGCATGACTCTAATATCACCACCTTTATATCGCAAAACTATTGCAAGGAATCAAACATATCATATTCAGCGATCTACAAGTTTAAGTAGGATTTTATGACTAACCATGTGAATGACCAATTCCTGTCATCTCTCTAAATTGATATAAGTGAAGCAAGAGAGTTTAATTCTTTCTACAAAAGATAAGCCCACGCTCTAACAAGTATAAGTGAAGCAAAAGAGCATTCTACAAATGGCGGTTTTCTATGTGAAGAGAAACAGGCAATCCAAACTCCAAATAATATAAGTGAAGCACATGAAGCATTCTATAGAGCCATACTCAAAAGATTTAAGTGAAGTGCAATGAGCATTGTATAAATCAACCAAGGACTATCTCATACCAGAATGGTGCATAAAAGAAAAGTGAAAACTAAATGCAAAAGATGCTCCAAGACTTGCACATATCGCATGAACGAAACGAATACGAAAACATACCAATACTTGTTGAAGAAAGAGGGGATGCCTTCCGGGGCATCCCCAAGCTTAGACGCTTGAGTCTCCTTGAATATTTACTTGGGGTGCCTCGTGCACCCCCAAGCTTGAGATCTTGCCTCTCTTCCTTTTCCTCATATCGAGACCTCCTCGTTTAGACACTTCATCCACACAAAACTTTAATAGAAAACTCGGTAAGATCCGTTAGTATAATAAAGCAAATCACCACTCTAAGTACTGTTGCAAACCAATTCATATTTTGTTTTTGCATTTTGTCTACTATAATATAACTTTTCCATGGCTTAATCCACTAATATAAATTGATAGGTTCATTAGAACAAGCAAACTATGCATCAAAAACAGAATCTGTCAAAAACAGAACAGTCTGTAGCAATCTGAACATCCACCATACTTATGGTACCCCAAAAATTCTACCAAAATTAGAAAAATAAACAAGTTGTATAGCAAGACAGTGCAAAAATAATCAGAACCAATTGACATTCCAGTTAAAAATGTAAAATCGCACGCTACAGCCAAAGTTTCTGTCCTGCACCGTACAAACCAACAAACATTGTAAACATCCTAAAGGCAAACCTTGGCACATTATTTTTATAATACAATGGAATTATACACGAGGATAATTATTTTTGATGAAAAGTTTCTGTAATCAAGATTCACAAAGTTTCCGTGAGCATGAACAAAGTTCAAGGAGCTCTCCCACTTCAACAATGCTTGTCTCTCTCACTTTCACTTTCCTTTTTGAAAAGTTTTTGGTTTCCCCTCTTTATTTTTTTTGTTTTTAAACTATATGAAAGCACTCAACAGAAATAAATGACTCTCTAAAACTTCCGGGTTGTCTCCCTGGCAGCGCTTTCTTTAAAGCCATTAAGCTAGGCATTTAGTGCTCAAGTAATGGATCCACCCTGATCCCAAGGTATATCAAAGCCAATTTTAATTAACAATGATTTGTAATTTAGTAGTCATGCAACAACGAAGTCTAACTCTCTTCCTATGCATCACCATGTCATAAAAGAACAATTCATGCACACCAAGTAAAGGCCAATGCATAGTATAAGCAGTTTCTTGCAATTCTATCATATTGGAAACATAGAGAGGTGGAGATATAGTTCCTCTCTCATAATAATTGCAAGTAGGAGCAGCAAGCACATGCATATTACATTCATAAAAATCATCATGTGCAATGGTAAAAGGCAACCCATCAATATAATCCTTAATAAGCACAAACTTCTCCGATATAGTGTAGTCGGGAGAATTCAAAAAGATAATAGGACTATCATGCGTGGGTGCAATAGCACAATTTCATGTTTAACATAAGGAACTATAGCAAGTTCATATCCATAAGCATAATTCATATTGGCATCTTGGCCACAAGCATAGCAAGCATCATCAAAAAGGGATATTTCAAGAGAATCAACGGGATCATAACAATCATCATAGCAATCATCCTTCGGTAAGAACTAAAGAGAATTAAACAATGTATGAGTTGAAGAGTTACTCTCATTAGAAGGTGGGCACGGGTGATCAATCCGCTCTTCCTCCTTTTGTTCTTCGCTCTCCTCATCATCTTTTTCATCCAATGAGCTCACAGTTTCATCAATTTCTTCTTCCATAGCTTCCTGCAAAATATTATTCTCTTCTTGGACAGCAGAGACTTTCTCAATAAATTCATTAATATAGTAATTATATTCATAATTTTCATAGCAATATCTAAGTATAGCAAGATTTTCAGGCCTATAAACATCATCATCTAAAGCTTCATAATTTTCAAACAAAAATTCAATTTCATAAGCAGCCTTAAAAGCAACAAATTCTTCTATTTGTTCAACATCATATTAATCATATATACCATTAGCATAAGAAGCTAAGGTTTCATTATCATTAAATTTGCATGAAAAGGGAAGGTGTGGAGCCTTCATCCTAGAGCAACAAGTAATATCATATCTCAAGCATAGTTGCCTAGCATACCACTTCAACATTTGAATTTGATCCCATAATAGTTTTCCTTTTTGTGTTAAGCGATAATCCCTAAAGTATTCACGTTGATCCAACGTGTCTCCCATTATAAAGTTGAGTTGGGTTTTCTCAGGATTATCAAAGTAGTACAAAATATTTCTCACATGATGATCATCGAGGGTTTTAGGAGTTACCCCATCTCCATGAGTAGCAAGTACACCTAATTTTTTTTGGTATTTCGTGTTCCATATCCATAACTAAAGATAGAGAACAACTTAGAATAGCAAATAAAAATTACTTAGTGATAAATCAAACAAGCACACACGAGAATATCACCCCACGCTATGACTCCCTGGCAAAGGCGCCAGAAAAAGGTCTTAATAACCCACAAGTATATAGGATCAATGTAGCCTCTTTCGATAAGTAAGAGTGTCGAACCCAACGAGGAGCTAAAGGTAGAACAAATATTCTCTCAAGCCCTATCTGCCACTGATACGACTCTACGGACGCTTGGCGTTCGCTTTACCTAGAACAAGTAGGAAACTAGAAGTACTTTGTAGGTGTACTTGGATAGGTTTGCAAGATAATAAAGAACACGTAAATAAAAAGTAGGGGCTGTTTAGATAAAGAAGCAATAAAGTAAGTATTAGTAGAGAGCTTTTTGTTACGAGAAAGTTATTTGTCCAAGGCAATCGATAACTAGACCGGTAATCACTGTTGCAATTCTATTTGAGGGAGAGGCATAAGCTAACATACTTTCTCTACTTGGATCATATGCATTTATGATTGGAACTCTAGCAAGCATCCGCAGCTACTAATGATTCATTAAGGTAAAACCCAACCATAGCATTGAAGTATCAAGTCCCCTTTATCCCATACGCAAACAACCTACTTACTCGGATCTGTGCTTCTGTTCACTCACGCCACCCACCATAAGCAAATCATAAACATATTGCAAACCCTACAGCGGGAATCCCTCACGCTTGCGCAACACGGAGGGCACAATAGGACAGCACCAATAATAAAACATGCAACTCAAACCAATCACGATCATCAATTAACCCATAGGACAAAACGGATCTACTCAAACATCATAAGATAGCCATAGATCATTGGGAAATAATATATAGCGTTGAGCACCATGTTTAAGTAGAGATTATAGCGGGTAAGAGAGAGGTTACACCGCTGCATAGAGGGGGAAGAGTTGGTGATGAAGGCGGTGAAGTTGTTGGTGAAGATCGCGGTGATGATGATGGCCCCCGGTGGCGTTCCGGTGCCACCGGAAGCAAGGGGGAGAGAGCCCCCCTTCTTCTTCTTCTTCCTTGACCTTCTCCCTAGATGGGAGAAGGGTTTCGCCTCTGGTCCTTGGCTCCCATGGCTTGGGAGGGGCGAGAGACCCTCCGAGATTGGATCTATCTCTCTGTTTCTGCATTCTTAGATTCTACCCCTTCATCGTTTCTTTTATATCCGGAGATCCGTAACTCCGATTGGGGTAAATCTTTTGCCCAGATCTTTCTCATAAAATAAGCTTTCTTGCGGCAAAATAAGAGCATCAACCTCCTTACGGGGGGGGGGGGGGGGGAAGGAGAGTCCAGGGTGCGCTTGCCTCCCTGGGGCACGCCCCCCTATCTCCTGCCCCCCTCGGGCACTGTCTCACGTTGATTTTACTTCCCAAAAATCACACATATTCCAACATAATTCTCCGCCCATTTTTATCCCGTTTGGACTCCGTTTGATATGGGATTTCTGTGAAACATAAAACATGCAACAGACAGGAACTGGCACTGGGCACTGGATCAATATGTTAGTCCCAAAAAATAGTATATAAAAAGTTGCCAAAAGTATATGAAAATTGTAGAATATTGGCATGGAACAATAAAAGATTATAGATACGACGGAGACGTATCACTAGCATACCTGGTATGCAGAGCCCCAACAAAATGTTTGGGCATAGTTTAACCTGCAAGTTGCCCTCTCTGTTCTTGGTGGACTGAAATCTGGCTGGGAGAGGCTAGCATGATCGGAAGCTACGGCGCTCTTTTTCTAGGCACTCGAGTAGGAGGTGCTGCCGATGCAATCTGCCGGGGATCTCATTCCTCCCCGGTGGCATGAGTGGAGGCCGGCGCTTTACGACGACCTCTAGGAGATGGCCCGACGGCCCTCCCTCGTCGTTGATTCCCCCTGGCGCCACGCCTCGGCCATGATAATCTGTTGTGATGGTCGTCCGCCCATCCATCCACGCAGCCCGCTTTCCTGCTTGTCTGCAAAGTGGTGGTTGTTTGAGTCCATGAATGCTGAAACTGGAACGAAAACAGCCACCCGTCCTGGCCATGCACGACAATCAGTGGGAGAGGAGCAAGTGTGCGGTGTAAACAAAGGGTTCGACACAACAGAATGATGGTAATACTGTACCGGCAACAGGGCAGCAAGGCCGCTTTACGACTGTTGTTATCAGTATTCAAAGGGTTCTGGGAGCCTGGCAAAGCACATTCTTTACCCACTAATATTCCCCTCAACTTGGCTTACTTTTCTTATCTTATGCTGTGCCGTGTGTGTGTTGGGATCATGTCAATAATTTGGTGGCATGGAGAATAACGACTTTAGCATCTACCAGACGCTTTATTATTTCTAGTCGTCCATGCTATGCACTGTGTAGGCTGGCATAGATAGATCATGGTATGGTAGGTTCTTCACTAGGTCACTTGTTTTTATGCAAGCAAAACTTCTGCTTGACTGTTAAGTTGTACAATCTATACTTGTACTGTTGGAAGCTGATTAATTTGGCGCAATTTTATTTTTGTTTTGTCAAGTCTACGCACTGATTGAGTTAGATGAAAATGTTTAGTGGCACCAATTTCTGCAAGTCTGTTCAGTCAGCAGGGCTATCTAACCTAGTGACTAGCACTATGGTCTTTCTGTTTCGTACAACTGCAATTTCATTTATGTTGTTATAAGTTTGTTGCTGTCAGCATGAGTTAACTTGGTATGCAGTAGGCACTGGTCTCATTCTTAGACCGACACACCCGCAGCACGCATTCAGGCATCATTTGGTTGTTAGACTGTTTAGCTATGCAGAGTGAAATACCAGTTCAGTTGTGCTAGCAAAGAGGAGGCCTCCGGGTTTTTTTCTTTGCCTAGCTTCAAGTATTACAAATCGTTTGCTGTAATTCCTTCATTGGAAAATCATTGCTTAAACTATTTAGGCAGCAGTGTGCGGCGCAACCCTTTGCAAGATGTTTTTTGAGAAACACAGTACCAACATGTCGATAATGATTTTGGCAGCAGTGTGAGGCAGCAGTGTGCGGCGCAATTCCTTCATTGGATAATGATTTTGCAGGTACCCCGAGAGGCCCTTGAGTTTGCCGGAATGTCGATTAACTTTCGTTCCGGTAAATTCGGGTACTCCATATGTCCTATTTTCAGCAAAGGTCATGCTGAAATTTTCCGTGAATTTTAGCACGACTTTGCTAAAAATAGGACATATGGGGTACTTGCGACTAATGCATGGGCCGGGGTATCTTAGTACTTAATTAAGTAGGATCAACTGCCCCTTTATTCTTGTTGCATTAAACACATATGTTGAATTCATGTGTGGACAGACGAAACCATAAGTCGTTTAGAGCCAAGTGATTAGGCCCAACTTAGAATTCTTCTTCCCTTTTCTTGAAAGGGTATATTATTAGAAGATACCCATATATATCAGTCAACCTAGGGTGCCTCGGCATTGATAAACCCTAAATGATCAAAGCTTAACTTAGCATTTAGGGTGCCTCAGCGTCGACAAACGCTAAATGATAACTCTTTCTGACTAAAGATTCTGAAAGGAGTTTCAGAAATTCACCAACAATTTTTGACTCTAGCTACTTAGTATCTATCTATTTCTCTTGGATGGATAGAGGAAGAAGAAGGATCCAACTTAAGTGGTAAGCAATGGATAGTGTGTTGGATCCAAACCCTAAATGATAAAACCTTGGCTTTTAGGGTGCCTCGGTGTCGATAAAAACCTAAATGATGAAAGCTTAGCTCTTAGCTTGTTCATTCTATAGATTTCCAAAATTTAGTTTTGTACCGCACACCGAAGCTCCAAGAAAGAAAACTGCAATCTGAAACAAATGATCAATTTTCAGCCCTTGGATTAGTTTAGTATTTTTTCACACACTCAGACACCCTTGCATGCCATGTGTGTGAGAGAGATAGTGAGAGGAGACAAGAAGAAGGGGGTTAGGAAGGGACTTGGACCTTAGCAACAACACACTAACAGCGAATTCCTCGAGAATTAGGTTATTTGGTCAACTTAGAGATCTTGTTCCTTGACAATAACCAACTTTTTGACCAAACTTTTTTCCTATTTAGAGCGAACATGGCCCACAACGATGAGGCCGGCGGTTCGGGCAAGCAATTCTGGGAGCTGTCCCAGGAGATGGAGGAAGAACCTCACCGCTATGAGGACACCGCGGAAGACACCGATCCTGACTACACAAGCCCTAGTGGCGTCGGGGATGACACCACTGATGGTGCCGCCGAGGATGCCACCACTGATGATGGCAGCGCACGCACAGATGGCAGCCAACCGAAGAGGCAACGGAAGGACCGGCGCCCGAACATGCTCGACACCGTCAAGGAGGAATTTAGCGAAGTGTCCTCCGAGGGGCATCCAACGGCGCCCAAAGAATTAGTCAAGGGGTACGCGGTTCAGCTCGGGTGCATTCTCCGGAGCACCGTCTCGATCAACACCGAGAACCTAAGGCATAAGGACCGAGGGAATTTGCGCAACCTCCTCTTCACAAAGCTGCACGAACGATACAAGTTCCCCGGTGACGTCGCAAACACACGCCTCTCAGGGAATAAAGTGAACAGTGCCGCCCTCACGAAGATGAGCACGGCCCTGGCTACTTGGAGAGGCGCGGTGAAGAGAATGATGGAAAAAGGTGATAGTTATGAGAAGATCAAGGAGAAAAATCCTTCGATCAGCGAAGATGACTACAAGGAGTTCAAGATCAAGTGCGAGAGCAACGCAACCGTGGAGTCAAGTTAGTGGGGGAAAGATATGTGGGACTTGAATTTACGGGTCCACCAACTTGGTCCCAGCGGTTACAGAGTGGCGGAACCTATATGGGACAAGGAGGGCTCGGAGCGTGCCGAGCAAGGCCTACCGCCCCGCTTCGAGAAATACCGTGACAAGCAGACCAGGAACTATGTCAGGGCCCGGTACAAGGTGGACCCGGTAACAAAGGAGCTTACCATGGATCAGAAGACCAAGGCGCTTGAGCTTGTTCTGGTAAGGAATACACCCCCGCGTAATTAGCTCCATATGGTTGCATTCTAATTAATGAAGCCAAATTTCTAAATGGTTCACATTCCTTCTGCAGAACACTGAAAGCAATAGCGCAGGTCGTCTCAGAGCTCCCCTTGGGACAACACTTTAAATAGGGCGTTGAACGTAATGAAAAACAAGGATAAGTTCAGTAAGCCGTCGTCAGCTGGTCGTGTGGCCGGCAAAGGCTTGTTGACGAAATGGTCACCATACTATAACGCTGGTGGGCGAAAGGAGAGAGAGACCAGCTCGGAAAGCCAGTCGCGCGAGGTTCAAGAACTCAAGGCACAAGTGGCGCGGATTCCGGAGATGGTCCAAGAGCAAGTGCAACACTAACTGGGAACGACGTTCACCGCGATTCTGCCTACCTTGATTGAGGGGCTGCAGGCGTGGATTGCAGGCGGCCAACAGGGGCCACCCCCGGTTCCCAGCTTCACGGCCAGGAACTCGCACAACGCGCAGGCGGCACCATTGGTGTCGCCGGCAGAGGTGGTATTGGTGTCTCCGGCGCCGGCGCGGGCATTGGAGCTTAATGCACCCGGGTGTGCGAAGAATACGCCGGCCGGCACCTCGGCAGCAAGCGGCCCCTCCGTCACTTGCACGCCCGCCGTTGGCGGTCCCTCGACATTAGCCGATCTCGACGCCATCATGGTAACTAAGCCTCTCGGCCGATGACTTCATCTCCTTGCCTTTGACTGGGCATCCCTGACGCCCTACATTTTTTTGCAGGGCGCCGGCGCCGACGTTCCATGCACTCTCCTGCACTTCGTGGGCGGCGAGTTGATCGATGTCGCCAAGGGCAGAATTGTTCAACCGGGCAACCCCGTGTTCCACGGAAATCCAATGCCACCCACCCTGTATAGGGTTCAACTGGTTCAGGTGCTGCCAGGCTACGACGACTTATTACCTCCGTTTCAACCCGCTGGGACCGACGAAGATGATGTGATGACCCTCAGCGCCTGCTTAAGCTGGCCCCTGCTTTGACCGAAGAGCCAGATTCATTTTGGGGCGGGGGACACCACCCCACAGACAACACCGCCAGTCGTGCCGGCACCAAGCCATGGCAAGACCGCCGCAACGCTACCTGACATGCCGAACATGCATATGGCACAGGATCCGGACATGCATATGGCACAGGATCCGGACGACGACGACGGCGACGGTACATTTACCAACGTCGATAAGTACTTCGCCGAACATGGGTACAGTGACGAATTCTTGGGGCCTCCTTCTCAAGAACCCAACCCTGCAAAAGACGACCACGATCTAGCTGGTACCGCGAAGAAACCCAATTGCAACAGGCGTCGTCTGGCGTTCAGTTCTCAGGAGACGCCTCCAGCTGCCGCCCTCACCGAGCCTCAGATAGCCGAAGTGCGAAATATTATCAGCCCCAACACACTCAAGAAGGCGGTCTCTAAGCAGAACTCGATCCCATTACAACAGAAGAAGAAGGGACGGAGTAGAAAGAATAACAAGGGCGGTGCGAGCTAGCCGGCACCGAGTACGATCCGTGCTCAGGACGGGCCACCTTCACCTAAGGATATCTCGAGGAGGGTGCATGTGGCGGGTAGGCCGATGCTACCGACTAATCTACTCAATGTTGCAACCGGTGCTATGCGGAGTCTGCATGACAGTGTTCTTTCTTTGGAGAAGAGGCGTCTCTCCGAGAATGATGTGGCATACCCGGTTTTCGTAGCCAAGGTGCCAGAGGGCAAGGGCTTTGTGGATAGCGCCATCGGGGGTACGATCGTCCTGCGGTTTGATGACATCTTCGCTATGTTTAACCTTCATCCGCTGCACTACACCTTCGTTCGGCTATTTTCACTGAGTATGGAGATATGGATCATTAGAGACAAGACCCCGGACATCGTGATAGTCGACCCCTTCTACATGCGTGCCAAGATCTTGGGCAGCGTTGGGGACCGGCAAGTCGCGAGTTCACACCTCGAAGGCGTCATTCTGGCAAACCCAGACAAGGATAACTTCCTCGTGCCGTACTTTCCCGAGTAAGTCATCCCCTCACCGCCCCGTAACATATGATTTCTTAGATTTCGATCGTTTTTTTCTAACATTTCGTGTTTTGTGCAGTGACACACATTGCACACTCATCCTCTTAAGCCCGAAATATTTCATGGCCACGTATTTCGACTCGGACCGTCATTCGAAGAATGACTACACAAATATCAAGAATGTTCTTGATGATGTTCTCCCCGGCTATGCCAGATCTGGAGGCACCTTCAACAGGCCAACTCGTAGGTATGGCAAGCATGTGTTCACCCACAATACGACGTTCCCCTGTGTCAAGCAGCCGCCTAGCAGTCAGAAGGATGCCTACTATGCCCTCCATCACATGCGGGCGATCGTACGGGACCATAATCACCTTCTGCTACCAAATAATCTCAAAGATTGGGCCACACGCTTGTCGGCAATCCAGGACGCGGACATCAGACAAGAATTCTTTCGCATCCAGTCAGAGTTTGCGGAAATCATCCATCAAGATGTCCTTCGTACCTCGAGGCAGTTCTACCTCAGATATCAACCGTCCAACAGTGAGATAGAAACAACACTACAAATGCAGGCTGACAACGCCCGCGATTTGATGACCATCACGAAAGACGACGGCTTTATCCACGCTCCGGTCCCTGAGTCGAGTCGAAAGTAGTGATGCTATGTAGTTCTGAAATATCGATTGGCTCATGTTGTAATTAAACTTTAATGAACTTGTATGTCTCTTTGGTTTGGACAGTTGTTGAACTTATATGTAATCGATGCTACTTATTAGTAGGACCATGAATCGTGCTATTAATGTGTTGCTTTTCTCTTCCGATCCTTTTGTTGCATACTTATATATTGCTTATGTATTGTCTGTGAATTGCTACTAACGTTTTGTTTGGCTAGTGCATAGAGATGCCGTCGTATGTCGTGTACAAGGGTAAGGTTCCCGGAGTCTATGATGACTGGGAGGAGTGTTGGAGACAGGTTCACCATTTCATCGGTAACATTTACAAAGGGTACACCACTAGGGGGATGTGGAAGCTAGATACGCGCGCTATCTAGTGGGAGAGAGGAGGGAGCGTTGGAGGAACTGGATGAAGACCAGTTTCATCGCGATGATGCTCATCGTGATGACCGCAGCTCTCTTCTATGTGATGGTAGTTTAGATGATCGATATCGACTTGTAATGTGAAGACAAACTCGCTACTCGCGGTCTCGAGACTTGTAATGTTCTAACTTTGTTCGGTATTTTGAATTCGGAGACTAATATGATGAATTGTATTCGGAGACTAATCTTCTATTGTATTCGATAAATCTGCTGTTTATATGTTGTGCTGTCTATATTCTGTGCAACAATATGTTTTGTAACCTGTGAAAATATCAGAAAAGAAAAATTTTCCTAATATTCATACTAGTGGCGCACCACACTGCACTTTAGTGGCACACTGCAATAAGCACACTAGTGGCGCATTATCTAGTAGTGCGCCATTAGTAACCCAGAGCACAAGGTAATATGGCCCCCTGGGAGGCATAGTAATGGCGCACCACTTGACATACTAATGGCGCACTCCTTGGTGCACCACTATTGTCTGGTATACTAATGGCGCACATAGTATTAATTACTAGTGGCGTGATGCTAGTGGCGCACCTGTAGTGCGCCATTAATGGCCAAAACAGGTGCGCCACTAATTAGCCTTTTCCTAGTAGTGTAGTCATACTGCTTACCAGCAGGTCATACTTTGATTCGGTGGTATTGTTGGATGAAGCGGCCCGGATCGACATTACGCATATGCTTACGCGAGACTGGTTCTACCAACGTGCTTCGCACACAGGTGGCTGGTGGGTGTCAGTTTCTCTAACTTTAGCTGAATCGAGTGTGGCAATGCCCGGTCCTTGTGAAGGTTAAAACAACACATACTTGACGAAATATCATTGTGGTTTTGATGCGTAGGTAGGAACGGTTCTTGCTTAGCCCGTAGCGGCCACGTAAAACTTGCAACAACAAAGTAGAGGACGTCTAACTTGTTTTTGCAGGGCATGTTGTGATGTGATATGGTCAAGACATGATGCTAAATTTTATTGTATGAGATGATCATGTTTTGTAACGGAGTTATTGGCAACTAGCAGGAGCCATATATATGGTTGTCGCTTTATTGTATGAAATGCAATCACCATGTAATTGTTTTACTTTATCACTAAGCAGTAGCGATAGTCATAGAAGCAATAGTTGGCGAGACGACAACGATGCTACGATGAAGATCAAGGTGTCGCGCCGGTGACGATGGTGATCATGACGGTGCTTTGGAGATGGAGATCAAAGACACAAGATGATGATGGCCATATCATATCACTTATATTGATTGCATGTGATGTTTATATTTTATGCATCTTATTTTGCTTAGATCGACGGTAGCATTATAAGATGATCACTCACTAAATTTCAAGGTACAAGTGTTCTCCCTGAGTATGCACCGTTGCGAAAGTTCGTCATGCCGAGACACCACGTGATGATCGTGTGCGATAAGCTCTACGTTCACATACAATGGGTGCAAGCCAGTTTTGCACACGCAGAATACTCGGGTTAAACTTGACGAGCCTAGCATATGCAGATATGGCCTCAGAACACTGGAGACCGAAAGGTCGAGCATGAATCATATAGTAGATATGATCAACATAGTGATGTTCACCATTGAAAACTACTCCATCTCACTTGATGATTGGACATGGTTTAGTTGATTTGGATCACGTGATCACTTAGATGATCAGAGGGATGTCTATCTAAGTGGGAATTCTTAAGCAATATGATTAATTGAACTTTAATTTATCATGAACTTATTCTTGATAGTATTTTGCAAATTATGTTATAGATCAATAGCTCGCGTTGTTGCTTCCCTATGTTTTTATATGTGTTCCTAGAGAAAACTAAGTTGAAAGATGATAGTAGCAATGATACAGACTGGGTCCGTGATCTGAGGTGTATCCTCATTGCTGTGCAGAAGAATTATGCCCTTGATGCACCGGTAGGTGACATACCTATTGCAGTTGCAGATGCAGACGTTATGAACGTTTGGCTAGCTCAATATGATGACTGCTTGATAGTTTTGTGCACCATGCTTTACGGCTTTGAACCGGGACTTAAAAAATGTTTTTTGAAACATCACGGAGCATATGAGATGTTCCAAGAGATGAAATTGGTATTTCAGACTCATGCTCATGTCAAGAGGTATGAGACCTCTGACAGTACTTTGCTTAAAAGATGGAGGAGAATTGCTTAACTAGTGAGCATGTACTCAGAATGTCTGGATACTACAATCGCTTGAATCAAGTGGGAGTTAATCTTCCAGATAAGATAGTGATTGACAGAGTTCTCTAGTCACCATCACCAAGTTATTGGAACTTCATGATGAATTATAGTATGAAAGGGATGACGAAAATGATTCCCGAGCTATTCGTGATGCTGAAATCGACGAAGGTCGAA
This sequence comes from Triticum aestivum, assembly GCF_018294505.1. NCBI lineage: Eukaryota > Viridiplantae > Streptophyta > Magnoliopsida > Poales > Poaceae > Triticum > Triticum aestivum. The sequence goes on from NC_057807.1 coordinate 65,817,321, forward strand.
ATCAAGAAAGAGCATCAAGTGTTGATGATTGATAAGACCACTAGTTTCAAGAAAAGGGCAAAAGGGAAAGAAAGGGAACTTCAAGTAGAATGGCAAGCAAGTTGTCACTCCCATGAAGAAGCCCAAAGCTGGACCAAAGCCTGAAACTGAGTGCTTCTACTGCAAAGGAAATGGTCACTATAAACGGAAATGCCCTGAATATTTGGTGGATAAGAAGGATGGCAAAGTGAACAAGGGTATATTTGATATACAGGTTATTGATGTGTACCTTACTAGTGTTTATAGTAGCCCCTGGGTATTTGATACTTGTTTGGTTGATAAGATTAGTAACTTGAAACATGAGTTACAGAATAAACAAAGACTAGTTAAGGGTGAAGTGACGATGTGTGCTGGAAGTAGTTCCAAGATGGATATGATCATCATCGCACACTCCCTATACTTTCGAGATTAGTGTTGAACCTAAATAAATGTTATTTGGTGTTTGCATTGAGCATAAATATGATTAGTTCATGTTTATTGCGATATGATTATTCATCTAAGACAGAGAATAAGATGTTATTCTGTTTACATGAATAAAACCTTCTATGGTCATACACCCAATGTTGATGGTTTATTGGATCTTGATCGTAGTGATACACATATTCACAATATTGATGCCAAAATATGCAAAGTTAATAATGACAGTGCAACATATTTGTGGCACTGCCATGGGTCATATCGGTGTAAAGCGCATGAAGAAACTCCATAAAGATGGATTTTTGGAATCACTTGATTATGAATCATTTGATGCTTGCGAACCATGCCTTATGGGCAAGATGACTAAAACTCCGTTCTCTGGAACAATGGAACGAGCTAGTGACTTATTGGAAATAATACATACCGATGTATGCGGTCCAATGAGTATTGATGCTCGTGGCGGGTATCGTTATTTTCTGACCTTCACAGATGATTTGAGCAGATATGGGTATATCTACTTAATGAAACACAAGTCTGAAAAATTTGAAAAGTTCAAAGAATTTCAGAGTGAAGTGGAGAATCATCGTTACAAGAAAATAAAGTTTTTATGATCTGATCGTAGAGGAGAATATTTGAGTTACAAGTTTGGCTTTCATTTAAAACAACGTGGAATAGTTTCACAGATCACGCCACATGGAATACCACAACGTAATGGTGTGTCCGAACATCGTAACCGCACTTTATTGGATATGGTGCGATCTATGATGTCTCTTACCGATTTACCACTATCATTTTGGGGTTATGCATTAGAGACAACTGCATTCACTTTAATAGGGCACCATCTAAATCCATTGAGACGTCGCCTTATGAACTATGGTTTGGCAAGAAACCAAAGTTGTCATTTCTTAAAGTTTGGGGCTGCGATGCTTATGTGAAAAAGCTTCAACCTGATAAGCTCGAACCCAAATCGAAGAAGTGCGTATTCATAGGATACCCAAAGGAAACTGTTGGGTACACCTTCTATCACAGATCCGAAGGCAAAATCTTTGTTGCTAAGAATGGATCCTTTCTAGAGAAGGAGTTTCTCTCGAAAGAAGTGAGTGGGAGGAAAGTAGAACTTGATGAGGTAACTGTACCTGCTCCCTTATTGGAAAGTAGTTCATCACAGAAATTAGTTCCTGTGGTTCCTACACCAATTAGTGAGGAAGCTAACGATGATGATCATGAAGCTTTAGATCAAGTTACTACCGAACGTCATAGGTCTTCCAGAGTAAGATCCGCACGAGAGTGGTATGGTAATCCTGTTCTGGAAGTCATGTTACTAGACCATGATGAACCTACGAACTATGAGGAAGCGATGATGAGCCCAGATTCCGCGAAATGGCTTGAGGCCATGAAATCTGAGATGGGATCCATGTATGCGAACAAAGTATGGACTTTGGTGGACTTTCCTGATGATCGGCAAGCCATAGAAAATAAAAGGATCTTTAATAAGAAGACCAACGCAGATGGTAATGTTACTGTTTACAAATCTCAACTTGTTGCGAAAGGTTTTCGACAAGTTCAAGGAGTTGACTACGATGAGACTTTCTTACCCGTAGCGATGCTTAAGTCTGTCCGAATCATGTTAGCAATTGCTGCATTTTATGATTATGAAATTTGGCAGATGGATGTCAAAACTGCATTCCTGAATGGACTTCTGGAAGAAGAGTTGTATATGATGCAACCAGAAGGTTTTGTCGATCCAAAGGGTTCTAACAAAGTGTGCAAGCTCCAGCGATCCATTTATGGATTGGTGTAAGCATCTCGGAGTTGGAATATACGCTTTGATGAGTTGATCAAAGCATATGGTTTTATACAGACTTTTGGAGAAGCCTGTATATACAAGAAAGTGAGTGGGAGCTTTGTAGCATTTCTAATATTATATGTGGATGACATATTGTTAATTGGAAATTATATAGAATTTCTGGATAGCATAAGGGAATACTTGAATAAGAGTTTTTCAATGAAAGACCTCGATGAAGCTGCTTACATATTAGGCATCAAGATCTATAGAGATAGATCAATACGCTTGATAAGTTTTTTCAATGAGTAAATACCTTGACAAGTTTTTGAAAGAGTTCAAAATGGATCAGTCAAAGAAGAAATTCTTGTTTGTATTACAAGGTGTAAAGTTGAGTAAGACTTAAAGCCCGACCATGGTAGAAGATAGAAAGAGAATGAGAGTTATTCCCTATGACACAGTCATAGGATCTGTAAAGTATGATGTGCTGTGTACCAGTCCTATTGTGTAATTTACCATGAGTTTGGCAAGGGGGGGGGGGTACAATAGTGATTTAAGAGTAGATCACTGAACAACGGTCAAAATTATCTTTAGTGAGGACTAAGGAAATGTTTCTCGGTGATGGGGGTGATAAAGAGTCCGTCGTAAAGAGTTACGTCGATGCAAGTGTAACATCCCAAATTTCCAATTTGGAATGTTATACATTAGATCATCTTTGCATAGCATATTTTATTGCATTTTGGTTGATCCTAGAAATTCTAAGCAACTCAAGGACCCACGGAGAGAGTTGGGGATTTCGTTATTTTCATATTTGAGTTTTCTCAAATTTTGAAAAAAGGATCGTTTGATTTTAGTTATTTTTCTTCAAATATTTCTTATATGAAAATAAAAGAGAGGGGATAAAATGACTTCCCCAAAATAAAGAAATATAGGAGGATAAATATTAAAATCAAATAAGAATTTTGTATTTGGAGTTTTATTGCTATTTTATTGGAATTAGGAAAAAATGTGTTTTTCAAAATGGCATTAGAGGCCCAAATAAATGTTCACCTTGTCCGTTCTATTTTAGAGGACGGCGAAAAATTATTTCAGGATTTTTGGAGTCGGCTTAGTACTTCTTTTATTTGTTTTTCTGTGCGTCGAAATATTTTTTCTTAAAAGTCAAACCGACCTAATGGGGCCGTGTCCGGCTAGGACTCCTGGCCTGGCCGACCTTTAAAGTCGGGAGGCCCGACCCCCCCCCCCACCGAACCCTAGTCGCCAGCCCCCGCCCCGCCTCAATCCGCGAGCCGCCGCCGCCGCCAGCCACCACTCGCCGCGCCGTCGCCGCTCGCCGCCGCTGTCGCCCATCGCCGCCACCCGTCGGAGCACCGCCGCCGCCGGAGTAACCGGCTCCGCCGCCATCACGAACGCTGAGGTAGCCACCGTATTTTTTAAAACCGACCGATTTTATTTCGTAAACCCTAGATCCGGTTTTTGTGATAGATCGGTTCGATTTTTATTTTTTCGGTTTAGTTAATTAGCGGACGTTCGTCCGTACGTTCGTAACGAACGATGTTCACCCGTTAGCCGCAGACAGCGAACGTTCATTCATTAGCCTGTTCGTCAATTTTTCTTTTTCCAAGGTTTTTCCGCGATTATTTTCGATCGCGATTTCCGCCCTGATTTTCGTTTTAGTTTCTCTTTTCGCTCGTTTATCGGAATCAGGTGATTGAAGCTCCTAGATCTTCGTCTGGAAGCCCTCTTTCTGTTTAAACAACTTGGAAAAGATTTTGGCATTGTAAAATTTGACTTTATTCCAGATTAGTAAACAGATCTTGTTTCTTTTGCAGTTTGAGTTTTGTTGCTTCATTTGATTTGATTCTTTTTGCAAACCGGAGTTCTTAATTTGAACTTTCTGGTTAGATCTCTTATTTGAGTTTTACCCATGCTTCTACTTGAGTGATTATTGTGTGCTTTGTTTGCTTGCGATAGAGTACCCGGAGTACGAAGCGTGCTACTACGAGTCTCTAGGTTTTACGGATCATCAGCAAGGCAAGTAACACTTTGATCATACCTCTTTATTACCCAGTTTTATTGCATTAGATCAACCCTCAAACATTGCATGGTTAGGATCTGATTAACATGTGGGTTTTGGGAAGTAGATGATGAGGTAGAACCTATTGTCATGTTTATTATCAAACCTTTGGGAGTTACTTCTACGTTATGCTTATATGGTTATGCTATGCTCGTAGACATGGTTTGGGTGAGTGTATCCATGACAGATGTGAGAATTGTTAATTAATGGTTAAGTTAAGGTGGCTACTTAAATACACATCTGGGTGGATTGGTTGAGGCACCCTGGAGTACCTAGTGGTTGTCAGGGCACCTGGAGAATCCAGTGTTGTCCTAGGATACCCCGGAGTACCCGTGTGATCATCCTATGATTCGCCACCCAGGCTTAAAGGGATCATAAGATTATTCATGCTAGAAACTTCCGTGTTAGCCACAAGCCAATCTGGGCTCTGGCATAGTTGAGTAAGTTGGGTGAAGCTCTTGAAGAGGTAGACTAGCAGATGTAGTGGGTTGTAGGTGGTACTGTCTACCCAGAGTAGAGAGTTAATGCTTCAGAATGACTGTGTCTCGAATCTCCGACCATGGATGTGTTTGAGTCTTGTGGGGAAAAGTGCGCAAACCTCTGCAGAGTGTACAAACTAATCATAGTTAGCCGTGTCCCCGATTATGGACATCTTGAGTATCTAGTTCTTGGATTATCATGTTGATCTCATCACTCTAAATTAATTTGTTTGGGTTTAATGATGATGCTTAATTGTGATTGAGTTGGAGGAACCTTCTCAATGTTTAACAACCACCATGATAGTTAAATAAAATTTATTCCTTTATTGTAGGGAAAAATTGGCTTTATGCAAAACTGTAACCGTAGAGCTTTCCACCAGCCATAAATGCATGTAGTGATAGCATTCATTCTGTTCATTACTCTATGTGTTACATTGCCAGCATATTCCATGTGCTGACCTGTTTCGGGCTGCAACGTTTCATGTTGTAGACATTTTAGACGACGACTAAGGTGCCATAGGTCGTTGTCTTTCACTCAGTTATGCCGCTGGAGTTGATGGACTCATTTTATCTTCGAGGCCTTCCGCTGTTATCGTTTTTAGATGGCCTTAAGCCATATTATTGTAATAAATTCTCTTTTGAGACATTCGATGTAATAAGTGTGTGATTGAAACTCTGTTATAAATCCTCAAGTATTGTGCATGTCAGCATTACCGATCCAGGGATGACACTGATGCACAGAGACTAGACTGTTTGAGGTCTGGTCGCTACAAGATGGTATCAGAGCACACGCTGACTGTAGGACACGACCACTAAGCTAAAACCCTAGATCGCTACTCTCTTCCCATTTCTGACTCCTCTCCTTTTCTACTCTATAGGATGGCGGATGCAAGGAACAAGTTCACACAACCGGATGAAGATACACCTTTTGGACGACACTTAAAGGAAGTTACTAGATACCTGAACAGCGGAATACCAAGCTTCACCTGGACCTACATCTCCACTTTACCAGAAGAGGAGCGTCGGATGATTCGAGTTCAAGTTTCAGGAAGGACGTTCATGCCAGTCACTGAGCCCATAGAGTTTTCCTTTGATGCACCAACCTGGAGTCTAGGAAAGAGCATGGCAGCCCACATCACCATGGGACGCATTGGAGATGTTTACCACAATGATTTCAAGGCTACTATCTACCAGATTTGTGGGCGCCGAGATGAGCAATGGGAGATGATCAGCACTAGGAGGGATAGATCCACTGCAGCTTTCATCCAAGAGTTAAACCATCACATTCGTCGCCAGGAGAACCAGATGTGCGCATGCATGATAGATCTGAAGAAGGCAATGACCAGGATCATGGAGCTGGAGGAAGAACTCAAGTCTACCGCGATGGATATGAGGAGGAAATGACGATACTAGTGGAGAAAAATGACGATCTGACGAGGAAGCTAGGAGTATTCATGGGAGACCCCGCGCCAGGAGGAGAAGACGACGATTCCACTTGTCCAGAGAACTACATCATCATCGACGACACCGACTCAGACCCTGACGATAGTGATGATGACTATGTTGATGAAGCTGGAGCAAATATTATGGAGTCTTCCACCGATTAGAACTTCTAGTAACGATAGTTAGACCGCTTGTATGCCCTTGTTTGAATCGATTGAAGTGATAATGTTTGTGTTTGTCTCATGTGCATATGGGTAGTGTTTTCCCTCTATACCTCATTCTATTCTGTTTCTCATCTTTTCTAAAACCATCAGATGCCTCCGAGACGTGACAATGGATTTGCTTTCCCGCCGGAGCTCACTCAGTTGATCCAGCAGCAGAATACCCTAATGCAGCTACTAGTCCAGAATCAGAACCAGGGGAACAACAACAACAACAACCCACCACCACCACCACCACCACCACCTGTTGATCACTTAGCCCGTTTTCTAAGGCTGAATCCGCCGGTGTTCTCTAGTAGCACCGAGCCAATTGTTGCAGATGATTGGCTCCGCAAGATTGGAAGGGAGCTGACCGCTGCAGGATGCATAGATGCGGAGAGAGTGCGTTTTGCCGCACATCAACTTGATGGACCTGCAACATCATGGTGGGAGAATTTCACAGCCACTTACCCCATCGACACTATCACATGGGATCAATTTCAGCAGGCTTTTCGCACTGCCCATGTTTCAGCAGGAGCTATGGCCATGAAGAAGCGCGAGTTTCGCAACTTGCACCAAGGAGGGCGCACAATGGGCTAGTATGTGGATGATTTTAGTAAGTTAGCACGTTATGCCCCAGATGATATTGCTACAGATGCCGCTAAGCAGGAGAAGTTTCTGGAAGGACTGAATGATGAGCTGAGCATGCAGTTGATGGTTGCAACTTTCAACAACTACCAGGAGTTGGTAGATAGAGCTCTCATGATTGAAGGGAAGCAGCAGCAGATTGACAACCGCAAGAGGAAGTATCGACAAGGTAAGTACCATTCAGGAGCTTAGCAGAGGCCCCGTTTTACCTCGAACTCGGGAGGACACCTTCACCATAACCATGGAGGCCATAATTCCAATGGAGGAAGTTCGCACAACCATAGTGGCCCCAAGAATGGGAATGGGAATGGAGGAAGCAACGGCCAGAACCGTTCCAACCTAGCAACGCCCGCCAATAAGGATCTAAGTCACATTACTTGTTTCAAGTGCAGGAAGAATGGACATTATGCCACAGAGTGTTCCGAAGTAAAGAATGGAAACGGTAATGGAAGCTCTGGGAAGAAGCCCAACCCTTTCTGTCGTGGAATTAACACGTCAGATGTCCTTAGAGTGAGGACTTAGTCGCGAGGCCAACGCATCTATGTGATAGCTTGAGAGGGTGTAAGGGTGTTGGGGAACGTAGTAATTTCAAAAAAATTCCTACGCACACACAAGATCATGGTGATGGTATAACAACGAGAGGGGAGAGTGTTGTCCATGTACCCTCATAGACCGTAAGCGGAAGCGTTATGACAACGCAGTTGATGTAGTCGTACGTCTTCACGATCCGACCGATCCAAGCACCGAACATACGGCACCTCTGAGTTCAGCACACGTTCAGCTCGATGACGATCCCCAGACTCCGATCCAGCAAAGTGTCGGGGATGAGTTCCGTCAGCATGACAGCATGGTGACGATGATGATGTTCTACAGACGCAGGGCTTCGCCTAAGCACCGCAATGATATGACCGAGGTAGAATATGATGGAGGGGGGCACCGCACACGGCTAAGGAACGATAAAGAAGATCAACTTGTGTGTCATGGGGTGCCTCCCTGCCCCCGTATATAAAGGAGCAAGGGAGGAGGAGGCCGGCCCTAGGAGGAGGGCGCGCCAAGGGGAGTCCTACTCCCACCGGGAGTAGGACTCCTTTCCTAGTCCAACTAGGAGAAGGGGGGAAAGGAGGGAAGTGGAGAAGGAAGGAAGAGGGGGGGGGGGGGGGCGCCCCAAACCCCTTGTCCAATTTGGACTGGGCTTGGGAGGGGCGCGCGCCACCTCCTGGCTCCTTCCAACTAAGGCCCATTAAGGCCCAATACTCATCCCCGTATTCCCGTAACTCCCCGGTACTCCGAAAAATACCCGAATCACTCGGAACCTTTCCGATGTCCGAATATAGTCGTCCAATATATCGATATTTACATCTCGACCATTTCGAGACTCCTCGTCATGTCCCCGATCTCATCCAGGACTCCGAACTCCTTCGGTACATCAAAACTCATAAACTCATAATAAAACTGTCATCTTAACGTTAAGCGTGCGGACCCTACGGGTTCGAGAACTATGTAGACATGACCTAGAACTATTCTCAGTCAATAACCAATAGCAGAACCTGGATGCTCATATTGGCTCCTACATATTCTACGAAGATCTTTATCGGTCAAACCGCATAACAACATACTTTGTTCCCTTTGTCATCGGTATGTTACTTGCCCGAGATTTGATCGTCGGTATCCAATACCTAGTTCAATCTCGTTACCGGCAAGTCTCTTTACTCGTTACGTAATGCATCATTCCGTAACTAACTCATTAGCTACATTGCTTGCAAGGCTTATAGTGATGTGCATTACCGAGAGGGCCCAGAGATACCTCCCCGACAATCGGAGTGACAAAACCTAATCTCGAAATACGCCAACCCAACATGTACCTTCGGAGACACCTGTAGGGCTCCTTTATAATCACCCAGTTACGTTGTGACGTTTGGTAGCACACAAAGTGTTCCTCTGGTAAACGGGAGTTGCATAATCTCATAGTTACAGGAACATGTATAAGTCATGAAGAAAGCAATAGCAACATACTAAACGATCAAGTGCTAGGCTAACGGAATGGGTCAAGTCAATCACATCATTCTCCTAATGATGTGATCCCGTTAATCAAATGACAACTCATGTCTATGGTTAGGAAACTTAACCATCTTTAATTAACGAGCTAGTCAAGTAGAGGCATACTAGTGACACTATGTTTGTCTATGTATTCACACATGTATTATGTTTCCGGTTAATACAATTCTAGCATGAATAATAAACATTTATCATGAAATAAGGAAATAAATAATAACTTTATTATTGCCTCTAGGGCATATTTCCTTCAGTCTCCCACTTGCACTAGAGTCAATAATCTAGTTCACATCGCCATGTGATTTAACACCAATATTCATATCTGTATATGATTAACACCCATAGTTCACATCGTCATGTGACCAACACCCAAAGGGTTTACTAGAGTCAATAATCTAGTTCACATCGCTATGTGATTAACACCCAAAGAGTACTAAGGTGTGATCATGTTTTGCTCGTGAGAGAAGCTTAGTCAATGGGTCTGTCATATTCAGAGCCGTATGTATTTTGCAATTATTCTATGTCTACAATGCTCTGCATGGAGCTACTCTAGCTAATTGCTCCCACTTTCAATATGTATCCAGATTGAGACTTAGAGTCATCTGGATCAGTGTAAAAGCTTGCACCGATGTAACTCTTTACGATGGGCTCTTTTATCACCTCCATAATCAAGAGATATTTCCTTAGTCCTCACTAAGGATATTCTTGACCAATGTCCAGTGATCTACTCCTAGATCACTATTCTACTCCCTTGCCAAATTCAGAGCAAGGTATACAATAGGTCTGGTACATAGCATAGCATACTTTATAGATCCTATGACTGAGGCATAGGGAATGACTTTCATTCTCTTTTCTATTTTCTGCCATGGTCAGGATTTGAGTCTTACTCAATTTCACACCTTTGCAACACAGGCAAGAACTCTTTCTTTGACTGTTCCATTTTGAACTACTTCAAAATCTCAACAAGGTATGTATTTATTGAAAAACTTATCAAGCGTCTTGATCTACCTCAATAGATCTTGATGCTCAATATGTAAGTAGCTTTACTGAGGTCTTTCTTTTAAAGAACTCCTTTCAAATACTCCTTTATGCTTTCCAGAAAAATACTACATCATTTCTGATCAACAATATGTTACTCACATATATTTATCAGAAAGGCGGTAGTGCTCCCACTCACTTTATTGTAAATACAGGCTTCACTGCAAGTCCGTATAAAAACTATATGCTTTGATCAACTTTATCAAAGCGTATATTCCAACTCCGAGATGCTTGCACCAGTCCATAGATGGATCGCTGGAGTTTGCACATTTTGTAGCACCTTTAGGATTGACAAAACCTTCTGGTTGCATCATATACAACTCTTCTTTAAGAAAACCATTAAGGAATGCAGTTTTGACATCCATTTGCCATATTTCATAAAATGTGGCAATTGCTAACATGGTTCGAACAGACTTAAGCATCACTACAGTTGAGAAAACTTCATTGTAGTCAACACCTTGAACTTGTTGAAAACCTTTTTGCAACAAGTCGATCTTTGTAGATAGTAACACTACTATCAACGTCCATCTTCCTCTTGAAGATTCATTTATGCAATATGGCTTGCCGATCATCGGGCAACTCCACCAAAGTCCACACTTTGTTCTCACACATGGATCCCATCTCAGATTTTATGGCCTCAAGCCATTTTGTGGAATCTGGGCTCATCATCGCTTCCTCATAGTTCGTAGATTTATCATGGTCTAGTAACATGACTTCCAGAACAGTATTACCGTACTACTCTGGTGCGGACTGTATTTTGGAAGACCTATGAGGTTTTGTAGTAACTTGATCTGAAGTTTCATGATCATCATCATTAGCTTCCTCACTAATTGGTGTAGGAATCACTGGAACTGATTTCTGTGATGAACTACTTTCCAATTTGGGAGAAGGTACAAATTACCTTATCAAGCTCTACTTTCCTCCCACTCACTTCTTTCGAGAGAAACTCCTTCTCTAGAAAGGATCCATTCTTAGCAACGAATGTTTTGCCTGCGGATCTATGATAGAAGGATTACCCAACAGTTTCCTTTGGGTATTCTATGAAGACGCACTTCTCCGATTTGGGTTCGAGCTTATCAGGTTGAAAACCTTTTTCATATAAGCTTCACAACTCCAAACTTTAAGAAACGACAGCTTAGGTTTACTGCTAAACCATAGTTCATATGGTGTCGTCTCAACGGATTTAGATGGTGCCCTATTTAAAGTGAATGCAGTTGTCTCTAATTCATAACCCCAAAACGATATTGGTAAATCGGTAAGAGACATCATTAATCGCACCATATCAAATAAAGTATGATTACGACGTTCGGACACACCATTACATTGTGGTGTTCCAGGTGGCGTGAGTTGCGAAACTATTTCACATTGTTTCAAATGAAGACCAAACTCATAACTCAAATATTCGTCTCCACGATCAGATTGTAGAAACTTTATTTTTCTTGTTACGATGATTTTCCACTTCACTCTGTAATTCTTTGAACCTTTCAACTATTTCAGACTTATGTTTCATCAAGTAGATATACCCATATCTGCTCAAATCATCTTGTGAAGGTCAGAAAATAACGATACTTGTCACGAGCATCAACACTCATTGGATCGCATACATCGGTATGTATTATTTCCAATAAGTCAGTAGCTCGTTCCATTGTTCCGGAGAACGGAGTTTTAGTCATCTTGCCCAAAAGGCACGGTTCGCAAGCATCAAATGATTCATAACCAAGTGATTCCAAAAATCCATCTTTATGGAGTTTCTTCATGCGCTTTACACCGATATGACCCAAACGGCAGTGCCACAAATAAGTTGCACTATCATTATTAACTTTGCATCTTTTGGCATCAATATTATGAATATGTGTATCACTACGATCGAGATCCAACAAACTATTTTCATTGGGTGTATGACCATTGAAGGTTTTATTCATGTAAACAGAACAACAATTATTCTCTGACTTTAAATGAATAACCGTATTGCAATAAACATGATCAAATCATATTCATGCTCAACGCAAACGCCAAATAACATTTATTTAGGTTTAACACTAATCCCGAAAGTATAGGGAGTGTGCGATGATGATCATATCAATCTTGGAACTACTTCCAACACTCATCGTCACTTCCCCTTCAACTAGTCTCTGTTTATTCTGTAACTCCTGTTTCGAGTTACTAATCTTAGCAACCGAACAAGTATCAAATACTCAGGGGCTACTATAAACACTAGTAAGGCACACATCAATAACCTGTATATCAAATATACCCTTGTTCACTTTGCCATCCTTCTTATCCACCAAATATTCAGGGCATTTCCGCTTCCAGTGACCATTTCCTTTGCAGTGTAAGCACTCAGTTTCAGGCTTTGGTCCAGCTTTGGTCTTCTTCACGGGAGTGACAACTTGTTTGCCATTCTACTTGAAGTTTCCCTTTCTTTCCCTTTGCCCTTTTCTTGAAACTAGTGGTCTTGTCAATCATCAACACTTGATGCTCTTTCTTGATTTCTACCTTCGTCGATTTCAACATCACGAAGAGCTCGGGAATCGTTTTCGTCATCCCTTGCATACTATAGTTCATCACGAAGTTCTAGTAACTTAGTGATGGTGACTAGAGAACTCTGTCAATCACTATCTTATCTGGAAGATTAACTCCCACTTGATTCAAGTGATTGTAGTACCCAGACAATCTGAGCACATGCTCACTAGTTGAGCGATTCTCCTCCATCTTTTAGCTATAGAACTTGTTGGAGACTTCATATCTCTCAACTCGGGTATTTGCTTGAAATATTAACTTCAACTCTTGGAACATCTCATATGGTCCATGACGTTCAAAACGTCTTTGAAGTCCCGATTCTAAGCCGTTTAAGCATGGTGCACTAAACTATCAAGTAGTCATCATATTGAGCTAGCCAAACGTTCATAACGTCTGCATCTGCTCCTGCAATAGGTCTGTCACCTAGCGGTGCATTAAGGACATAATTCTTCTGTGCAGCAATGAGGATAAACCTCAGATCACGGATCCAATCCGCATCATTGCTACTAACATCTTTCAACACAATTTTCTCTAGGAACATATCAAAATAAACATATGAAAGCAACAATGCAAGCTATTGATCTACAACATAATTTGCAAAATACTACCAGGACTAAGTTCATGATAAATTTAAGTTCAATTAATCATATTACTTAAGAACTCCCACTTAGATAGACATCTCTCTAATCCTCTAAGTGATTACGTGATCCATATCAACTACACCATGTCCGATCATCACGTGAGATGGAGTAGTTTCAACGGTGAACATCAATATGTTGATCATATCTACTATATGATTCACGCTCGACCTTTCGGTCTCCGTGTTCCGAGGCCATATCTGTTATATGCTAGGCTCGTCAAGTTTAACCTGAGTATTCCGCGTGTGCAACTGTTTTGCACCCGTTGTATTTGAACGTAGAGCCTATCACACCCGATTATCACGTGGTGTCTCAGCACGAAGAACTTTCGCAACGGTGCATACTCAGGGAGAACACTTCTTGATAATTTAGTGAGAGATCATCTTAAAATGCTACCATCAATCAAAGCAAGATAAGATGCATAAAGGATAAACATCACATGCAATCAATATAAGTGATATGATATGGCCATCATCATCTTGTGCTTGTGATCTCCATCTTCGAAGCACCATCATGATCACCATCATCACCGGCGTGACACCTTGATCTCCATTGTAGCATCGTTGTCGTTACGCCATCTATTTCTACTACGACTATCGCTACCACTTAGTGATAAAGTAAAGCAATTACAGGGCGTTTGCATTTCATACAATAAAGCGACAACCATATGGCCCCTGCCAGTTGCTGATAACTTCGGTTACAAAACATGATCATCTCATACAATAAAATATAGCATCACGTCTTGACCATATCACATCACAACATGCCCTGCAAAAACAAGTTAGATGTCCTCTACTTTGTTGTTGCAAATTTTACGTGGCTGCTACGGGCTTAGCAAGAACCATTCTTTCCTACGCATCAAAACCACAACGATAGTTCGTCAAGTTAGTGCTGTTTTAACCTTTGCAAGGACTGGGCATAGCCACACTCGATTCAGCTAAAGTGAGAGAGACAGACACCCGCCAGCCACCTTTAAGCATGAGTGCTCGTAACGGTGAAACCAGTCTCGCGTAAGCGTACGCGTAATGTCGGTCCGGGCCACTTCATCTCACAATACCGCCGAACCAAAGTATGACATGCGGTAAGCAGTATGACTTGTATCGCCCACAACTCACTTGTGTTCTACTCGTGCATATGACATCTACGCATAAAACCAGGCTCGGATGCCACAGTTGGGGAACGTAGTAATTTCAAAAAAAATCCTACGCACACGCAAGATCATGGTGATGGTATAGCAACGAGAGGGGAGAGTGTTGTCCACGTACCCTCATAGATCGTAAGCGGAAGCGTTATGACAACGCAGTTGATGTAGTCGTACGTCTTCACGATCCGACCGATCCAAGCACCGAACGTACGGCACCTCCGAGTTCAGCACACGTTCAGCTCGATGAGGATCCCCGGACTCCGATCCAGCAAAGTGTCGGGGATGAGTTCCGTCAGCACGACGGCGTGGTGACGATGATGATGTTCTACGGACCCAGGGCTTCGCCTAAGCACCACAACGATAAGACCGAGGTGGAATATGGTGGAGGGGGCACCGCACACGGCTAAGGAACGATAAAGAAGATCAACTTGTGTGTCATGGGGTGCCCCCCTGCCCCCGTATATAAAGGAGCAAGGGAGGAGGAGGCCGGCCCTAGGAGGAGGGCGCCTTCTTTCCTAGTCCAACTAGGAGAAGGGGGGAAAGGAGGGAAGTGGAGAAGGAAGGGAGAGGGGGGCCGCGCCCCAAACCCCTTGTCCAATTCGGACTGGGCTTGGGAGGGGCGCGCGCCACCTCCTGGCTCCTTCCCACTAAGGCCCATTAAGGCCCAATACTCTTCCCCGTATTCCCGTAACTCCCCGGTACTCCGAAAAATACCTGAATCACTCGGAACCTTTCTGATGTCCGAATATAGTCGTCCAATATATCGATCTTTACGTCTCGACCATTTCGAGACTCCTCGTCATGTCCTCGATCTCATCCAGGACTCCGAACTCCTTCGGTACATCAAAACTCATAAACTCATAATAAAACTGTCATCGTAACGTTAAGCGTGCGGACCCTACGGGTTTGGGAACTATGTAGACATGACCTAGAACTATTCTTAGTCAATAACCAATAGCGGAACCTGGATGCTCATATTGGCTCCTACATATTCTATGAAGATCTTTATCGGTCAAACCGCATAACAACATACTTTGTTCCCTTTGTCATCGGTATGTTACTTGCCCGAGATTTGATCGTCGGTATCCAATACCTAGTTCAATCTCGTTACCGGCAAGTCTCTTTACTCGTTACGTAATGCATCATTCCGTAACTAACTCATTAGCTACATTGCTTGCAAGGCTTATAGTGATGTGCATTACCGAGAGGGCCCAGAGATACCTCTCCGACAATCGGAGTGACAAAACCTAATCTCGAAATACGCCAACCCAACATGTACCTTCGGAGACACCTGTAGAGCTCCTTTATAATCACCCAGTTACGTTGTGACGTTTGGTAGCACACAAAGTGTTCCTCCGGTAAACGGGAGTTGCATAATCTCATAGTTACAGGAACATGTATAAGTCATGAAGAAAGCAATAGCAACATACTAAACGATCAAGTGCTAGGCTAATGGAATGGGTCAAGTCAATCACATCATTCTCCTAATGATGTGATCCCGTTAATCAAATGACAACTCATGTCTATGGTTAGCAAACTTAACCATCTTTAATTAACGAGCTAGTCAAGTAGAGGCATACTAGTGACACTATGTTTGTCTATGTATTCACACATGTATTATGTTTCCGGTTAATACAATTCTAGCATGAATAATAAACATTTATCATGAAATAAGGAAATAAATAATAACTTTATTATTGCCTCTAGGGCATATTTCCTTCAAAGGGCATATTTATCCCCAAGATGTTTTGGTGATTGATGACAATGCTTTTGCGGTCTAATCGTGTGCGTTAAGTTCTTTCAGAGATTCATTCATTGGCACGAGACGATTTCCTCCCCTCGGTGTTTTATTCAAGACGGTGTAGCTCCTTCGTTTCGTTGTTGGTGGACTAGTTTCGTAGGAGTCACCGTACTATCAAGAGGGGATCCGCATTGGTAAGACTAGGGTGGAATCAACACATACACATCCCTATCACACCCGTCGTCTTCCTATCGCATCTTTGGAGCTGCACTTTCTCTTCCGTACCTGCTCCGTTATGTGCCAGCGGTAGTACCGCAGTCTGCAGCGGTAGTACCGCCGAATCTCTCTAGCGGTAGTACCGCTCCACGAAGCGTTAGTACCGCTCTCAACGGTAGTACCGCTCCGCTGGGCGGTAGTACCGCTTGGGGGCTTCGGCCGTAGTACCGCAGCTGTTCCGCGCTACTACTGCCTCGATTCGAGACTGGTGTTTTCTTGTGTCGGGTTTTGCGATACTAGGAGCGGTAGTAGAAGCGGTAGTACTGCTCCAGAGCGGTAGTACCGCTCTTCTCCCGCGGTAGTACCGGTCTGGGGCCAGGGTCCTGTCTTCCTCACCAGCGCAGTAGTACCGCTGAGCAGGGAGCGGTAGTACCGCTCTCAGCGGTAGTACCGCCCTGCCCTAGCGGTAGTACCGCTCTGTGCGGGGATGTACAGTGGGGTAACAGTTGGATTGTTTCCCCCACTATATAAAGGTGTCTTCTTCCTCCAAGTTGACCTACCTCTTTCCCCCAAAGCTCCATTGTTGCTCCAAGCTCCATTTTCGCCAGATCTCTCTCCCTAGCCAATCAAACTTGTTGATTTTCTCGGGATTGGTTGAGAAGGCCCAGATCTACACTTCCACCAAGAGAAATTTGATTCCCCCCACTTATCCCTAGCGGATCTTGTTACTCTTGGGTGTTGAGCACCCTAGATGGTTGAGGTCACCTCGAAGCCAT
Organism: Triticum aestivum; assembly: GCF_018294505.1. Classification (NCBI taxonomy): domain Eukaryota; kingdom Viridiplantae; phylum Streptophyta; class Magnoliopsida; order Poales; family Poaceae; genus Triticum; species Triticum aestivum. Next base: position 65,834,532 of record NC_057807.1, read on the forward strand.
ACTCCATTGTGGTGAAGCTTCGTGGTGTTGTTGGGAGCCTCCAATTGTTGTGGAGATTTCCCCAACCTTGTTTGTAAAGGTTCGGTCGCCGCCTTCAAGGGAACCAATAGTGGAATCACGGCATCTCGCATTGTGTGAGGGCGTGAGGAGAATACGGGGGCCCTAGTGGCTTCTTGGGGAGCATTGTGCCTCCACACCGCTCTAACGGAGACGTACTTCCACTTAAAAGGAAGGAACTCCGGTAACACATCCTTGTCTCCACCGGCTCCACTCTTGGTTATTTCATGCCTTTACTTTTGCAAGCCTTCTTGTTTTACATCCTTTGCTTGCATGTGTGCTTGTTGTCATTGCATCATATAGGTTGCTCACTTAGTTGCACATCTAGACAACCTATTTTGTTGCAAAGTTTAATTTGGTAAAGAAAAGCCTAAAAATTGTTAGTTGCCTATTCACCCCCCCTCTAGTCAACCATATCGATCCTTTCAATTGGTATCAGAGCCTCGTCTCTTTTTAAGGGATTTACCATTCGAAGAGTATGGTTGATGCCATAGATGAGGTGGGAGAGCACTCCGGTGCGAATCCGATCTCATCTACGGGAGATGGGGGTAACTCGATATCATGTGAGGAATTCAATGTGGCTTTGGAAACATTGAAAACCTCCATGACGACCGAGGTCAAGGACATGTGTAAGGAATTCCTAGAAGGACTTAAACAATCTACCTCGCCGATGAAAGTGGGTGATCCCACCAACAAGGTGACGGATGCTACCTCCGACAAGGGGGAAGCTAACATTGAAAAGAGTCCTTCTATTAGTGGTAGAAATGGTACCGGCATCTTTGCCCATGTGGAACCTCCAATTTATGGAGGGCCAATCCCCTCCACTCATCTGAATCATGCCGGTCCTCCTCCTAAATATGAGAAACATGAAGATTTTGATTCTTGGGTCTATCGCTTTTAGTGTCATTTAAAACATGTGAACACTAACCTTTGGAGAATCATTGAAGAAGGTTTTTATCCTCATGACCCAAGCAACTTCACCCCTCGAGAAGCCATGGACAATCAATTCAATGAGAGTGCTCTCTTCATCATCCAAGATGCTATCCTTCCCGAAGATCTTCCTCACCTTCGACCGCATGTCATGGCTAAAGAAGCATGGAAATGTGTCGAGGGTCTCTATCGAGGAAGTGCTAGCATTCAACGCTCCAACTATGAAGTGGTGCAAGAAGAAGCCGATGAGTTTGCAATGAAAGAAGATGAAGAACCTCATGAGCTCTTTCGAAGAGTGACCAAACTCGTGGTTGCACTCCGAGATCATGGAAGCAAGGACACGGATGACAATTGGATCAAGCAAAAGTTCCTCAAGGCCATGATGCCCTACAACAAGGCCATGTCCTCCTTCATTCGTCAACGACCGGACTTCCACTCCATGACCTCAAGTGAAGTGTTGGATGAGTTCGTTGCAATGAGCATCTTGGACAAGACCGCCGACAATGCGGTGCTCCGTTCTCAAAGGGCAAAGAAGCCTAACCTTGCTTTGAAGGCCAAGGTTATTATGGAAGAAGAGGAAGAAGTGGAAGATGAGGAAAGCAACCCCTCAGACACCAAATTTGATTACCATGAGCACATGGCCCTTGCTTCAAGACAATTTTGGTGCAAGAAGAGTTCAAGACCCAACTTCAACAAGAACAACTCAAGTGGCGTCAAGGGCAAGCAACGAGTTAGAACTTGCTTCAACTGTGGCAATGTGAGCCATTTTGTTGCGGATTGTCCTTACGAGAAGCGGGAAGACAACGGTGGCAAGTTCATCCGAAAAGACAAAGCTAAGTCCTTCCCCAACAAGAGCAACTTCTCCAAGAAGACTCCCACTCGTGGGTTGGTGGTTCAAGAAGAATACCAAGAGGATGACGATGATGATGAAAATGAAGAAGCAATGGCCATGGCATCCGTTGCCATTGCTACTACTCCCCGGGTGTCTCTCTTTGATTCACCCAACGAAAACATCACCGCCAAATACCTCATGGCTAAAGCTTCAAACAAGGTAACCCCCTACATCACAACCACCATCATTACTAATCCCTCCTTGGAGGATTGCATTGATGAACATGTTGAGTCTAATGAGGAAGTGAATGAATTTGAGTCTTTTATGAGTAAGCTCAAGGGTAAGTCCAAGAAGCACTTTGTTGCTCTCTTGGAACAACTTTGTGAGGCCAATGACATGATCGAGGCTCGCGAAGAAACCATCTCCAAGATGGAAGGTCATAGTCGTGACTATGCCGATGAGATATCGGATCTCTCTAATGCTCTTGAGGAAGAGCGTGTGCATCGTTTGACTCTTGAGGAGTCTCATAATGATGACCATGCTAAGTTAAAGAAAGATCTTGATCATGCTCTTGTCGTGTCTCGTGTGCTAACCTCCGAGAAGGCTAAACTTGGGGTTGATCATGCTAGACTCAAAAAGGAGTTTGAGATACTTGACAAGGCCCACAAGGTCTTGAAGGGTACTCATGGTAACCTCAAAGAGTCTCATGCTCAACTCCAAGTTAAGCTAATCAAGGAAAAGGCCACCTTTCCTCATATGGTATTAATTGATAATGCATGTGCTACTAACCCGTGTTGTGAGCATGTGCATCTTGTGAAGGAGAATGCCAAGTTGAAGGATCAACTTGAGAAAGGCCTTGTGACTTGCATTCAAGATGAGAAGAACCTCAACGACCTTTTGAGCAATCAAAAGGAAGTTGTGGCCAAGGAAGCAATTGGGTTTGCACCCAAGTCCAAGAGCAAGAAGAAGAAGAACAACAAGACCAAACGTCCTCCTTCTCTCAAACAAACGTTTGTGAAAGAGGGAGAGGGTGTGTGACGCCCGGATAATTAAGCTACAGTGATCCCCGCTAATGATGCCACATCACCTCGGTTACTGTGGATAAACTCGCGTCAGTTCGAAACCTAGTTCGAATTTCAAATTTAAAACCGAGGCAAATTATAAAAGTTTTCAAACATTAAAATTAAAATGTCCGGAGTGCCAATTAATGCTTAGGCATTTATGGTGAAGAAACCACACTTTTACAGAATGCCTAAATACTTTAAAATTAATTAAAACAGAAAAGGAAAATAAATAAAAGAAAAGAAAACACAAAAATAGAAAACAAAGCAAAAAAAAAGAGAAGCCCCACCCATTGGTCCAACCGGCCCAGCAGGCCACCAGGCCGGCCCACCAGCCGCGCCCATATCCCCCCACTGCTCCCGAAACCCTAGAGCCCCACCCCACTTCCCCCCCACGATCCCCACCCTCTCCCTCCAGCGCCGTCACAGGAGAGGGCGCACGTCCTCCCCACTCTCCCCTCGCACTCTTCCCCCCGACCCGAGGACCCGATCTGGATCGGGCGCTTGCCCCCCCGATCCCGGTGACCCCGTCGCCCCCGACGCCGCGGAGCTTCGTCACCAACCCGCCGGAAGCCACAGCCTCGACCCGGTGCCGCCTCGCTGCGACGCCCCTTCCTCGACCTCGCCGGACGCCATCGCCGGCCTGCCTCCCCGTCGACCCGTTGTCTCCGTCCTCTTCCCCAAGCCCCATTGCCCCGATCCCTACGCCCGCGGTGAGGATCCCAGTCCTCCTCCCTCCCCTACTCCGGCCACTTCGGCCATGGCCTCGCTCACCACGCCGCGCCACCCACCGCACGCGCACCACCTGTGCGTCGCCCGCGCCCCGGATCTCCCTGTCTTCTCCGCGCTCACATGCCACTTTGCCCCACCGCGGCGCCCCCTTCCCCTACCGCTCTGTCGCTGCGGCCACCGCCACTGCAGCCCCCGCGCTCGCCCGCTCGTGCGTGGCCTCGCCCGCTCGCGGAGCGCTCCCGCGCCCCTGTCTCCGCCGTTCCTCTAGCGCGCCCCGGCTCCTCCCTCGCGCCCTCCCCGTGTGGCCGTGCGCCCCGCCGCGGCCTCATTCCCTTGTCGCCCGCGCCGTTTCCTCCTGCCCGTTTGCCCACGACGGTGCGCTGGGCTGCGCTCGGCGCTCCCTGCCCCGGCGGCCTTGTCCCGCCCTGCGGGTGAGTGCTCGCTCGGGTGCGCCCGCACCCGCTAGCGACCCAACACTACTAGGGAAAACCTTATACACAGAATGTTACCAGTAGCGCTTGTTAAAATGAGGCGCTACTGCTACTTTGCAGTAGCGCGTTCGACAGAACCACGCTACAGTTAGCAGATTAGCAGTAGCGCTGTCCCTGCAGAAAGCGCTACTACTATAATTGCCACACCGTTCTCGGCGTGCTAGGTATAGTAGTAGCGCCCTTCTACGGACAGCGCTACTACTATGGATTTTAGCAGCAACGCGTTTTTCCTTCCCACGCTACAGTTAAAGCTATTTTCACCTAACCCCCCGCGCGGCCTGATTCCCTCTCCTCTGCTTCCTCCCCCAATTCCCGACCCCGCCTCGCCACCGCCGTCTCCCCCGACCCCGCCTCGCCGCGCCTCAGTGCCGCCGTCTCCCCCGACCCTGCCTCGCCGTCGTCTCCCCTGACCCCGCCTCGCCGCCGTCTCCCCCGACCCCGCCTCGCCGCCGTCTCCCCCGACCCCGCCTCGCCGCCATCTCCCCCGACCCGGCCGCCTCACCGCGCCTCGGTGCTGCCGTCTCCCCCGACCCCATCTCTCTCCCCGCCCTCTGTAAGCACTCTCCCCTTCCGATCCCTCTCTCCCCTTCTGATCCCTCTTCTCTGCTTAGTATGAACCCTAGGTATTTAGTGCTAGTTAGTATGAACCCTAGGCTATTTTTAGTGCTAGTTAGTTAATTACTTAGATGGTAATTAGGGCAGTAGTTCCTAGGTACTAATTAGTTAGTAAGAATTAGGTACTAATTAGGTCCTAGAATATTTTTATTTATAGTATTATTTTTATTAAGAACTAGTTGAATTAATAGAACTAGTTAGTAAGAACTTGTTTCTATTTTTTAGTTAAAGCAATTTTTCCCGCCTCGACGTGGACGATGCCTATCCCGCATCCTCGTCGTCGAGTCGGCGGAGGACCACACCTTCTTGACCAGATCGGCCATGTCCGGGACTAGGCTCCGCCGGGGTGGTACTGGGAGGCGCTACCTACCGGGGGGCGCAGGTTGGTGAGGAGCCAGCCTATCGTTGACCCGAACCTTGTTTGGTGGCGGTCGCGTGGGCCAGTGACGATCCAGAGGCTCGAGGACTCCGTGGAGGTGGTGCGTCACCGTGTCAGTGAGGAGGACGCGCACGTCCGTCGCTACTTGTTTGCGTTGGAGCACAGGCCGTTCTCCAATACCTGGCAGGTTCTCCAGGGATCTCACTGGAGCTATGATCCCGTGATGGTGCCTTCTCTGTGGGTGTCCACCGCCCGCACTGATACCCGTCGTGTGCTAGAGTTTTAGCTGTATTAGTGATGTTATATGTATGACACTATTCGTGATGTATTAGTGATAATATTCGACGATGTACTGACGCATGAGATGATCTACTTTTGCTTATTGAATGCATGATAATTTGAGTCCTATAAGATATTTTGAAATGTATATCTTGTGTTGCTCAATATCCAAGTGGCCGTTCATGTTTGCAGGTTATACCTTTGAGTGGCCTATGTTTTGCCGGAGTGTTGATTCATTTCCGTTCCGGCAAATTTCAGGCGCTCGATATGTCCTATTTTAGCAAAGGTCATGCCGGATTTTTCCGTGAATTTTGGCATGACTTGTGCTAGAATATGTTGGAAATATCAAGTGCCCCGGATTTGTGTGTTGAGTATCTTGGTAGTTGTCTTCGATCGATTTTCAATTAATGTTTTAACTATGAACATAGGAAATGTCTGACGACGAGAAGGATTTCGGTATTTGCAAATACTGCAAAGACGAGCGCGGCCTGTGCGACGGAATCTTCCTAGATGATGATAGGCGCTTCAGCATCAAGCTGGACGAGAACTTCGAAGTGGATACAGTAAGTCACAACGACAAGTCTTTTTTCGTAATTAAGCATGACATCTGCTTCATTTGCTTCAACTTATATTTTTTACTATTCTACTAGCATATCCCCTGCCATGCAAGAGTTTTTGTATCGGATAAGATAGGTTTCAGTCATAGTATGGAGGAAAAGAAAGTTTACTTGAAGACCGAGCATGGTTATATTTTCCATGCGAAGTTATACAATTCAGACGACTACACCTATTTTGGATGCAAAACATGGCGAGAACTATGCAAGACTTATGCATTTGAGCCTGATATGGTTATCACCTTTGATATTCGTTCGGAAGATGATACTGAAGGTAATACCGACATCTGGGTCAATGTGCAAATGCCTCCAGTTATACCATTATGTAAGTTTCTCAACCATATTTATGTCTTTGATATTGTTTATTCAAAAATAGTTGACAACTAATTTGTATTGTCAGCTTATTTCCGTGCAAGCAAACATGTCCAGCGCTTGGTAGACAGGACCGTATACTGTCCTGGGCTGAACTCAACTGCGAGGAGCTCAGTCATTATGTTTCATGGCTTGAGGATCTTGATACTGTCAAGACAAATTTTCTTCCTTCATTTAGAAATCTTAGTACTAAAAATGTGCGACCAATAGTGTTCGTAATGAACTACGGTCACATCCATTTAGGAAGGATGGTAAGATTTTTACTTTTTATCCTCATTGCATCTTTTCCATACATTATTTTTGAAGCTAAACTTCATTGCTAAGTATGTTACCATACGATGTTCTTCAACAGGGACTCCCGATGAATGTTGTGCCTTATGGGATCGAGACTAAAGGTATCATGAGTATTATCAAATTACGGCCAAGATATCCTACAGCTTACTTTAGTGCATTCAAGATTAGCGACGGATGCTTAATAGTGCAAGACTGGACCAAATATGTGTTGGGGGAGCGCAGAGAAGTAATAGGGAGTAGCAACCAGAGGCGCCTTCCACGATTAGGAGACAGGTTCATCTGCATGCTCCAACTTGATCAAGGAGGAGAGCTACACATGTTTTATGTTCTTTTACCTAAGAGAGAGCAGCAGGAGTGAGTAGCAGGAGTGAGTAGCTGGCTAGAAATGAGTTTCAGGATGATGATGTGCTACACTATTACTATGATGATAAAATAGCTAGTGTTGGTGGTAATGACTATGATGATTATTATTAGCTAGTCTTAGTGGTGATTAAATAAATAATGTTGGTGGTAATGACCATGATGATGATTAAATATCTTGTGCTGGCGGATTAGATTCAAGTGGAGGCAACATGTGGTGCACATCGAAAGTACTACTAATCCAAAGTAGATCAAGTTTGGATTAGTAGTATACTTTTGACATGCACCACACATTGCCTCCACTTGAACCTAATCCACCTTCATTTAATACACTATTATGGACATAATGATGTAAGCCTCATAACAGCTGGTATTGTACCAATATTTGTATGATGGCACATAAATACACTAAAAATAAAAAAAATGTTAAAAAATACTAGTAGCGATGGAAAGGAAACACACTGCAAGTAGATAACTTAGCAGTAGCGCGGTACTGAACAAGCACTGCAGCTATTTGTACTAGCAGTAGCGCGTGATGGCACGCGTTACTGCTAAGCAATAGCTGTAGCACCTTATTAGTAGCGCGGCATCCCGCGCTACTAGTAGGCACAAAACACGCGCTACTGCTAGGGTTTTCCCTAGTAGTGCAACCCGTTATGGCCTCTCGGCCATTGACATGTGGGGCCCAGCCCCTAAACGTTAAAAAAAAGAGTTTAGAAAATAATAATAAATAGAATATTAATTAATTAATTAACTAAAATTAATTAACTTAATTAATTACGTTAATTATGTCTAGTTAACCTAAATAACTAGTTAACCCAATTAACTACCGTTAATTAACTAACAGTCAATGACACGTGGGTCCCGCTGGACCCACAAGTCAGTTTTGACCCATCCAACCACACTATTGACTACTGACGTCACACCTATGTCATGTTGATGTCATCACATACTATTCTCGATAATGTTGATTTAAATTAATTAAATGAATTCCAGAAAATAAACTAAAACTTTAAAAATTAATGGAAAATAAACCATAGGTCGGATGAAAATGTTTTGTACATGAAAGTTGCTTAGAACGACGAGACGAATCCGGATACGCAGCCCGTTCGTCCGCCACGCATCCCTAGCATAGCGAACACGCAACTTTCCCCCTCCGGTTCACCGGTCTGAAAACGCGAAACACCGGGAATACTTTCCCGGATGTTTTCCACCTTCGTCGGTATCACCTACTACCACGATTGGGCACACCTAGCATCATTACTTGTCATGTCATGCTTCGATATGCATCTGTTTGCATTGTATTCATTGTTTCTTCCCCCTCTTCTCTCCGGTAGACTACGAGACCGATGCTGCTGCTGCCCAGTTCGACTACGGAGTTGACGACCCCTCCTTCTTGCCAGAGCAATCAGGCAAGCCCCCCCTTGATCACCAGATATTGCCTATTCTCCTCTATACTACTTGCATTAGAGTAGTGTAGTATGTTACTGCTTTCCGTTAATCCTATTCTGATGCATAGCCTGACATAGTTGCTACATCTGTTGATACCTTACCTGCAATCCTAAATACTTAGTATAGGATGCTAGTTTATCATCATTGGCCCTACATTCTTGTCAGTCTGCCTTGCTATACTATCGGGCCGTGATCACTTGGGAGGTGATCACGGGTATATACTATACATACATACATACTATACAGATGGTGACTAAAGTCGGGTCCGCTCGAAGAGTACCCGCGAGTGATTCACGGATTGGGGGCTGAAAGGACCTTTGTCCCGACGGCCCTCTGTGCGGATCTTTGTGGCGGAGCGACAGGGCAGGTTGAGACCACCTAGGCGAGAGGTGGGCCTGGCCCTGGTCGGCGTCCGCGGTTGCTTCATAATAACACGCTTAACGAGATCTTGGTATTTGATCTGAGTCTGGCCATTTGGTCTATACGCACTAACCATCTACGCGGGAGTAGTTATGGGTATCCCGGCATCGTGGTATCAGCCGAAGCCTTCGTGACGTCAGCAACTGAGTGGCGCGCGCCGGATTGGACTGGAACGCCACTAGGCTAGGTCTGCTTCCGGCCGCGTTCGCAACGTGCAGGTGTGCTCAGGGCGATGGGCCCAGACCCCTGCGCGCTTAGGTTTAGACCGACGTGCTGAGCTCTCTGTTGTGCCTAGGTGGGGCTGCGACGTGTTGATCTTCCGCGGCCGGGCATGACCCCGAAAAGTGTGTCCGGCCAAATGGGATCAAGTGTGTTGGGTTATGTGGTGCACCCCTGCAGGGAAGTTTATCTATTCGAATAGCCGTGTCCCTCGGTAAAAGGACGACCCGAAGTTGTACCTTGACCTTATGACAACTAGAACCGGATACTTAATAAAACACACCCTTTCAAGTGCCAGATACAACTCGGTGATCGCTCTCTAACAGGGCGACGAGGAGAGGATTGCCGGGTAGGATTATGCTATGCGATGCTACTGGAGATGCTACTTGGAGATGGTACTTGGAGATGCTACTTGGAGGACTTCAATCTACTCTCTTCTACATACTGCAAGACGGAGGCTGCCAGAAGCGTAGTCTTTGATAGGACTAGCTATCCCCCTCTTATTCTGGCATTCTGCAGTTCAGTCCACTGATATGGCCTCCTTACACATATACCCATGCATATGTAGTGTAGTTCCTTGCTTGCGAGTACTTTGGATGAGTACTCACGATTGCTTTCTCCCCCCCTTTTTCCCCCTTTCCTTTCTTTCTGGTTGTCGCAACCAGATGCTGGAGTCCAGGAGGCAGACGCCACCGCCGACGACGTCTCCTACTATGCTGGAGGTGCCTACTACTACGTGCAGCCCGCTGACGACGACCAGGAGTAGTTAGGAGGATCCCAGGCAGGAGGCCTGCGCCTCTTTCGATCTGTAATCCAGTTTGTGCTAGCCTTCTTAAGGCAAACTTGTTTAACTTATGTCTGTACTCAGATATTGTTGCTTCCGCTGACTCGTCTATGATCGAGCACTTGTATTCGAGCCCTTGAGGCCCCTGGCTTGTATTATGATGCTTGTATGACTTATTTATGTTTTAGAGTTGTGTTGTGATATCTTTCCGTGAGTCCCTGATCTTGATCGTACACATTTGCGTGCATGATTAGTGTGCGATTGAATCGGGGGCGTCACAAGTTGGTATCAGAGCCGACTGCCTGTAGGAATCCCCTTTCCAACTCCTTGGCCGAAGTTGAGTCTAGAAGCCGAAAACTGTTTTACTAACTTGGCTGTGCGGCCCCTGGGCCCACGTCGCCATTGGGTGGTATTAGGATCTTTTATTCCTCGTCCATACTCTGGGATTCTAATCTCTCTTCTATTCGGGTTAAATGATTTTGCTGAAATCTAACTCTAGGTTCTCGTTATCACTTCCTGCCGGAGAGCCCCTTCATTACAAATGATCGACCGCTTCAACAGAAGATTCTGACAATACTCTTCGATGTTTCCCCGAGACCATTGTGCCCTTCGCTGTTGCAATTCCATACCACCGATAAATCCCTATGGAAAGCTACATACACTTGTCGTCCATAACTTCATTCCCAGTTGATCTTGTTATTACAAGATACCTCGGAAATTCTCTCTATTATTCCGAGAATACTTTGTACCTACTGCCTTGCAGTTCATTATCCACATATACACCGCTATGGATAATTTCTCGCACTTACTGAGTATCCGCCCATCCCTAGTTGTTGTTGTGTTTCACTAAGTTCTTCAAAATAATATTCGAACTTCCGAAAATCCTGAGTAGCCTATTGCTCTTGAAATTCTTGCTTGCTTGCATTATGGTTAATCCCATAAGTCTAGTAATCGTATTGGCATCCTTTGTCACTATCATTTTAAGTCCGTTGATTCTATATGTGTGCGAATGCACGCAATCATCAATTGATCCTGATAAATTACCTTTCCAGCTCAGACATCTTTCGAACATGGGCTGGTTCTCGGCCAATCAGATTGCCATCGATTGTACCCCTAAGTCTATTCAACTTATCCATCCTTGATCAGAGCATTTGCTCCTGATCCCTTGATTTGAAAATCATAATTCCTTTGCTAATTAAACGTTGAATTATTCAGATGTTCTATAAACCAATGCATTGCATTCTTTCTTCCTCTGATTGGGTATGGATACTCACATCAGCTCCATTGTGGATCGCCATATCCATTGCTAGATTATTATCCGACAATGTCCTTCATAATTAATCACCTTGTGAGTTCTTTCTCTGATACATAATGCCTTTGGTAAATGGTATCCTCTCCTTTTGTCAACCATGCTCTGCTTTCGAGCTGGTGATATTTACTCTTGAAGCTTGTGGTATATGTTCCTAAGAAGCCCCGATGGGTTGAACCAATGCCTTCCCTAATATGTACAAACCCGAAAGATTTCACGGGTCATACTTATTTGGTATTGCACCAGGTAAAACTTTCCACAACTAATGTCATTTTCGAAATACGAGAGGTCAATGTAAGATTATGCATTGAGGAAGTGGGAGTCGACCTTGAACTTTGTGTTCATGCCCATGGACATGATGTAGATCCTATCATGGAAACTTCTTGTAATAATAAATATTTCCTTGATAAATATCATCTGGTAGCTGTGAATTGATCCTTTGCAACCGTGGTTCCGACCATGTTTGTTCTCCTTTGATTTTATTTCTCGAACAAGTTAAATTACTTACCTTCTGCAGATCAGTACGCCTTCCTAACCTGTATTATGTTCTACCCTCGAGTATTACCCCCCTGGTATCTTGAGATTATCTTGGAACTGCATAACTTCTTATGAGTTCTTCATCAAGTACTACATTCTCACTGATTACAATTTTTCATGGGCTTCGAGTTATTAAACACTCAAAGACACCGATAACTGAACCAAGTCCGCACTATGGTTCAACAACTCTTCAGTAAGCTTCTATAAGTACGAGTTTGTACCCGATCACGCCATTCCTAGCCTGTTTGGCTATATCATTGTCGTGATGATTCTAACTGTGCTACCTGGTCCTTATTCTCGGAGCACCAATTTGCGACGATAGCTAAGCTTACGTCGATTTTCCTCGTCATACCCTTTCACCTTAAACAACAAGCTTGAGTTTGAGTTGTGTCGTAACTGTGGTTCCAATAACCTCTTGCTTCATCATTCCTTTGCTTGATGTCATCGCTGATTGATTACATCTTCATGAAATCTCTCGACAAATGTGTCATGATCATCATCAACCTTATGAGCTCTTCTAGGATATCAACCGGATTCATGAAGAGAAATACCATCCTTGCCCTCAATGAGTTGTGTTATCATCGGCCACTTTATTGCCTTCCCTCCAACACAAACTTGTTCATGTTTTGCGTTATACCTTAAGTTCCTTGCTACCCAGCATTGTTCTTCTTTACCTTGGAGAATCACCACCTTTTATGTTAAGAATGTCGTGGGAATTTCACCACCTCTTAAGAATTCTTGGTATAGTGATACCTCTCACCATCACCATTCTTTCATGCTCCTCGTGTTGATTCCAACCGGGGTACCAACAAGTGAACGGTGCTGTGTGGATCCTGCACTTCTAGCAACCCTATTACTTTGAAGTTAATGGTCGACCGTTCATTCTTAGTCTTGATTATTGAATCACCATTCTGACGTTGGTTGTGCAACCCATCCCATATTTCGGGTGCACCTTTCAACCAATGTTTAATTGTGTATGTTTTCCTCGAGCATACATCATTATACCATTTGATCTGACAAATGTTATCTCCTTGTTCACATAATTGTGGAAATCCATCTTTTGGGAAATCTCGATGCTATGTCGCTGAGTCCATCAGCGACCTCCTCATCCTCTCCTTGGTTTAATAATGAACTATTGTTTCAGGAACCCTCTCCCATAGTTCATTTCCCGAGAATCTTGCAATGTCATCTCGTCAATTTGTTTTGCACCTTTTCTTCTCAGGCATCCTGAGTCTGAGGTATCCTAACACCGATCAGATCTGAATCTCGGTCAGACATGATGGTTGGAACATTTTTCCAAGAGTTATAACACTGGTCTTTTATGACCCGGTAAGGTGATGGCATGCCCAACACACCTGGCCGGATGACCTGCTGTTATAGATTCCTTATTAGCAAGGTTATCCATTCTTCCATGAGGAAATTGTAAGACTTGTTCTATAAGTTGTTCCTGATGGATCCTTGTGTATCTAAAATCTGAACCTTACTTGATGTCCATGTCAATGCTATCTCGAAGCATGTCTGTGCTACTCCGATCATCAATAAGAGCATTTGAAGCACAATGCTAAATTCTCTTTATCCATTATCCAAACACCGTTGTATGGGTAATGTCATGAGATTTCTCTCCCCTTTCCTAAGGGGTTTTCTACGTTATATCCTGTCATGGATATCATGCTTTGTTTGTCCTTCAGAAGGATATACCCCCTGAAATTTGTGTTTAAACACATTTTCCTTTCCATTGTTCTATTTAATATGAAGATCACCTTTTCCTTTCCATTGCTTTGTTTAACCCTTCTCGTGATCTATTTGATCTAAGCAGTAATGTTCTTCTGCTTATGTAAACACCTTGTTGTACCACTCTGTCTGTAAGATCCTGTTACTATTGTTGATGACATTCCGATAACCAGCGATGGACGAGAACTTTGCCTACTGGTCCGCCTCGTTCAATGAGTAGGAAAAGGGTTCTCTTCGTCCCCCGTCCTTTGTACCGACATTGTTGCCAGCATAGCTGACAAGCTATTCACTGACAAGCCTCCCTGTCGCGGCTGTGCAAGATGTCACCACCCTTCCTACTTTCAACCCACATGGTGGGCCGATAACCCACAGGTCCACTGGATCGAAACCTGACTCTTCTTTACAACCCGGATTCTAATGTATCCTTTGCACCTGGCTTCGTATGTGATTCACGAGCTAAATGCTATACCATTATTCATCCTGGAATCAAACACCATGTTATTCTCGTTGTTCAAACCCCCATTCCAGCTTCTGTCTAGTCATCGAATGATTGCCTACCCATTTGAAACTTTGGTACCATCGTATATGGCACTCAACGAATTCACTGAAATACAACTCGTGGGGTACCTTGTGTATTTCCCATTGAGTTCACCGTCAGATGCCCAGCCTTGTGGAGATGCGTTCTTCCGGAGTTTTTTTCCTTGGTCACGTTCGTAGGACGATAGAGATCCCGAAGAAAGGATGACAACTTGGTCATGGTGACTTGAAGCAGAGAAACGAAGACATCAAGATAATGGATCGACCTCTTTGAGAAGGGCAGCCAAGACCAAGAAGACTCGTTAGGTTTTCGCTACCAACACTCCCCCCCCCTTACTCCACCGCTTAAATCTCGGGACGGGATTTCTTGTAGTGGAGGAGAATTGTGACGCCCGGATAATTAAGCTATAGTGATCCCCGCTAATGATGCAACATCACCTCGGTTACTGTGGATAAACTCGCGTCAGTTCGAAACCTAGTTCGAATTTCAAATTTAAAACCGAGGCAAATTATAAAAGTTTTCAAACATTAAAATTAAAATGTTCGGAGTGTGCCAATTAATGCTTAGGCATTTATGGTGAAGAAACCACACTTTTATAGAATGCCTAAATACTTTAAAATTAATTAAAACAGAAAAGGAAAATAAATAAAAGAAAAGAAAACACAAAAATAGAAAACAAAGCAAAAAAAAGAGAAGCCTAACCCATTGGTCCAACCGGCCCAGCAGGCCACCAGGCCGGCCCACCAGCCGCGCCCATATCCCCCACTGCTCCCGAAACCCTAGAGCCCCACCCCACTTCCCCCCCACGATCCCCACCCTCTCCCTCCAGCGCCGTCACAGGAGAGGGCGCACGTCCCCATCGCCCTCCCCACTCTCCCCTCGCTCTCTTCCCCCCCACCCGAGGACCCGATCTGGATTGGGGCGCTCGCCCCCCGATCCCGGTGACCCCGTCGCCCCCGACGCCGCGGAGCTTCGTCACCAACCCGCTGGAAGCCGCGGCCTCGACCCAGTGCCGCCTCGCTGCGACGCCGCTGCCTCGACCTCGCCGGACGCCATCGCCGGCCTGCCTCCCCGTCGACCCGTCGTCTCCGTCCTCCTCCCCAAGCCCCATTGCCCCGATCCCTACGCCCGCGGTGAGGATCCCAGTCCTCCTCCCTCCCCTACTCCGGCCACTTCGGCCATGGCCTCGCTCACCACGCCGCACCACCCACCACACGCGCACCACCTGTGTGTCGCCCGCGCCCCAGATCTCCCCGTCTTCTCCACGCTCGCATGCCACTCTGCCCCACCGCGGCGTCCCCTTTCCCTACCACTCTGTCGCTGCGGCCACCGCCACTTCAGCCCCCGCGCTCGCCCGCTCGCGAAGCGCTCCCGCGCCCCTGTCTCCGCCGTTCCTCTCGCGCGCCCCGGCTCCTCCCTCGCGCCCTTCCCGTGTGCCGCGCGCCCCGCCGCGGCCTCGTTTCCTTGTCGCCCGCGCCGTTTCCTCCTGCCCCGTTTGCCCACGATGGTGCGCTGGGCTGCGCTCGGCGCTCCCTGCCCCGGCGGCCTCGTCCCGCCCTGCGGGCGAGTGCTCGCTCGGGTGCGCCCGCACCCGCTAGCGACCCAACCCGTTATGGCCTCTCGACCATTGACATGTGGGGCCCAACCCCTGAACGTTAAAAAAAATAGTTTAGAAAATAATAATAAATAAAATATTAATTAATTAATTAATTAAAATAATTAACTTAATTAATTAGGTTAATTATGTTTTGGTAACCTAAATAACTAGTTAACCCAATTAACTACCGTTAATTAACTAACAGTCAATGACACATGGGTCCCGCTGGACCCACAAGTCAGTTTTGACCCAGTCAACCACACTATTGACTGCTGACGTCACACCTATGTCATGTTGATGTCATCACATACTATTCTCGATAATGTTGATTTAAATTAATTAAATGAATTCCAGAAAATAAACTAAAACTTTAAAAATTAATAGAAAATAAACCATAGGTCGGATGAAAATGTTTTGTACATGAAAGTTGCTCAGAACGACGAGACGAATCCGGATACGCAGCCCGTTCGTCCGCCACGCATCCCTAGCATAGCGAACACGCAACTTTCCCCCTCCGGTTCACCGGTCCGAAAACGTGAAACACCGGGAATACTTTCCCGGATGTTTTCCCCCTTCGTCGGTATCACCTACTACCGCGATTGGGCACACCTAGCATCGTTACTTGTCATGTCATGCTTTGATATGCATCTGTTTGCATTGTATTCATTGTTTCTTCCCCCTCTTCTCTCCGGTAGACTACGAGACCGATGCTGCTGCTGCCCAGTTCGACTACGGAGTTGACGACCCCTCCTTATTGCCAGAGCAATCAGGCAAGCCCCCCCCCCTTGGTCGCCAGATATCACCTATTCTCCTCTATACTGCTTGCATTAGAGTAGTGTAGCATGTTACTGCTTTCTGTTAATCCTATTCTGATGCATAGCCTGACATTGTTGCTACATCTGTTGATACCTTACCTGCAATCCTAAATACTTAGTATAGGATGCTAGTTTATCATCATTGGCCCTACATTCTTGTCAGTCTGCCTTGCTATACTATCGGAAGTGATCACTTGGGAGGTGATCACGGGTATATACTATACATACATACATACTATACAGATGGTGACTAAAGTCGGGTCTGCTCGAAGAGTACCCGCGAGTGATTCACGGATTGGGGGCTGAAAGGACCTTTGTCCCGACGGCCCTCTGTGTGGATCTTTGTGGCGGAGCGATAGGGCAGGTTGAGACCACCTAGGCGAGAGGTGGGCCTGGCCCTGGTCGGCGTCCGCGGTTGCTTCATAATAACACGCTTAACGAGATCTTGGTATTTGATCTGAGTCTGGCCATTTGGTCTATACGCACTAACCATCTACGCGGGAGTAGTTATGGGTATCCCAGCGTCGTGGTAACAGCCGAAGCCTTCGTGACGTCAGCAACTGAGTGGCGCACGCCGGATTGGACTGGAACGCCACTAGGCTAGGTCTGCTTCCGGCCGCGTTCGCAACGTGCATGTGTGCTCAGGGCGATGGGCCCAGACCCCTGCGCGCTCAGGTTTAGACCGGCGTGCTGACCTCTCTGTTGTGCCTAGGTGGGGCTGCGACGTGTTGATCTTCCGCGGCCGGGCATGACCCCGAAAAGTGTGTCCGGCCAAATGGGATCAAGCGTGTTGGGTTATGTGGTGCACCCCTGCAGGGAAGTTTATCTATTCGAATAGCCGTGTCCCTCGGTAAAAGGACGACCCGAAGTTGTACCTTGACCTTATGACAACTAGAACCGGATACTTAATAAAACACACCCTTTCAAGTGCCAGATACAACTCGGTGATCGCTCCCTAACAGGGCGACGAGGAGAGGATTGCCGGGTAGGATTATGCTATGCGATGCTACTGGAGATGCTACTTGGAGATGCTACTTGGAGATGCTACTTGGAGGACTTCAATCTACTCTCTTCTACATACTGCAAGACGGAGGCTGCCAGAAGCGTAGTCTTCGATAGGACTAGCTATCCCCCTCTTATTTTGGCATTCTGCAGTTCAGTCCACTGATATGGCCTCCTTACACATATACCCATGCATATGTAGTGTAGTTCCTTGCTTGCGAGTACTTTGGATGAGTACTCACGGTTGCTTTCTCCCCCCCTTTTTTCCCCCTTTCCTTTCTTTCTGGTTGTCGCAACCAGATGCTGGAGTCCAGGAGGCAGACGCCACCGTCGACGACGTCTCCTACTACGCTGGAGGTGCCTACTACTACGTGCAGCCCGCTGACGACAACCAGGAGTAGTTAGGAGGATCCCAGGCAGGAGGCCTGCGCCTCTTTTGATCTGTAACCCAGTTTGTGCTAGCCTTCTTAAGGCAAACTTGTTTAACTTATGTCTGTACTCAGATATTGTTGCTTCCGCTGACTCGTCTATGATCGAGCACTTGTATTCGAGCCCTCGAGGCCCCTGGCTTGTATTATGATGCTTGTATGACTTATTTATGTTTTAGAGTTGTGTTGTGATATCTTTCCGTGAGTCCCTGATCTTGATCGTACACATTTGCGTGCATGATTAGTGTACGATTGAATCGGGGGCGTCATAGGGTGCTCCTAAGGAGAAGAAGGAAAAAGTGAAGGGAATTGATGTCCAAAAGGGCAAAAGTATTTCCTCAAACAAAGCCGGCGACTTTAACCCGTCATATGTGTTGTGCCATGCTAGTGATGGACATGTCTTTGCTAAATTTGTTGGTTCTCCTCATGAGTACATTGAATGTTCTATTTGGGTTCCCAAGACCCTTGTTACTAACCTCAAAGGACCCATTACTAAATGGGTACCTAAAACCAAGCATTGATCTCTTGTAGGTGTTTGCTTCCGGTGGGGGATCATGGTTGCTCGATAGTGGAGCAACAAATCATATGACCGGGAGCAAGGACTTGGTGGTGGACGTGCAAGATATTCCATCTATGCCCACCAATGTCGAGTGGGGTGATGCATCACATTCTAAGGTATTGGGTCTCGGCAAGGTTGTCATTTCTCATGATCTAACGATCGAGAAAGTCATGCTTGTTGAGTCCCTTGCATACAATTTGCTTTCCGTTCGTCAACTTGCACTCATGGGTTTTGCTACATTCTTTGACATTGATACCGTGGCCCTCTTGTGGAGCAAGGCTCTTAAAGTAGCCTTTGTTGGGCATGTCGAGAACGGTCTCTATGTGATTAACTTTTTGGAGCGACCCACTAAGACCGCGACATGCCTAATGGCTAAAGTTGACGTGGGATGGCTTTGGCGTCGCCGTTTAGCCCACGTCAATATGAGATCTTTGCAAAGTCTTCTCAAGGGGGACCATGTCCGTGGACTAACAAATGTTAGTTTTGCCAAAGATCGTTCTTGCAGTGCTTGTATCAAAGGAAAGCTTCATGAAAAGGCTCACCCTCCATCAACCATCATCTACTCGAAGAGACCCTTGGAGGTCCTTCACATGGATCTCTTTGGGCCTCCATCTTTTGATAGTCTTGGAGGAAGAAAGTATTGCTTGGTGATTGTGGATGACTATTCAAGATACACTTGGGTATACTTCTTCAAGAGGAAGAGTGAGACTCAACAAACCGTCATCGACTTTGCAAATGAAGCTCAACGTCAACACAATGCAAATATCTTGACAATAAGAAGTGACAACGGCACCGAGTTCAAGAACTACACCTTGGATGAGTTTCTTAGTGATGAGGGGATCAAGCACCAATATGCTGCTCCATACACCCCTCAACAAAATGGTGTTGCAGAGAGGAAGAACCGGACATTGATGGATGCGGCTAGGACCATGATGGAGGAGTTCAAGTCTCCATACAACTTTTGGGCCGAAGCCATCAACACCGCATGTCATGCATCCAATCGCCTCTATCTTCGCAAAGGCTTGAACAAGACTCCTTATGAGATACTCACCGGCAACAAGCCCAACCTCAAGTACTTCCGGGTGTTCGGTTGTAAGTGTTTCATTCTCAAGAAAGGTGTTCGTTTGTCGAAATTTGAGGCTAGAGCTCATGAGGGCATATTTGTTGGTTATGCTACAAACTCTCATGCTTACCGTGTTCTCAACAAGTCCACCGGACTTATTGAGGAAACGTGTAATGTGGAGTTTGATGAAAATAACGGCTCCCAAGTGGAGCAAAGTGGTACTTGTGATGTAGGTGATGAAATTCCTCCCCAAGCCATAAGAAGAATGGGTATTGGTCAAATTCTACCCATTGAGGAACCCCTTGTGGACAAAGGAGAAGGACAATGCTCTACTCAAGTGGAGCCATCACCTCATCAAGACCCACACGCTTCCGAAGAACAAAGTGAAGGCCCTCAACCTCGTGAACAAGACCAAGGGCAAGATCAACCTCAAGATGGTGGTGAACCTCTAAATGATGCCCAAGGTCAAGTTCTCCCCCTCGAGCAAGTTCAAGATCAAGAGCAAGCTCAAGATCAAGAACAAGCTCAAGACGGCGCTCAAGATGATCAAGTCAACCCTCCTCCATCCACACCCGAGGAGGAATTAGAGCGTCGTGCCGCGAAGATTGCTTCCAAGCTCACCACCCAAGGCCATCTCATGGAAAATGTGGTTGGAAGCCTAAGAAAGGGGGTAATCACTCGTAGACAATTAGCAAACTATTGTGAACATCACGCATTTGTCTCTTGTGTTGAACCCCAAAAGGTCTATGAGGCGCTCGAAGACTCGGATTGGCTCAATGCCATGCATGAAGAAACCAAAAACTTCGAGTACAACAAAGTATGGAGATTGGTGCCAAGGCCATCGGGAGACCACAACGTCATTGGGACCAAATGGATCTTCAAGAACAAGCAAGATGCTCATGGGAACATTGTTCGCAACAAGGCAAGACTGGTAGCACAAGGCTACTCCCAAGTCGAGGGTATCGACTACGGTGAAACCTTTGCTCCCGTTGCTCGTCTTGAATCCATACGCTTGTTGATTGCCTATGCTTCCCATCACAACTTTAATTTGCAACAAATGGATGTGAAAAGTGCTTTTCTTAATGGTCCTATTAATGAGTTGGTCTATGTCAAGCAACCCCTCGGGTTCGAGGATCCCTACTTTTCGGATCATGTGTATCAACTCGATAAGGCATTCTATGGCCTTAAACAAGCCCCACGTGTGTGGTATGACCACCTTACCGAGTTGTTACAAGATCGTGGGTTTGAGGTGGGGCTAATCGACCCCACTCTTTTTACTAAGAAGGTCAAAGGGGAGTTGTTTGTATGCCAATTATATGTTGATGATATTATCTTTGGTTCTCCTAACAAAGCTTTCAATGAGGAATTTGCCGCTCTCATGACCTCCAAGTTCAAGATGTCTTCGATGGGAGAGTTGAAGTTCTTCCTTGGTTTTGACATCAAACAAAGAAGAGAAGGAACCTTCATCAACCAAGCCAAATACACTCAAGACATGCTTAAAAGATTCAAGCTAAGTGATGTCAAGCTGGCTACTACACCAATTCCAACCAAGTGCCAACTTGACATCGATCCCAATGGTAAAGCGGTGGATCAAAAGGTATATCGCTCCATGATTGGCTCCTTGCTTTACCTTTGTGCATCTAGACCGGATATCATGTTGAGTGTGGGGATGTGTGCACGGTTTCAAGCCGCACCGAAGGAAAGTCACTATGTGGCGGTCAAGGGAATCTTTCGATATTTGGCTCATACCCCAAACTTTGGCTTATGGTACCCAAGAGGAGCAAACTTCAAGCTTGAAGGATTTACGGATTCTGATTGGGCGGGAGACAAAGTGGATAGGAAGTCCACTTCCGGAGGGTGCCAGTTTCTTGGGTGCTCTTTGGTGAGTTGGTCTTCCAAGAAGCAAAGTTGTGTGTCTCTCTCGTCCACAGAAGCGGAGTATGTGGCGGCCGGTAGTTGTTGTGCACAACTTTTATGGATGAGGCAAACTTTAAAGGAATATGGTGTCATTTGTGACAAAGTGCCTCTTTGGTGTGACAACGAAAGTGCCATCAAGATTTCTCTCAACCCAGTGCAACACTTCAAGACGAA
This sequence comes from Triticum aestivum, assembly GCF_018294505.1. NCBI lineage: Eukaryota > Viridiplantae > Streptophyta > Magnoliopsida > Poales > Poaceae > Triticum > Triticum aestivum. The sequence goes on from NC_057807.1 coordinate 65,856,093, forward strand.
GCATATTGAGATTCGGTATCATTTCATCAGGGATCACATTAGGCGAGGGGAGATCGAGCTCAAGTATGTCAACACTCATGATAACCTTGCAGATATTTTCACGAAGCCCTTGGATGAAGCAAGATTTCGCGAGGTAAGGCATGAGCTAAATATCATTGATTCGAGCAATGTGACTTGAACCCATGCACCCTCCACCACACTCATCTTGTTGTCTAGTTTAGGTGTAGGCATGGACATAGGGGGAGTGTTGTTCTCTCAATGAACTCTCCCTCCCCCCATTATGCATAAAACGATCAACTCTTTCACATTAGCCATTTTTGATGGTACTTGTGCTTCAAAGACGAGTTTTGGTCACGGGCCCAAGGATAATTCTTCGCGGTGCCATACCAATTGACTCAAACATAGGTGGCTCCGGCCACCGCCCTCTCTTGAGAGAGGCCAGAGCCTGCTCTTCTTTTGTGTGGTTGTCTTGAAGGAGTGGGCTCTGCATCTTGGTTAGTGTGTGTGCTACCGTGTTGGTCTTTTTCTTGATCTTGCTTTCCGTTCTTTTTGTTGTGCTTGAGTTTTGTCTAAGAGGCAATTTTTTGGTTGCTGGCGGTACTACCGCTGCTGGCGAGCGGTACTACCGCTCCAAGCGGTACTACCGCCCTCCAGCGTGGTACTACCGCTGTGAGGCGCAGGCAGGGGGTTATATCGGGACAGGAGGAGTTTCTTCTCCCCCATACCCATTCGCTCGCCCCCTCGTTTTGTTCCTCTCTCTCCAGCAACCAGCGCCGCGGGAGGGCTCCGGCGGATCTCCCTCTCCGGGGCGTCTCTCTCCATTTCCTTCGGTGGAGACGATCCCCACCTTGTCCTCTTGCCATGGATTCCGGTACTGCCCCCGTTCCCTCATTCTTCTTGTCTCGATTTCCAATCTAGCATCTTAGGGGCAGTAGTAGTTGCATCTCTAGATTTTTGGCCAAATCTAGGCTTGAGTAGGATGGAGCATGCTTCTAGGCAGGTTGGATTGATGTTTGGTTGGAGTATTTTTGAATTTGGTAGGACGGTAGTGCCGGATCTGACCATGGTAGTAGGAAACTGCTGTTTCCCCGTCTCGAGCGGTACTACCGCCCTCTCCAGGGCGGTACTATCGCTTGGAGCGGTACTACCGCTCTCTGTGGAGCGGTACTACCGCTAGCAGGTCGCGGTACTATCGCTCCCTACCAGCCTCCACTATGCTTTTACCTCTCAATGATCCTTTTTGCTCGTGTTTTGTGGCTTATGCTCGTTCTTTCTGGTTGTTTGCGTGTTCTTGTGTGTGGTTCCAGTTGATGAGGTCCCTGAGCATCAGGCTCTTCGTGTCAACCCCGGTCGTGCTACGTCCAAGCGCTACCGCACCACTGAGCCTGCCGGAGGTTCTTCAGGTGCTCCACCTCCACCTCAACTCCAGAATAAGCCTGAGGTCAAGCCAAAGCCAGGCAAAACCATGCCAGAAATGCAGCCAAAGGAGTTCTGGGAAAGGCGCCGCCACAACCCGTATGAGGCCGACCAAGATCCCACTTTGGTCAACCGTCCGTTCTGGAACAGGTTCCAATTTGCCATCTTCTTCGATGTTCTCAAAGCCAAGAAGAACCTCTATGTCAACGTGCACTCCATCGACATCGACCACATGGAGCAAGATCCTGAATACTTTGGTGAAGCTCTTCAGATGTGCACTCAACTGAACATTCTTGGGATCATGCAATTCAACAAGGACTATGATGCTGATATTGTGGCCCAATTCTATGCCACGGTTCACCTTGGGACTGATGAGGACAGGACACTGACCTAGATGACCAATGGCAAGTTGCTTTCAGTCAAGTGGAAAGCGTTCATGGAGTTAATTAGGGTGCAAGATCTAGGTCTTGAGTCTTCTGTCAGCTTTCGCCCCCACAGCCGCCCCAATGCCACTCACAAGCAGGCTCTATGGCCCTACTGCACTTTGAGGATCAACCATGAGACAAAGAAGGAAACCTATGAGCTGCCTGCCTATCTGGATATCCTTCACCGCATCTTCAGAGAGACTCTTTTCCCTCATATCGGGAATCTGGACCAGGTTCACTCCTATCTCGTGGACATGCTTCTTTTCTGCCAGCGTGCGAAGGGACAGAACACCGGAGAGTCCTTGGATATCTCTCATGTTATGTGGTCTGAGCTTCTATCTGCTATCTCCGAGTGCAAGTGCTCGATTTATGGTCCGTTCATCATGCTGCTCATGAGAAGGCCTGGGATCGTGTCTATCGCCAGGTGTTACTGGAGACTGGAGAGTTGATCTCTCACGATGTCAAGCGTCTGAGGAAGAAGGATAACCGGGGCACTCAGGCCCCTAGGACTGGAGTTCCTTCGTCTGCTACTGCCATGGAGACCGAGGAGGAGACTGGGGCTGAGGATGATGATGATGACTACATGCCTTCTGAGGCCGAGCCCTCTTGGGCAAAGAAGCTCAAGCTCAAGATGAAGAAGTTGTTCTGCATGGAGTCTCACGGTCAGTACATGACTCATGTGGCTGAGAAGAAGGCCCGACGTCGCCACAAGGAGCTCATGCGTCAGTTGGGTGCTACAGTTAACAGTGGGTCTGAGGACCAGCTTACCGAGGAGAAGGAGTGGATTCAGGTGCACTGCCCGTGGACCGATTCTGATGCCGAGCACTTCCAGTCTGAGGACGATGGCGCCGATGATCCCGCAGTGCTCTGATGTGTGTGTCCCTCGTTTGCTCTCACTTGGAGCCATAGCAACACCCCCTCTCCTTTTTGGTGTCTCGATGCCAAAGGGGGAGAGAGTTTAGGGATTTGTGATTTGTGTCTTCCGTCTCTTGTGTTCGTGTTTTCCTCGCATTTGCTTTGGTTGGTTTGTCTGTGAGACCTAAGTTCGAATCATATGGTGTGAGACATATGCTACCTTATCATTCCAATATCATTATCTATGTCACTATCTAGCTTATGAGTTGCTTGTTTTTTCGGTTAAGTCATCTATGCTGCTCTCATATACCTTGCTTAGATGGTTGGTCTCTAAAATGTAGGGGGAGCGTTGATCCTAGTATGTGTGCCGTGCAGTCCAAAGCACTCATCTAGATAGCACACATCTAGGGGGAGCCCATCTACATTTTAGGACGGTGGGGTTTGTGCGCTTACTCTATATCATGCTTGTGCAAATCCCGTATTATCATCAATCCACCAAAAAGGGGGAGATTGTAAGGGCATATTTATCCCCAAGATGTTTTGGTGATTGATGACAATGCTTTTGCGGTCTAATCGTGTGCGTTAAGTTCTTTCAGAGATTCATTCATTGGCACGAGACGATTTCCTCCCCTTGGTGTTTTATTCAAGACGGTGTAGCTCCTTCATTTCGTTGTTGGTGGACTAGTTTCATAGGAGTCACCGTACTATCAAGAGGGGATCCGCTTTGGTAATACTAGGGTGGAATCAACACGTACACATCCCTATCACACCCGTCGTCTTCCTTTCGCATCTTTGGAGCTGCACTTTCTCTTCCGTACCTGCTCCGTTCTGTGCCAGCGGTAGTACCGCAGTCTGCAGCGGTAGTACCGCCGAAGCTCTCCAGCGGTAGTACCGCTCCACGAAGCGGTAGTACCGCTCTCAGCGGTAGTACCGCTCCGCTGGGCGGTAGTACCGCTTGGGGGCGTCGGCCGTAGTACCGCAGCTGTTCCGCGCTACTACCGCCTTGATTCGAGACTGGTGTTTTCTCGTGTCAGGTTTTGCGGTACTAGGAGTGGTAGTAGAAGCGGTAGTACCGCTCCAGAGCGGTAGTACCGCTCTTCTCCCGCGGTAGTACCGGTCTGGGGCCAGGGCCCTGTCTTCCTCACCAACGCGGTAGTACCGCTGAGCAGGGAGCAGTAGTACTGCTCTCAGCGGTAGTACCGCCCTGCCCTAGCGGTAGTACCGCTCTGTGCGGGGATGTACAGTGGGGCAACGGTTGGATTGTTTCCCCCACTTTATAAAGGTGTCTTCTTCCTCCAAGTTGACCTACCTCTTTCCCCCAAAGCTCCATTGTTGCTCCAAGCTCCATTTTCGCCCGATCTCTCTCCCTAGCCAATCAAACTTGTTGATTTGCTCGGGATTGGTTGAGAAGGCCCAGATTTACACTTCCACCAAGAGAAATTTGATTCCCCCCACTTATCCCTAGAGGATCTTGTTACTCTTGGGTGTTGAGCACCCTAGACGGTTGAGGTCACCTCGAAGCCATACTCCATTGTGGTGAAGCTTCGTGGTGTTGTTGGGAGCCTCCAATTGTTGTGGAGATTGCCCCAACCTTGTTTGTAAAGGTTCGGTCGCCGCCTTCAAGGGCACCAATAGTGGAATCACGGCATCTAGCATTGTGTGAGGGCGTGAGGAGAATACGGTGGCCCCAGTGGCTTCTTGGGGAGCATTGTGCCTCCACACCGCTCTAACGGAGACGTACTTCCCCTTAAAAGGAAGGAACTCCGGTAACACATCCTTGTCTCCACCGGCTCCACTCTTGGTTATTTCGTGCCTTTACTTTTGCAAGCCTTCTTGTTTTACATCCATTGCTTGCATGTGTGCTAGTTGTCATTGCATCATATAGGTTGCTCACTTAGTTGCACATCTAGACAACCTATTTTGTTGCAAAGTTTAATTTGGTAAAGAAAAGCCTAAAAATTGTTAGTTGCCTATTCACCCCCCTCTAGTCAACCATATCGATCCTTTCAGAGGGGTTGAGCGGAATCGAGAGACGCAACACAAGACAAGGGTTTAGACAGCTTCGGGCCCCGGGAAACATCATCCGGTAACAACCCTACATGCTGTTTCAGGCTAGATCTCATTATCATCACGAGGGAGTCGCCGTAAACCGGCTCTCCTCTAATTGTGTCTAGCCCTAGAGATTGTTGTTTTTTCTTGTCCCTCTTTGGGGAGCCCTGCCCCTCCTTATATATGTTGAAGGGGCGGATTACATGTGGAGTCCTATTAGGATTAGGACTAGTCTATCTCTAATACAAACCGGATACAAGTCCTGGTCTTAATTCCCTGCAAGGTAAATATTCGTCATGCCTTTCCTCTTAAACCGGCCCACCATAATATGAACCGGCCTTCATGAACCGCCAGTTGGGCCACCGGGTCTTGTCGCTCCTCTGACCCGCCTGCCGGATTATCTTTGAACCATAAACCGCCATGTCCAAACGGGTCACCGGTGAATCGCCAAGACTTCGCCTGGTCTCAAGTAAACCGCCAAGTCTGGCCGGGTTATACTTCCGGCCATTTTACGCCGCGGGGTATATCCCCGACATTAGCCCCTAGTTTAATTTGGATTTATTCATGTTAAACTGATCCTACAACATAAACACAAGAACGAATTTGACAGGTTGCACTCCGGGTTAAATATTCTTGTAAACCAGTACTTGATCATCCTTAAATCCTTGTCATCTCATCCTTCTAGAAAATCCGGGTCAGTAGACCAGCTTCATAATCAATTTGCTTGTAGAAGAAATATTGTAAATAAAGAATCCATTTGATTCAGCCTTCAATGCTCTCACTTGACAAAAATATTGGTCTTCAAATATTCAATTGATATCCAGTCGACTTGAAGATGTAGAACTTGCCGGTTTATGATTACCACCATTGTCGGGTTATAAAAACTGATGATCCCGGGTCATGACCTTTTATAGACACCGGGTTACAATTGTTGCCAATGCCGGTTTATGATTGTTGCAGACACCAGGTCATAATGATTGGTGATGCCGGGTCAATCTGGTTTGCTCAAAACTAAAAATTGGAAGATATTTCTCCCTTATATCCATATTACCTGTAGCCCCCAAGTCTTGAACAGAACAAAGTGATTATTTGAGACTTGTTTCCATATAATTACTGCCACTTTAAAGAAATCCATGATGTTTGTCTCAGTCACTAGTAAAAAACAGAATACTCTATATATGTAGCCCCCAAGTGCCGGGTTGTCATGCTTGCAGGAACCTGGGACTTGAAATTGCCTTATGCTCATAAAATGTCACACCCTAGCTAGTCATGCATTAGAGTGTTGCATCATGTTTACTCTTTCATCAGAAACTTGAAATGGGGATCTGTGAAACCCTCAGAATCATATTTGAAAATGATCCAAATAAAAATTTCTCCAAAAGGGTCCAAGAAAATGCTCATGTTGCTCTCTGAAAATATTGGACAGAGATAAAAATCAAACCAATATTTTTAAGAGCTCATAGGTATTTATTTTGGGCATTTGGAATTAATGCATAAATATTTGCATTGGAAATATATTATTTATATATATTAATATATGTCCAAATATTATGCCATTTATAAAGGAGCTCTGGAATAATATATCTAGCTCCTGCAAAAATTGGCATAAGGTAAATAAATGATTTAATATTTATTTAAATCAAAACAAATGTCAGAAATTAGAAAACAGAAAATAAATAAAAGGAGGAGCTTACCTGGGCTCCTCCCTGTGCAGCCCAGCCAGCTGGCCGGCCCAGCCAGCAGGCGGCCCAGCCCGCCTCCCTCCTCTGTCGTCTTCGTCCTCGACAGAGGGAGGGGAGTGTGGCCGGCGCGCGCGCGCCACCGCGCCACGCCACCTGCTCGCCTGCCTGCCTGCCCTCCCCTCCTCGCTCGATGCCCCGGACGACGCCACGCCCTCCCCCCTGCTCTCTCTCACTCTCCCTCGGTTCTTCCCTCCTCTCCCTCGCTCTCTCTCTCACGGCCGAACACCACCATCGCCGCCGTTCGCTATAGCAGCCGTCACCGGCCACCCCTCGCCCCTCCGCTGAGCTCAGGAGCTCCGCCTCGACCCCCTCTTCCTCCCCACCGCTCCACGGGCCTCCGGAAGCCCTGCATCGCCGCCCACGTCGCCGTTCCCCTCCTCGGCCACCGGAGATCGTCGCCGTCGAATCGGGAGCTACCGATCGTCCCCGAGCCCGCTAACCATCCCTGCAGCTCCGCGGTGAGCCACTGACTCGATTCCCCCTTGCCCCGTCGTCCCTAGCCTCTTGTAGCTGCCGCCCCCTTGAGCTCCGAAGCTCGCCGCCGCCGTGCCTCATCGCCGCCGTGGCTGGAGCCGTTGTAGCTCGAAGCCGAGCACACCATCGTGCTCCACACCTCACCAGGAGCACGTAGCACGCACCAACGCCTCCCCTAACGCCCTGCAACGCCGATTCCGACCGCACCCGAACTCCGGCCGCCGCTCACGAGCTCGCCGTCGACGGTACCGGCCACCCCAGGCTCGGCCACCAGCACCGTTCGACGCGCGGGAGCAAGGGCTCTCCAACGAGCCCAAGCACGGCCTCGCCCGTGCCCTGTAGCGCGATTCCGCATCACGCCGCCGTCTCGGACCTCGCCGGCGTCATGTCGCCGGTGGGTTTGACCCACCTTGACCACGGCAGGACCCCCCTGTGTCCCTGACAGGTGGGCCCAGCCCTGTAGCTAATTAGGATTAACACTAACCGAGTTAGTTAAACTAACTACCCCCCCTGACACTGACCAGTGGGCCCCAGCGCCACTAATCCCTAATTAGGATTAATTTAACCCTGTTAACCCCCCCTGTCACTGACGTGTGGCCCCCACACGTCAGGTTTGACCCCAGCCAGCCACAGTTGACCACTGACGTCATGCTGACGTCATGCTGACGCAATATTTATATTTCTGGATTTAATTTAAATCAGGAAATTCCAGAATATTATTTAAACTTCAAAAATTCATAACTTTTATTCTGTAACTCCAAATTGGACAAATTATATATGAAAAATGATCAGAAAAATCCAACCTATCCATCTGTACTATTTTCATGCATGATCAAACAAGTTAAATTGATGTTTTAAGCAGAATAAGGAAAAGCACTTTAAAAGGCCATGTTTGAGTTTGAAATTTGAATCTTTGATTCAAATTTGTTCAAACCCTTTTGGTTTTAGTTGCATTAGCCCAACACACTCATATTGCCATGTTTCATGCATGCATCATATTGTTGCACATTGTTTGGTGATGGTTGTGTATCGGTGTCCTTTGCGACAGGTTCTGCCTCCGAGGAGTACCGTGATTACCCTAACGAAGAACCGTATCAGTGCATCGAACCATCAGGCAAGCAACCAACCATTTGATCATATCGATACAATCCCATGTTCTCGCTCCTGCTCTCTTTTACTGCATTAAGACAACGCGTTTCAAACTGCTGTGTGCTACGGTAGTTGAACCCATTTCCTCTGCATGACCTGTCATTGCCACAGTAACTAGATGAAACCCACTAGCATGTGTAGGAGTTGAGTGAGCCATATGTATGTGTTGTTCCTACCTTGCTATGCCTGCTATGCTTAGAGTCGTGTCAGGTCTGGTTCATCTGGGTGATGGGCTAGAGTGAAATGATTATGTCGGTAATGAGAGTGGTGTGGTGAACACGATTTGGTAAAGGTATCGATGAGAGGCCATGTAGGAGTACATGGTGGGTTGTTTCATTGAAGCCGACCTTAAGCACTGAGATCTGTATGTGTGATTTAAGATACAGCTACTACCATGCATTGGGCCCTGAAATATGACCCCGCTCGACTTCTTATTCACCCTAGCTCTCTGTCCAGGAGTTGCAAGTAGTTTCTGGTGTTTGTAGCCTACTGGAGGCCGTGGACAGCGCTGACCGTAGGGGTGGGCTGTGATGCGGTAGGTACGTGGCCGGGTGTACCGAATACCCGTTAGGTATCTCGGGAACCCTGTTCACATCGTTCGGGGCCGTATGGGAAACCTCGGCCGGACTCCCTGCGGATGGAACCTGGATAGGCGATAAACCTGGACTAGAGGCTTAAGTGTTTAGGTAGGTCGTGGTCTACACCCACGTCGGCTTTCGCTTGAAGTCTGCCGAGCACATGTCGTGTGCAGACGCTAAGTGGTGGAAACATGTATGAAGAAGTACACCCCTGCAGGGTTAACATGATCTATTCGAATAGCCGCGTCCGCGGTAAAGGACTACTTGGTTGCCTATACAGTTCATAGACAAGTAAATGGAAACTACTAAAAGCCTCAAGATAAGTGTGAGTGCCGAGGATGGCTCTTCCGTAGGAAGACGGAGGTGATCCTCGGTAGTGTATTGAAGTGGTGAGTAGTGGACTCGTGTGCGCAAAACCATTTCAAGTTGGAGTATCGTAGGATAGTCTAGCCAAGAGTCAAAGCTGGCTTGCTGCAATAACTCCACCAACCCTTCTTGATACTATGCATGTATGTAGGATCTGATGTAAGTCTTGCTGAGTACCTTTGTACTCATGTTGCTATAATTTACATTTTTACAGAAGACGCTGCAACCCCTTCTGATGGGTTCTATGTAGACGTTGACATCAACGAGTAGGCTAAAGGCCCAGGTGGTGACCCTGAGCTTGTGAAGGACCATGTAGTATAGCTAGGCTTTCCAAGCCTCTTTTATTTTACTAGTTGTCTGTACTCAGACAAGTTACTTCCGCTGCTGGTTTGTATGACTGTATGACTTGAATGTTGGGTCGTGAGACCCGTACCTTTGTGTATGTTATGTATGGCTCCCTGAGCCTTAAATAAAGTACTTGTGTCGTAGAGTCATGTTGTGATGCTTCGTTGTATTTGCACATATCGAGCATATTGTGTGTATGATTGAAATGCTTGGTATGTGTGGGATCTGACTATCTAGTTGTTTATCTTTAGTAGCCTCTCTTACCGGGAAATGTCTCCTAGTGTTACCGCTGAGCCATGGTAGCTTGCTACTGCTCTGGAACACTTAGGCTGGCCGGCATGTGTCCTTCTTCGTTCCTGTGTCTGTCCCTTCGGGGAAATGTCACGCTTTGAGTACCGGAGTCCTGTTAGCCCGCTACAGCCCGGTTTACCGGAGTCCTGCTAGCCCAGTGCTACAGCCCGGACCCACTTGCTGATGACCGACACGTTCGAAGCTGGGTCATGGATGCCTGTCCCTGTAAGTCTGTGCCACTTTGGGTTTACGACTAGTCATGTCAGCCCGGGCTCCTTATCATATGGATGCTAGCGACACTATCATATACGTGAGCCAAAAGGCGCAAACGGTCCCGGGCAAAGGTAAGGCGACACCCGTGGGGATACCGTGCGTGAGGCCGCAAAGTGATATGAGGTGTTACCGGCTAGATCGATGTGACATCGAGTCGGGGTCCTGACAGCGTTGGCATCAGAGCCGGACTGCCTGTAGGTTCTCCAAGCCAAACTGGTCGATGTTGAGTCTAGAAATTCTTTAGTTATATGTAGGGGAATTGTTTGTGGGTTGGAACGTAAGGCTCTTTTTACTCCTTTATCTTATGACATTCTGATCTGAGTCAGTCCATTCTTCCACCGGGGGTTAAGGAATTAGGATCTATTCTCTCTATCAGGATCACGTGTTACTAATCAGTAGTACCTTATAAGTTTGATGGATACAAGCCTAGTTCAGTTCTACTACCACATTATGTTGTTAGAATGGATTCAGAACTTTGATATGATGATGTTGAGTGTGTATGAAATCCTTTGTCAAATGTCTCAAATCCTTCTTGAGCATTTACAGCTGTTATGCTGCCGAAATTTTGCTAGAAATTCTAATGCCTTTGCATTATGATTGTGCTTTCAGATGGCCACTCGCGACCTCAATCAAGTGGTTCGCCTGACTCGATGCCTAGATGTACCCGGCCATACTGCCAAGTTGGTCAGGGTAATGACTGAGGCTGGATACCGCTGGTATCCTGAGTACACGGTCGAAGAGCAATTTCGGGACTTTAATCAAAGCCAGTATCTCTGCACTGTCAGGATATTTCCATCTTATCCTGGATCCACCGAGCCCCTTCACTGCTCCTATGGACTCGGGGTTACTATTGAGATGGCTGTGCAGGACGCCGCCTACTCTATGATGACCATCATGCGAGTCAGATCTGGTCTATTTCGGGACTCTGATTTCCGGTATATGCCAGGATCACTTCCGGGAGCACAAGGGTATCTCCAGGCTATCTATGCTGACCCCACCCAGGAGGATTCACGGACTCGCACCACTGCTGAGATGCTCGAGGATAAGGACCGTGAAAATCGGGCCTTGAGGTTAGAGCTCTTCAATACCCGTGCTGACCACTGGGCCACTTTGACTCGGTTCGCACCGGCGGTGCAAGCTGGATATTCAGATATGCGCGATCTCTATCCTGTGAGATCTGCTCTGCCAGACGTGATGGGTTGGCGTGATGTAGGAGGCATCACCCCACCTCGCGGTCCCCGCAGGCCACCGTCTGTTGGTCCAAGACCTCATCCTAGCCCCTATGGTCCACAAGCTCCGCGAGATCGTCTGTTTCCGGATGATCATGTTGAGCTTCCAGGCTATGGAGGTGACTTCTACGAGGACTACTACGGATCGGTCTGAGTTAGTGGTAGTATCACTAGTTCGCACTAGCTGTGTCGTCTATCGTCCCGCGTGACTCGTGGGATATGACCTAGTTTGTACTCTTTCCGGAGGTGTAGAAAAATAATGTATAGGAGCTTGGAATGCCTCCGATGAGATGTAATCCTCCTTTCACCGTAATAGTACTTTGTTTGGTCTTGTACTAAACCCTGTATGGTGTGTATGACGATGGAATAAAGAAGCAGTTTCTGTATCTACCATGTCATACGGATGATCATCTTGCATTTCGAGTTATTCCTTACATTTTATATCCTATGTCGGAATTTTATCATCCTGACTAAATCATTGTCTTGTTTACCTAGGATGGTCAACACGCGCACTAACCCTGCTCCTCAAGAGCAGGCCGAAGGCAGTGAAGTCAGGGATGCAAATCTGCCTCATCCTCCTTCCCTAGCCGAGGTTATGATGGAAGCTGAGAGAAACAAGCGGGAGACCAACCGTTTGTTGGAGCGTATTGAACAGAACACGGCACACCATCAGAGGACTAACGTGGTGTCACTCAGTGATTTTATCAAATTACATCCACCCACGTTCCACCACTCCGTCGAGCCTCTCGACGCTGATGACTGGCTTCGCAGTATCGCTCACAAACTGCGTTCCGCGCTGGTAGCGGAGGCTGACAAGGTCACCTTTGCTGCATATCATCTTGAAGGCCCCGCCAGTCTATGGTGGGAGAATTATGGAGCTATGCGCCCAGCGGGCCATGTCACTACTTGGGCTGAATTCAGCGAGGCTTTCCGTGAACATCACATTCCGGAGGGTCTCATGGACCGTAAACGTGAGGAATTTTGCAATTTCACCCAAGGCCGACTTTCTGTGGATGTTTACAGCAGGGAGTTTGGTAATCTCGCACGATATGCAACCGAGGAAGTTTCTACTGACGCCAAGAAGCAAGCAAGGTTCCGTAAGGGCCTTAGTCCTGAGCTTCGCCGTGACCTCCGTCTGCATGAGTGCACATCTTTTCAGAAACTTGTCAACAAAGCCATCAGTGCTGAAACTGGTCAGACTGACTATGACGCAACACGCAAGCATGGCCGTGACATGGGTTCCTCATCCGGTGCTGGTCCTCAGAAGCGCCGCGTGTGGGTGCCCAACACCGCCCTGCCACCCAGGTTCACACCGAGGCCATCTTTCCAGGCGCCTCGCCCTGTTCAACAGTCTGCACCGGCCAAGCCCTATGGGGGTCCAACCAACAATGCTCCTCCACGTACCAGTTCCGTGACTTGTTTCAAGTGTGGGGAATCTGGCCACTATATGCGTGAGTGTCCCCAGACCAACCCCAACCAGTCTGCTAAAGCTGTTGGCCGTGGCAAGCCGACAGGAAAAATATTCCACGCCAAGCCGGTCACCGCTTCACGTGGCCATGTCAACTGTATCTCTGCCGAAGAAGCTCAAGAGGATCCCAACGTCGTTCTCGGTACGCTTCTTGTTAATTGCCACCCGGCATCTGTTCTTTTCGATACAGGAGCCTCTCATTCTTTTATATCCGAAAATTATGCTCGTTTGCATAACGTTGCATTCTGTGACATGCCATCCACTATGGAAATTTCTACTCCTGGTTCTAGATGGCAGACCTCTAGGGTAAGTTATGGAAATGAAATCCAAGTCGACAGACTTGTTTTCCTTGCGTCTTTGATAGCCCTTAAATCTTCAGATATTAATATCATTCTGGGTATGGACTGGATGTCAGCTCATCATGCCCAAATTGATTGCTTCTCTAGGACTGTTCAACTCACCCATCCTTCGGGGAAGATAGTCAATGTCTTGACCCGAATAGCCAAGCGACAATTATATTCTCTTAACGCCAGCCCTTTGCCAGACCTTGAGGACATTCCGGTAGTCCGTGACTTCCCGGATGTCTTTCCAGAGGAATTGCCAGGTGTTCCACCTGACAGGGATGTTGAGTTCGTAATAGACCTCATTCCAGGAACCGTTCCGATTGCTAGAAGACCTTATAAGATGGCACCCCTAGAACTAGCCGAGCTTAAGAAACAACTCGATGAGTCCTTGAAAAAGGGTTTCATCCGACCTAGCTCATCTCCGTGGGCTTGCCCCGTCCTATTCGTCAAGAAGAAGGATGGTACGGACCGGATGGTTGTAGATTACCGACCTGTCAATTTGGTCACAATCAAGAACAAATATCCGCTTCCCAGGATCAACGACCTGTATGATCAGCTCGCTGGATCCTCAGTCTTCTCCAAGATGGATTTGAGGTTGGGCTACCATCAAATCAAAATCAGAAACGGGGACATTCCTAAAACGGCCTTTGTTACTCGTTATGGCCAATACGAGTACACCGTCATGTCCTTCGGTTTAACCAACGCTCCAGCCACCTTTTCTCGGTTAATGAACTCAATCTTCATGGAGTATTTGGATAAATTCGTCGTAGTTTATCTCGATGATATACTCATCTACTCCAAGAACGAGGAAGAACATGCCGAACATCTAAGGCTAGTGTTGAAGAAACTTCGAGAGCATCGCCTTTATGCCAAATTTTCTAAATGTGAATTCTGGTTGTCAGAAGTGACCTATCTGGGTCATGTAATATCTGGTAAAGGTATTGCTGTTAACCCTGAGCGAGTTCAAGCCGTCCTTAATTGGACTCCACCTGAATCGGTCAAGCAAGTTCGGAGTTTTCTGGGCTTAGCGAGCTATTGTCGTCGCTTTGTCGAGAACTTCTCCAAAGTTGCTAAACCTCTAACCGAACTCCTCAAGAAAGATAAGAAGTTCGAATGGACTCCACAATGTGAGCACAGCTTTCAGGAACTGAAAAGACGCCTGACTTCTGCTCCCGTACTGGTACCGCCAGACTTCTCCAAGGACTTTGTTATCTACTGCGACGCCTCGCGACAAGGACTAGGTTGCATTCTCATGCAAGATCGACACGTAATTGCCTACGCTTCACGGCAATTGCACCCACATGAGGAGAATTATCCTACTCATGATCTAGAGCTTGCAGCCGTAGTCTATGCACTTAAGACCTGGCGACATTACCTCCTCGGTAATCGTTGCGAAATATTCACTGATCACCAAAGTCTGAAGTACATTTTCACCCAACCGGATCTGAATCTCAGGCAAAGACGTTGGGTTGAGTTGATCACAGACTTCGACTTAGGAATAACCTACACCCCAGGGAAAGCCAACGTCATGGCTGATGCGCTAAGTCGTAAATCTTATTGTAACAACCTGATGTTACAACAAAGTCAACCGCTTCTCCATGAGGAATTTCGGAAGCTTAACCTTCACATTGTTCCTCAAGGTTTTCTTTCCACCTTGGTAGCAAAACCTACTCTTACGGATCAAATCATCGCTGCCCAAAAGCGAGATAAGGGAATATCTAAAATCAAAGAGAACATTGCTAGCGGAGGTGCTAGTTGTTTCTCCACAAATGATCATGGTGTTGTGTACTTTGAGAACCGTCTAGTGGTTCCCAAGAACCAGCATCTACGGCAGTTGATCCTTAAGGAGGCTCATGAATCTCCTCTCACCATTCATCCCGGTAGTACTAAGATGTATCAGGACCTACGCCAGAGGTTCTGGTGGACTAGGATGAAGAGAGAAATTGCTCAGTATATTGCTAATTGCGACGTCTGTCGTCGTGTAAAAGCAGAGCATCAACGGCCTGCTGGCACCCTTCAACCCTTAGCTATTCCTGAATGGAAATGGGATAAAATTGGTATGGATTTCATTACCGGTTTTCCCAGGACCAAGAGAGGGAATAATGCTATTTTCGTCGTGGTCGATCGTCTTTCCAAAGTAGCCCATTTCTTACCTGTTCGTGAGAGTATAACCGCTAGCCAGCTGGCAGACTTATACATCTCCCGAATAGTGTCCCTCCATGGTGTTCCTTTGGAAATTAACTCGGATCGAGGAAGTCTTTTCACCTCTCGATTTTGGGAAAGTTTCCAAAATGCTATGGGAACCCGTCTCTCCTTCAGCACCGCTTTCCACCCTCAGTCGAGTGGTCAAGTGGAACGCGTCAACCAGATTCTAGAAGACATGCTTCGAGCCTCTGTTATCTCATTCGGAATGGACTGGGAGAAGTGCCTTCCATTTGCCGAATTCGCTTACAACAACAGCTATCAATCTAGCTTGGGTAAAGCCCCTTTTGAAGTTCTCTATGGACGACGGTGTCGAACACCCCTTAACTGGTCAGAGACCGGGGAAAGACAATTCTTTGGCCCGGATATGATTCAGGAAGCAGAAGAACAAGTTCGCATCGTTCGTGAAAAGTTGAAAACAGCCCAATCTCGTCAAAAGAGTCAATATGACCGAAAACATAAGGCTATGACTTTCGAGGTTGACGAGAAGGCTTATCTTCGGGTCACCCCTCTGAAGGGAACCCATCGTTTCGGTATCAAAGGCAAATTGGCTCCTCGTTACATTGGACCTTTTCGCATTCTCGCCAAACGAGGAGAAGTTGCCTACCAGTTGGAACTACCTCCGCACCTCTCCAGAGTCCACGATGTCTTCCACGTTTCTCAACTCAGGCGTTGCTTCTCGGATCCTATCCGTGAAGTGGACCACGAAACGCTTGATCTCCAAGATAATCTTACATATCGAGAGTACCCCATTCGTATCCTCGATCAGGCCGAACGTACCACCCGACGTCATAATATCAAGTTTCTCAAAGTTCAATGGTCGCACCATTCTGAGGATGAAGCAACTTGGGAAAGGGAGGATCGTCTTCGACTTGAATATCCCGCCTTCTTCCCGGAGGAACCCAAATCTCGGGACGAGATTCTTTTGAGTGGGGGTGAGTTGTCACACCCTAGCTAGTCATGCATTAGAGTGTTGCATCATGTTTACTCTTTCATCAGAAACTTGAAATGGGGATCTGTGAAACCCTCAGAATCATTTTTGAAAATGATCCAAATAAAAATTTCTCCAAAAGGGTCCAAGAAAATGCTCATGTTGCTCTCTGAAAATATTGGATAGAGATAAAAATCAAACCAATATTTTTAAGAGCTCATAGGTATTTATTTTGGGCATTTGGAATTAATGCATAAATATTTGCATTGGAAATATATTATTTATATATATTAATATATGTCCAAATATTATGCCATTTATAAAGGAGCTCTGGAATAATATATCTAGCTCCTGCAAAAATTGGCATAAGGTAAATAAATGATTTAATATTTTATTTAAATCAAAACAAATGTCAGAAAATTAGAAAGCAGAAAATAAATAAAAGGAGGAGCTTACCTGGGCTCCTCCCTGTGCAGCCCAGCCAGCTGGCCGGCCCAGCCAGCAGGCGGCCCAGCCCGCCTCCCTCCTCTGTCGTCTTCGTCCTCGACAGAGGGAGGGGAGTGTGGCCGGCGCGCGCACGCGCCACCGCGCCACGCCACCTGCTCGACTGCCTGCCTGCCCTCCCCTCCTCGCTCGATGCCCCGGACGACGCCACGCCCTCCCCCCTGCTCTCTCTCACTCTCCCTCGGTTCTTCCCTCCTCTCCCTCGCTCTCTCTCTCACGGCCGAACACCACCATCACCGCCGTTCGCCATAGCAGCCGTCACCGGCCACCCCTCGCCCCTCCGCTGAGCTCAGGAGCTCCGCCTCGACCCCCTCTTCCTCCCCACCGCTCCACGGGCCTCCGGAAGCCCTGTATCGCCGCCCACGTCGCCGTTCCCCTCCTCGGCCACCGGAGATCGTCGCCGTCGAATCGGGAGCTACCGGTCGTCCCCGAGCCCGCTAACCATCCCTGCAGCTCCGCGGTGAGCCACTGACTCGATTCCCCCTTGCCCCGTCGTCCCTAGCCTCTTGTAGCTGCCGCCCCCTTGAGCTCCGAAGCTTGCCGCCGCCGTGCCTCGTCGCCGCCGTGGCTGGAGCCGTTGTAGCTCGAAGCCGAGCACACCATCGTGCTCCACACCTCACCAGGAGCACGTAGCACGCACC
Organism: Triticum aestivum; assembly: GCF_018294505.1. Lineage (NCBI taxonomy): Eukaryota > Viridiplantae > Streptophyta > Magnoliopsida > Poales > Poaceae > Triticum > Triticum aestivum. The sequence continues at coordinate 65,873,375 of NC_057807.1, forward strand.
AACGCCTCCCCTAACGCCCTGCAACGCCGATTCCGACCGCACCCGAACTCCAGCCGCCGCTCACGAGCTCGCCGTCGACGGTACCGGCCACCCCAGGCTCGGCCACCAGCACCGTTCGACGCGCGGGAGCAAGGGCTCTCCAACGAGCCCAAGCACGGCCTCGCCCGTGCCCTGTAGCGCGTTTCCGCATCACGCCGCCGTCTCGGGCCTCGCCGGCGTCATGTCGCCGGTGGGTTTGACCCACCTTGACCACGGCAGGACCCCCCTGTGTCCCTGACAGGTGGGCCCAGCCCTGTAGCTAATTAGGATTAGCACTAACCGAGTTAGTTAGACTAACTACCCCCCCTGACACTGACCAGTGGGCCCCAGCGCCACTAATCCCTAATTAGGATTAATTTAACCCTGTTAAACCCCCCTGTCACTGACGTGTGGCCCCCACACGTCAGGTTTGACCCCAGCCAGCCGCAGTTGACCACTGACGTCATGCTGACGTCATGCTGGCGCAATATTTATATTTCTGGATTTAATTTAAATCAGGAAATTCCAGAATATTATTTAAACTTCAAACATTCATAACTTATATTCTGTAACTCCAAATTGGACAAATTATATATGAAAAATGATCAGAAAAATCCAATCTATCCATCTGTACTATTTTCATGCATGATCAAACAAGTTAAATTGATGTTTTAAGCAGAATAAGGAAAAGCACTTTAAAAGGCCATGTTTGAGTTTGAAATTTGAATCTTTGATTCAAATTTGTTCAAACCCTTCTGGTTTTAGTTGCATTAGCCCAACACACTCATATTGCCATGTTTCATGCATGCATCATATTGTTGCACATTGTTTGGTGATGGTTGTGTATCGGTGTCCTTTGCGACAGGTTCTGCCTCCGAGGAGTACCGTGATTACCCTAACGAAGAACCGTATCAGTGCATCGAACCATCAGGCAAGCAACCAACCATTTGATCATATCGATACAATCCCATGTTCTCGCTCCTGCTCTCTTTTACTGCATTAAGACAACGCGTTTCAAACTGCTGTGTGCTACGGTAGTTGAACCCATTTCCTCTGCATGACCTGTCATTGCCACAGTAACTAGATGAAACCCACTAGCATGTGTAGGAGTTGATTGAGCCATATGTATGTGTTGTTCCTACCTTGCTATGCCTGCTATGCTTAGAGTCGTGTCAGGTCTGGTTCATCTGGGTGATGGGCTAGAGTGAAATGATTATGTCGGTAATGAGAGTGGTGTGGTGAACACGATTTGGTAAAGGTATCGATGAGAGGCCATGTAGGAGTACATGGTGGGTTGTTTCATTGAAGCCGACCTTAAGCACTGAGATCTGTATGTGTGATTTAAGATACAGCTACTACCATGCATTGGGCCCTGAAATATGACCCCGCTCGACTTCTTATTCACCCTAGCTCTCTGTCCAGGAGTTGCAAGTAGTTTCTGGTGTTTGTAGCCTACTGGAGGCCGTGGACAGCGCTGACCGTAGGGGTGGGCTGTGATGCGGTAGGTACGTGGCCGGGTGTACCGAATACCCGTTAGGTATCTCGGGAACCCTGTTCACATCGTTCGGGGCCGTATGGGAAACCTCGGCCGGACTCCCTGCGGATGGAACCTGGATAGGCGATAAACCTGGACTAGAGGCTTAAGTGTTTAGGTAGGTCGTGGTCTACACCCACGTCGGCTTTCGCTTGAAGTCTGCCGAGCACATGTCGTGTGCAGACGCTAAGTGGTGGAAACATGTATGAAGAAGTACACCCCTGCAGGGTTAACATGATCTATTCGAATAGCCGCGTCCGCGGTAAAGGACTACTTGGTTGCCTATACAGTTCATAGACAAGTAAATGGAAACTACTAAAAGCCTCAAGATAAGTGTGAGTGCCGAGGATGGCTCTTCCGTAGGAAGACGGAGGTGGATCCTCGGTAGTGTATTGAAGTGGTGAGTAGTGGACTCGTGTGCGCAAAACCATTTCAAGTTGGAGTATCGTAGGATAGCCTAGCCAAGAGTCAAAGCTGGCTTGCTGCAATAACTCCACCAACCCTTCTTGATAATATGCATGTATGTAGGATCTGATGTAAGTCTTGCTGAGTACCTTTGTACTCATGTTGCTATAATTTACATTTTTACAGAAGACGCTGCAACCCCTTCTGATGGGTTCTATGTAGACGTTGACATCAACGAGTAGGCTAAAGGCCCAGGTGGTGACCCTGAGCTTGTGAAGGACCATGTAGTATAGCTAGGCTTTCCAAGCCTCTTTTATTTTACTAGTTGTCTGTACTCAGACAAGTTACTTCCGCTGCTGGTTTGTATGACTGTATGACTTGAATGTTGGGTCGTGAGACCCGTACCTTTGTGTATGTTATGTATGGCTCCCTGAGCCTTAAATAAAGTACTTGTGTCGTAGAGTCATGTTGTGATGCTTCGTTGTATTTGCACATATCGAGCATATTGTGTGTATGATTGAAATGCTTGGTATGTGTGGGATCTGACTATCTAGTTGTTTATCTTTAGTAGCCTCTCTTACCGGGAAATGTCTCCTAGTGTTACCGCTGAGCCATGGTAGCTTGCTACTGCTCTGGAACACTTAGGCTGGCCGGCATGTGTCCTTCTTCGTTCCTGTGTCTGTCCCTTCGGGGAAATGTCACGCTTTGAGTACCGGAGTCCTGTTAGCCCGCTATAGCCCGGTTTACCGGAGTCCTGCTAGCCCAGTGCTACAGCCCGGACCCACTTGCTGATGACCGACACGTTCGAAGCTGGGTCATGGATGCCTGTCCCTGTAAGTCTGTGCCACTTTGGGTTTACGACTAGTCATGTCAGCCCGGGCTCCTTATCATATGGATGCTAGCGACACTATCATATACGTGAGCCAAAAGGCGCAAACGGTCCCGGGCAAAGGTAAGGCGACACCCGTGGGGATACCGTGCGTGAGGCCGCAAAGTGATATGAGGTGTTACCGGCTAGATCGATGTGACATCGAGTCGGGGTCCTGACATAAAAACTTCAACCAGTGTAGCCCCCAAGGGCCGGGTTGTTATGTAATAATGAGCAGGGACTTGATTTGAGCAATTGGTGTGTAGCCCCCAAGGGTCGGCTCAGTAAAATAATATTGAGTTGGGACTTGATATATACTTCAATGAAAATAACATTATATGATGTAACCCCCATCATGGGGCTTGAATCCACATCCACAAGGTTAAGAACATTATGCTTTATCAACTGAGCAGTGGACCCTTCAATATATGAATAAAAAGCTTTGTACCTTGAATTGTTGATAGGAGAAATTGGTAGCTCTCAAGGGCCGGCTCATTATGATGTGATGAGTCGGGTCTTCAATAAGGTGAGGAAACAATGACTTTGCATTAGCCCCCAAGTGTCATGGTGCATGCTTGCAGCGACATGAGACTTGCATATTTGATGCAATCTCAATTTCAATAATGTAGCCCTCAAGTGTCGGGTTGTAAGCCTGCAGCAACTCGGGACTATTCCTTCAACTGTAGAACAAAAAATCATATCCATTGATAATATGATAGCCATTGCGCTAAAGCGACTTTGAAAACCTTAATCATAATACTGGTTATTGATAACCATAATAGAAATCCAGCCATGTTGGCTCTTTGAATAATATACCCAATGATTTATAAGCACATAATTCCGATGGCGCAATCCAAATATATGCTGGCGACTTAGTACAAAGCCAGGCCGGGTCAATAAACACCGCATTATAAGTGATTATGTACTGACAACTTGTAGTTGAAAGTCGAGCCGGGTTAACAAACACCGGGTTAACTTGATGACTGATAGTCATGCCGGGTCAATAGACACCGGTTCAACATAAAATTTATCAAAAGAAAAGTGACAAACGCAAATAAAATCATGTAGTCGAGGCTTTTTGAGGGCTGCCAGGCCCAAATTTGAGGCTTTTCATGGGCTGCCAGGCCGCTGAGTTGAACCATTTAACAAAGCCTTTTAAGATGGACCTCCAACTAACCAATCACCGTTTTAACTTTGACAAGTGCAGGGTCTCAATGAGAGTAACTGTCAAACATTCGGAGGGTCGTGCCAGGATGACCTGGATAGGAGTGTCTTACTTAATGAAGGCAGGTTAACCCGGGGTTTTAGGTAAATATACCAGGCTTCCAAGCCGTGGGTCGATACCCAGCTACAAGGGTCCATTCAAACTCCTTGGTATTTGACACAAGGAGCCCCCAAGTAACGTGATGAGCTGTGCTCATTGGGTGCCTATGTTTGAGCTGTGCATAGCATCAAGACTCTCTTTGGCCCCTTGGGTGTGAAGCTCCCAAGCTATGTTGTGGCGTGATAGCCGGTTTAACAGGCAGTACTCCGCTTTGTCAGCTGAAGCCCCCATGTGACCGATAATATGATAAGCCAATAAGGCGGGATACCCATGTTTGAACCGTGCATCATGGCAACATGTCCTCTTCGGCAACCTTTAACTTTTTGCAAGAGATAAATTCTTCTTGAACCGGGATTTTAAACTGGATATTGAGAGCTTCAAAGCTTTGTGGGAGACATCTTTCCCTTGAACCGGATTTTAAACCGGAATCTTCATTTTCAGCCGGAAGTTTTCTGACGGCCTTTAAACTCGAACTTGCGAGGAGTTAATTCCTTTTTGAACCGGACATTTTTAAACCGGATTTGAGCGCTTCAGAGATTTGTGGGAGAATAGATTTCCCTTGAGCCGGATTTTAAACCGGAATCCTTTCTGATGACCCGGAGCTTCTTCATTGAGCCAGGATTTTGTAACTGTTATATACTTTCTAAGCCGGAAATTTTCTAACAGCCTTTAAATTTTCATCAATATAACAGTAGCCTGCGGGACCGGGTTATATTTCGCTCCCTCGTCCTGGGGTTCTTAAATTTGCTGAAACTGGCAAGATTTGCCGAGTTATGTCATCGTAGCCCCCGAGTCTCAAAGGTGACTCGAGGAGTTGGCTTGAGACTCTCCATATTTGGCCTAATCGTGTGCGTTAAGTTCTTTCAGAGATTCATTCATTGGCACGAGACGATTTCCTCCCCTCGGTGTTTTATTCAAGACGGTGTAGCTCCTTCATTTCGTTGTTGGTGGACTAGTTTCATAGGAGTCACCATACTATCAAGAGGGGATCCGCTTTGGTAATACTAGGGTGGAATCAACACGTACACATCCCTATCACACCCGTCGTCTTCCTTTCGCATCTTTGGAGCTGCACTTTCTCTTCCGTACCTGCTCCGTTCTGTGCCAGCGGTAGTACCGCAGTCTGCAGCAGTAGTACCGCCGAAGCTCTCCAGCGGTAGTACCGCTCCACGAAGCGGTAGTACCGCTCTCAGCGGTAGTACCGCTTGGGGGCTTCGGCCGTAGTACCACAGCTGTTCCGCGCTACTACCTCCTCGATTTGAGACTGGTGTTTTCTCGTGTCGGGTTTTGCGGTACTAGGAGCGGTAGTAGAAGCGGTAGTACCGCTCTTCTCCCGCGGTAGTACCGGTCTGGGGCCAGGGCCCTGTCTTCCTCACCAACGCGTTAGTACCGCTGAGCAGGGAGCGGTAGTACCGCTCTCAGCGGTAGTACCGCCCTGCCCTAGCGGTAGTACCGCTCTGTGCGGGGATGTACAGTGGGGCAATGGTTGGATTGTTTCCCCCACTATATAAAGGTGTCTTCTTCCTCCAAGTTGACCTACCTCTTTCCACCAAAGCTCCATTGTTGCTCCAAGCTCCATTTTCGCCCGATCTCTCTCCCTAGCCAATCAAACTTGTTGATTTGCTCGGGATTGGTTGAGAAGGCCCAGATTTACACTTCCACCAAGAGAAATTTGATTCCCCCACTTACCCCTAGCGGATCTTGTTACTCTTGGGTGTTGAGCACCCTAGACGGTTGAGGTCACCTCGAAGCCATACTCCATTGTGGTGAAGCTTCGTGGTGTTGTTGGGAGCCTCCAATTGTTGTGGAGATTGCCCCAACCTTGTTGTAAAGGTTCGGTCGCCGCCTTCAAGGGCACCAATAGTGGAATCACGGCATCTAGCATTGTGTGAGGGCGTGAGGAGAATACGGTGGCCCTAGTGGCTTCTTGGGGAGCATTGTGCCTCCACACCGCTCTAACGGAGACGTACTTCCCCTTAAAAGGAAGGAACTCCGGTAACACATCCTTGTCTCCACCGGCTCCACTCTTGGTTATTTCGTGCCTTTACTTTTGCAAGCCTTCTTGTTTTACATCCATTGCTTGCATGTGTGCTAGTTGTCATTGCATCATATAGGTTGCTCACTTAGTTGCACATCTAGACAACCTATTTTGTTGCAAAGTTTAATTCGGTAAAGAAAAGCCTAAAAATTGTTAGTTGCCTATTCACCCCCCTCTAGTCAACCATATCGATCCTTTCAGAGGGGTTGAGCGGAATCGAGATATGCAACACAAGACAAGGATTTAGACAGCTTCGGGCCCCGGGAAACATCATCCGGTAACAACCCTACATGCTGTTTCAGGCTAGATCTCATTATCATCACGAGGGAGTCGCCGTAAACCGGCTCTCCTCTAATTGTGTCTAGCCCTAGAGATTGTTGTTTTTTCTTGTCCCTCTTTGGGGAGCCCTGCCCCTCCTTATATATGTTGAAGGGGCGGATTACATGTGGAGTCCTATTAGGATTAGGACTAGTCTATCTCTAATACAAACCGGATACAAGTCCTGGTCTTAATTCCCTGTAAGGTAAATATTCGTCATGCCTTTCCTCTTAAACCGGCCCACCATAATATGAACCGGCCTTCATGAACCGCCAGTTGGGCCACCGGGTCTTGTCGCTCCTCTGACCCGCCTGCCGGATTATCTTTGAAGCATAAACAGCCAGGTCCAAACGGGTCACCGGTGAATCGCCAAGACTTCGCCTGGTCTCAAGTAAACCGCCAAGTCTGGCCGGGTTATACTTCCGGCCGTTTTACACCGCGGAGTATATCCCCGACATTAGCCCCTAGTTTAATTTGGATTTATTCATGTTAAACTGATCCTACAACATAAACACAAGAACGAATTTGACAGGTTGCACTCCGGGTTAAATATTCTTGTAAACCAGTACTTGATCATCCTTAAATCCTTGTCATCTCATCCTTCTAGAAAATCCGGGTCAGTAGACCAGCTTCATAATCAATTTGCTTGTAGAAGAAATATTGTAAATAAAGAATCCATTTGATTCAGCCTTCAATGCTCTCACTTGACAAAAATATTGGTCTTCAAATATTCAATTGATATCCAGCCGACTTGAAGATGTAGAACTTGCCGGTTTATGATTACCACCATTGTCGGGTTATAAAAACTGATGATCCCGGGTCATGACCGTTTATAGACACCGGGTTATGATTGTTGCCAATGCCGGTTTATGATTGTTGCAGACACCAGGTCATAATGATTGGTGATGCCGGGTCAATCTGGTTTGCTCAAAACTAAAAATTGGAAGATATTTCTCCCTTATATCCATATTACCTGTAGCCCCCAAGTCTTGAACAGAACAAAGTGATGATTTGAGACTTGTTTCCATATAATTACTGCCACTTTAAAGAAATCCATGATGTTTGTCTCAGTCACTAGTAAAAAATAGAATACTCCATATATGTAGCCCCCAAGTGCCGGGTTGTCATGCTTGCAGGAACCTGGGACTTGAAATTGCCTTATGCTCATAAAAACTTCAACCAGTGTAGCCCCCAAGGGCCGGGTTGTTATGTAATAATGAGCAGGGACTTTGTAAATATAATCATATAGATTTGAGCAATGATGTGTAGCCCCCAAGGGCCGGCTCAGTAAAACAATATTGAGTTTGGACTTGATATATACTTCAATGAAAATAACATTATATGATGTAACCCCCATCATGGGGCTTGAATCCACGTCCACAAGGTTAAGAACATTATGCTTTATCAACTGAGCAGTGGACCCTTCAATATATGAATAAAAAGCTTTGTACCTTGAATTGTTGATAGGAGCAATTGGTAGCCCTCAAGGGCCGGCTCATTATGATGTGATGAGTCGGGTCTTCAATAAGGTGAGGAAACAATGACTTTGCATTAGGCCCCAAGTGTCATGGTGCATGCTTGCAGCGACATGAGACTTGCATATTTGATGCAATCTCAATTTCAATAATGTAGCCCTCAAGTGTCGGGTTGTAAGCCTGCAGCAACTCGGGACTATTCCTTCAACTGTAGAACAAAAAATCATATCCATTGATAATATGATAGCCATTGCGCTAAAGCGACTTTGAAAACCTTAATCATAATACTGGTTATTGATAACCATAATAGAAATCCAGCCATGTTGGCTCTTCGAATAATATACCCAATGATTTATAAGCGCATAATTCCGATGGCGCAATCCAAATATATGCTGGCGACTTAGTACAAAGCCAGGCCGGGTCAATAAACACCGCATTATAAGTGATTATGTACTGACAACTTGTAGTTGAAAGTCGAGCCGGGTTAACAAACACCGGGTTAACTTGATGACTGATAGTCATGCCGGGTCAATAGACACCGGTTCAACATAAAATTTATCAAAAGAAAAGTGACAAACGCAAATAAAATCGTGTAGTCGAGGCTTTTTGAGGGCTGCCAGGCCCAAATTTGAGGCTTTTCATGGGCTGCCAGGCCGCTGAGTTGAACCATTTAACAAAGCCTTTTAAGATGGACCTCCAACTAACCAATCACCGTTTTAACTTTGACAAGTGCAGGGTCTCAATGAGAGTAACTGTCAAACATTCGGAGGGTCGTGCCAGGATGACCTGGATAGGAGTGTCTTACTCAATGAAGGCAGGTTAACCCGGGGTTTTAGGTAAATATACCAGGCTTCCAAGCCGTGGGTCGATACCCAGCTACAAGGGTCCATTCAAACTCCTTGGTATTTGACACAAGGAGCCCCCAAGTAACGTGATGAGCTGTGCTCATTGGGTGCCTATGTTTGAGCTGTGCATAGCATCAAGACTCTCTTTGGCCCCTTGGGTGTGAAGCTCCCAAGCTATGTTGTGGCGTGATAGCCGGTTTAACAGGCAGTACTCCGCTTTGTCAGCTGAAGCCCCCATGTAACCGATAATATGATAAGCCAATAAGGCGGGATACCCATGTTTGAACCGTGCATCATGGCAACAGGTCCTCTTCGGCAACCTTTAACTTTTTGCAAGAGATAAATTCTTCTTGAACCGGGATTTTAAACTGGATATTGAGAGCTTCAAAGCTTTGTGGGAGACATCTTTCCCTTGAACCGGATTTTAAACCGGAATCTTCATTTTCAGCCGGAAGTTTTCTGACGGCCTTTAAACTCGAACTTGCGAGGAGTTAATTCCTTTTTGAACCGGACATTTTTAAACCGGATTTGAGCGCTTCAGAGATTTGTGGGAGAATAGATTTCCCTTGAGCCGGATTTTAAACCGGAATCCTTTCTGATGACCCGGAGCTTCTTCATTGAGCCAGGATTTTGTAACTGTTATATACTTTCTAAGCCGGAAATTTTCTAACAGCCTTTAAATTTTCATTATAACAGTAGCCTGTGGGACCGGGTTATATTTCGCTCCCTCGTCCTGGGGTTCTTAAATTTGCTGAAACTGGCAAGATTTGCCGAGTTATGTCATCGTAGCCCCCGAGTCTCAAAGGTGACTCGAGGAGTTGGCTTGAGACTCTCCATATTTGGCCGTGATGTAAACCGGCATAACTTGTATATCATTGGTGTTGATAGCACGATGTGAATTCACAGAAGGTTGAGGTGACTGCGGCGGGTTATACACGATCCCGCATGAGCTGTGTCAGCAACTCGGCCAATGGTTCCTTCCAACTGGTGATTTGAAGTTAACCAAAACTGTAGTGGTGGCGATTTGTGCGCCTGCCCGTTGAGCCACCCAGTGCAGATGATGGTTGATAGTATATGATAATTCGCCTCCATTTTGTTGAAAGAAAACCGGGCTACCCAAGCTGTAACTCGTTCAAACAGCTCATGCAGACAGGTGCGGCCTGGTATGTTGATGTAGACCAGGCCGCGAGAGACGGACGACAAAGACGACCGCAACATCAGAGGCGACTCGGATAGATGAGTCGGCCGCGGCATTGTAAGTCAGTGTGGACGGGCGAATCGATCAGGCGGTTCGGCGTCGCCATGTAGATATAAACTGGTCTGCAGAATGGCGGCTCGCAGATATGTTCATCGAGCTTGATGGTGTGGCCAGATGCTAGCGCATAATGGTGGCGTGAGCTATACATCCCTGACACGGCCATAGCCTTTGCAGTGAACAATTATCCTGCATAAACAATATCACAGACCAAGGCGAAGATAAACTGCTCTTTTGACAAAAATAGTATGTGCTAATAAAATATATTTTAGATGGATATCACCTGACGCGTTTAGGCCATAAATAATCCGCCATGAAGTTGATAATCCCTAGGTGAAACTGAAATCCCTCACAGGTGAATCGTCGCGGGAGCAGACAGATAAACCGGTCACGGTGTTTGTAAGCGGGTGCGGACGAGCAAGTTGTCCTCCGCGTTGTAAATCGGCGTGGATGCGCGAACCGGTCTCACGGGTGGACGGACGATCTGTCCGTGGCGTTGTAAAACGGTGTGGATGAGCGAGTCGGCCACAGGGACTGTAATATAACACCTCATTAGTTATGAACAATTGTCCTCCATCAAAAAGTATCGCAAGACAAAGTAATTGTTCATACAAAAATTAATATGTGTTGAAATAAACCGGACGGATATCACCTGGTTGTTTTTCTTTTTGATCATTTCCGCAGGAGTCATTACAGGGGTGTAACTATAAAATTGGCTCATCACGGTTGATCACCTGGTTGTTTTTACTTGCGGCAACTTTGACCGGCCAGCGGCGACTTGGACTGCAGCCCGGTGAAGTAGAGCAGGAGCGACTTGGAACTAGGCACTGTTTTTGATCCGCCACCAGTGCTGCCCGTGAGCCGCTCGTCGCCCATGCAGGGACCGGCCGATCTTTGTCCTTCCCATGTAGAAGTACTAGTCATATTAGTTTTTGATTCCCGTTGGCGCTTGGCCCTTCATGTGGGTGGCAGGCTTGTAGTTTCAAGATGTGACAACGCTACTATTGCTGGACCAATTACAATAGTAGTAGCTCTAGTAACCAAGGGGTACAGTATCCTTGATTTCATGTGGATTAAGTAGTGCTCCCAGTAGTTGACGTGACTTGTCTTGATCAACATGGAAGCAGCAATGGCCACAACAAAAACCAAGGAAAAGAAACAAAGGAACCAGTGACTCTCCTTCGCTTGATTTCTTCTCACGCATGCACCAATATTAGAAGTAGTATGACGATGACTCAGTGGAGATGGGCGAGTCGGGATTGCGTGTGCGCGGAGCAGAGTAGAAGACCAAAAGGAGCATCAGGCGGCTCATGCCACTGCTGGAGACGAAGACCAGGTAGAGCGCGAAGGGGCGACGGGCCAAGACAGCAAGGCAGAGCCGCGGGTGCAGCAACCCAAAGACGGCGCGAAGCGACGGAGGAAACGTTACCGCAGCAGCTCGAGGAAAGCACGAGATAGCATGGCAGTTCAGCAATAATGGCCACAGCAGCTCGGCGCCCGCTGGCGGCTTGCAGGCGTTTTGAGGCAGTCCTTCATCAACTTAGGGGCGACCCATGGCAGAGGCGAAGGGCTGGGCCAGCCATAGAGACGGCTCATCCTCGGGTCCATTCGAATTTGCTCAATCCTTCAGATCCATTCACAATCTTCAGGTCTTTTTTGTTCAATAGTTTTCCAGCCTGATGGGCTATGAAGGTCCTTGACTCCTGAATTAGGAGCAGCAGAGAAGAGGACATCGGGCCACACCGGGCACAGACGGAGGAACGGTGAGCCGGCCGGGTGCACCAGAGCCGACCGGGGCAGGGCCGGGGCGGCAGCCATGGCTGCACCGACGAGGTCCTCGACCTGATGTAAAACAGAACAGAGGCACCCCGGTGGCGGTGGAGTTTGGGCGGTGCACGGAGTCCTGGCGACGGCGAAGAGCCATGGCAGAGGAGGCAGCTCCGGGGACGCCGGCTTGATGCCGTAATGGCGGAAAACTGCGCCGGCCATAGCAGAACTGCGGTAGCGGAGGCGAGGCGGTCACGGACCGGCTGGTTGGAGGTGCTGCTCCTCGTCTCAGCTACGGAGGCAGCAGGCGCTCGAGGCAATTCCGCGGCGGAGACCGACTCCGTGGCGTTATCCACTTCCCGTCGTGGCCCCATCCCCCCCTTTTTTTAGGCCAGTGCTAGGCGCCGGCCCACCGGCCCAATTTTCGGCCGGTCGCCTAGCACCCGACCGATTTAATTAGATTAGAGTATTGTAAGCCGTTAGATACGTCCACGTGCTGATCTTCAGAAGTTCAGATATCACCAACAGAAGAGGACCGTGGACCAGATGGAGCCCGAACGCATCAACTATTGCGCCGACTGTAAGTGTACGTCTCCGTCTTCCAGCACCGCCGGCCACCGTCTCCTCCATCGCAGTCCTCCGGCAGTCCCGTTCACATCAGCTCTCTCCATCCCTGCTAGTACCAAATTTCCTGTCAGTCACAGCAAAAAAACAGGTCCCTAGTAGCAGCTTTTTCGTCGTCACCATTGCAGCCATGGTGCGCTGTCATCGCCGGCCACACATGCCACCGCGCTCGCCTCGGCTGCCTCTACTCGCCATAACTGCCACCACAAAAACCTCGAGTACTTGGTTGAAGCAAAATAATTTGCCGGTTCCAGCAAATCGTAGTAGTGGTTCCAGGAAAAATCTAAAAGCAACAAAAACCTTTGGAAAAGGTTGAAGCAAATGCATTTACCGGTTCCAGCAAAAATGAATGCGGTTCCAGGAAAAAATCTAAAGCAACAAAAGCTTTCTGTAATCGGTTGAAGCGAAAAGATTTGCCGGTTCTAGCAAAATTGAATAATGGTTATAGCAAAAAATCTAAAGCAACAAAAACTTTCAGTAATCAGTTGAAGCCAAAAGATTTGCCGGTTCCAGCCAAACTTAGTAATGGTTCCAGCAAAAAATCTCAGCAGAAGCAGCAAAAATCTTAGTAGCAGCAACAACACACCGCAGCTTGTGTTCCCGAAGACGCAACCCGATAGTAGCACCGGGGGTCTCCGGTTCCAGCACGCGACAAGGCCGATAGTAGCACCGGATCTTGCTGGTTCCAACATCCAGATGCAACCCCGCCGTAGCTTTGGTCGACGTTGTGGCTCGTCGCAGCACGGCCTCCGGAGGTCCAACACCTCCCGATGCGCTTCACAGCAGACAGCACGGGCGGCCAGCGCTCCCAGCACCTCCAGCGGCCCCGAGGGGTCCGCGGCGCTGCGGGCGAGGTCTGCAACAGAGCAGCACGGTCGCTATGTGTCGCGGAGATGGCCGGAATTGGAATGGGAGGTGGCTCGCTAGCCACGACGGGGGAGGAGGTTGGCTGAGCGCAGCAACAAAATTGATGGCGGCCATGGAGAACCAGGGGCTAGCTCGTGGGGAATTGACGAGAGAGAGAGAGAAAGAGAGAGAGAGATGATTCGAGAGGAGACGAAGAGATAAGGTGGGGAGAGAACACACGTGTGGGGCCACGTCACGCGGGTCGTTTTTCCTGGATTCTATCAGTCTATCTGTACGACACGAGCGTGTGCGTAGGTTGCGTCCGGCGCAACGTTCCGCCGGCGCACCGGACACAAGTGTTTACCTTTTTTTTATAACCTTCCCGTGCAAATCCAAATCGAGGGCTGTTGCTCTAGTCCTTTTTTGCCATCACGATCAACTTCAACTTTTGATTACTTTTATACTCTCGTCAGCTGCCCTGGATGCGATTTACTTCGCGCAGTTTCCTATCAGAGAATAAAAACAATGATCTGTCCTAAAGTGACTCGGTGGCCACGTATGAGGTATTGCAGCGGAGAACTTTTGTCGTCTCGGCGATACAATGAAAATTGATCTCAATGGATCGTCTGATCACAGCGACGCGCATCATGCAACCCTAATTTTTCTTCAACTCAAATTTTGTACGTTGTTCCGGCTGCTTGCCATGGAGACGATGTAGATCCTTTCAAACTGGTTCTTCATCTAAAAAGCTGTGAACTTCTCAAAACCCTGTGAAAGAACCCTCTAAAAACTCAACACCACCGTGTGCAGGCCCCACGGTGGGCGTCAACTGTCGTGGAATTAACACGTCTTATGTCCTTAGTGTGAGGACTTAGTCGCGAGGTCAACGCATCTATGTGATAGCTTGAGGGGGGTTGAGCGGTATCGAGAGACGCAACACAAGATAAGGGTCGGGCCCCGGGAAACATCATCCGGTAACAACCCTACATGTTGTTTGAGGCTAGATCTCATTATCATCACGAGGGAGTCGCCGTAAACCGGCTCTCCTCTAATTGTGTATAGCCCTAGAGATTGTTGTTTTTTCTTGTCCCTCTTTGGGGAGCCCTGCCCCTCCTTATATATGTTGAAGGGGCGGATTACATGTGGAGTCCTATTAGGATTAGGACTAGTCTATCTCTAATACAAACCGGATACAAGTCCTGGTCTTAATTCCTTGTAAGGTAAATATTCATCATGCCTTTCCTCTTAAACCGGCCCACCATAATATGGATCGGCCTTCATGAACCGCCAGTTGGGCCACCGGGTCTTGTCGCTCCTCGACCCGCCTGCCGGATTATCAATGAACCGTAAACCGCCAGGTCCAAACGGGTTACCGGTGAATCGCCAAGACTTCGCAGGGTCTCAAGTAAACCGTCAAGTCTAGCCGGGTTATACTTTCGGCCGTTTTACGCCGCGGGGTATATCCCCGACACTTTCAACAGGGGACAAGTGAACCACGTTAGCGTGGAGGAGGTTGAAGCGCAGCCAGATGCAGTAATAGGTAAGTTTTTGGTTAAGTCATTTACTACAATCGTTCTTTTTGATACTGATGCATCGCATTCATACATATCAAGGGGATTTGTGGATAAGTATAACCTGCCAACCCAAGCCCTTAGGTCACCCATGTTAGTAACGTCGCCAGGAGCAGAGTATATGGCTAGTATGGTGTGATCGGTTACCATTAAGGATTGGTAACTATGTGTTCCCCTCATACCTAATAGTATTGGAGTCACAAGGACTGGATGTAATATTAGGCATGGATTGGTTATCGAAGTATGGAGGGAACATAGACTGCGCCAGTAAGTCGATTTTGCTCATTGCCCCAGAAGGAAGAAGGATTAAATATGTATCCCGGCATGTGCCGAAGAGGACTCAAGTGAATTCCTTATCAGGAGTTGTACATGAGGAAGTACCAGTGGTGAAGGATTTCTCTGATGTATTTCCAGAGGAGTTGCCAGGCATGCCACCGGATAGAGACATTGAGTTTTTGATTGAGATTTTACAAGGCACACGGCCAATATCTAAGAGACCGTATCGGATGCCCAGGATTTGGAAGAAATTAAGAAGCAGATTAAGGAGTTACTGGATAAAGGATATATTCGCCCCAGTTCGTCACCTTGGGAATCACCAGTGCTTCTAGTGGAGAAGAAGGATGGATCATTGAGGATGGTTGTTGATTATCGAGGGTTGAATGAAGTGACGATCAAGAACAAGTACCCACTGCTGATGATCAATGATTTATTTGACCAGTTGCAAGGAGCTAAAGTATTTTCCAAGATCAATGTACGATCAGGATACCACCAGCTGAAGATTCGAGAGCAGGATATATCGAAGATAGCTTTTACCACAAGGTATAGGCTATATGAGTATACCGTTATGTCATTTGGTCTGACTAACACGCCTGCCTATTTCGTGGACATGATGAACAAGGTGTTTATGGAGTTTTTGGATAAGTTCGTCATGGTGTTCATTGATGATATTTTGGTCTCCTCGAAGAACGAAGAGGAGCATGAGGAGCATTTGAGTTTGGTACTTGGGAAGCTCAGAGAACATCAGTTATATGCCAGTAAGTGTGATTTTTGGTTGAAGGAAGTTGGATTCCTCAGACATGTTATATCCAGAGAAGGAATAGCAGTAGACCCCACCAAGGTTGTCACCGTGACAAATTGGGAAGCACCCATGTCAGTTGGAGAGATCCGGAGTTCTTTTGGACTCGCAGGAGGTTCACTGAGAATTTCTTGAAGATTGCAAAGCCCATGACGGAGTTGTTGAAGAAGGACACCAAGTTCAAATGGACTAAGGAATGTGAGGCCAGTTTTCAGGAGTTGAAGAAACACTTGGTTACAACCCCAGTGTTCATTCTTCCAGATCAATGCAAGGATTATCAAGTATATTGTGACGCTTCTCGTCGAGGACTTGGAGCAGTGTTGATGCAGGAGGGAAGAGTTGTTTCATATGCCTCACGATAGCTTAAACCCCATGAGTTAAATTATTCTACACACGATTTGGAGCTAGCAGCCGTAGTGCATGCATTGAAGACCTGGAGACATTTTCTCATCGGAAACCATTGTGAGGTGTACACGGATCACAAGAGTTTGAAGTATATCTTCACGCAGAAGGAGTTGAATCTCAGGCAGAGGAGATGGTTGGAGCTCATTAAGGATTATGATATGAAGTTACACTATCATCCCAAAAAGGCTAACGTAGTAGCTGATGCGTTGAATCGCAAGAGTCATGTCCATACACTCATGTCCGGAGGATTACCAAAGGAGTTAGGAGAGGATCTTCGTGAGCTATGTTTGGAAATAGTTCCGAGAGGTTATGTAGCAGCATTGGAAATTTAGTCTACTTTGATAGATAAGATCAGAGAAGCACAGAAGACTGACAAGGAGATTGCAGAGATAAAGGAAAGGATGAGCAAAGGAAAGGCTAAAGGATTTCGTGAGGATGAGCATGATACCTTATGGTTTGAGGATCGCGTATATGTGCCTAATGACCCCGAGATCAGGAAGTTGATTCTACAGGAGGCCCATGATTCGCCATATTCGATTCACCCAGGAAATACCAAGATGTATCCGGATTTGAAGGACAATTTCTGGTGGACAGGAATGAAGAAAGATATTGCTGATTATGCAGCAGCATGTGATGTATGTCAGAGAGTGAAGGCAGAGCATCAGAAGCCAGCAGGATTGTTACAACTATTGCCGATACCGGAATGGAAGTGGGACAAGCTAGGCATGGATTTTATCACAGGATTGCCCAGGACTCGTTCAGGCTATGACTCGATATGGGTTGTAGTCGATCGTTTGACGAAGGTAGCTCATTTCATCCCAGTGAAGACCACTTACACCAGTGCTAAGTTGGCAAAGATATACATGACCAGGATCGTATGTCTGCATGGAGTTTCGAGGACCATTGTATCAAATAGAGGAACCTGATTTACCTCAAAGTTCTGGAATCAGTTGCGTGAGACTTTGGGTACCAGGCTAGAGTTTAGCACAACCTTTCATCCACAGATAGATGGACAGACTAAGAGAGTCAATCAGACTCTGGAGGACATGTTGAGAGCTTGTGCGCTAGATTATGGATCTAGTTGGGACGACAATTTGACATATGCAGAGTTCTCCTACAACAACAGTTATCAAACCAGTTTGAAGATGGCCCCTTTTGAAGCCTTGTATGGAAGGAGGTGCAGGACACCGTTGTTATGTGATGAAGTTGGAGACCATCAGTTGTTTGGACCAGATTTGATTAAGGAGTCTGAAGAGAAGGTTAAGTTGATTCGCGATAGACTCAAGGTAGCCCAGTCCAGGCAGAAGAGCTATGCGGATTCTAAACACAGCAGTTTATGAAGTCGGATACATAGTGTATCTTCATGTGTCCCCACTTCGAGGAGTTAAGCTTTTTGCAGTTAAGGGAAAGTTAGCACCATGTTTTGTGGGACCATACAAAGTTTTGGAGCAGATGGGAGAAGTTGCTTACAAGTTGGAATTGCCAGAAGGATTGTCAGGAGTTCACAATGTGTTCCACGTTTCCCAGTTGAAGAAGTGCCACGCAGAGATGGGCGATATTCCTCTAAGAGATACAGTGCAGCTGGAAGCGATTCAGCTGGATAGCGATTTGACCTACGAGGAGAAACCAGTGAAGATTCTCAAGTTTGCCAGCCGAGTCACACGCAGCAAGGTTATCAAGTTTTGCAAAGTTCAGTGGAGCCACCATACCGAGGATGAAGCCACCTGGGAACGAGAGGAAGACCTACGGAAGGACCAACTGCACCTATTTTGTAGCCAATCCAAATCTCGAGGGCGAGATTCATCTTAAGGGGGGGGGTAAGGTTTGTAACATCCAAAATTTCCAATTTGGAATGTTATACATTAGATCATCTTTGCATAGCATATTTTATTTCATTTTGGTTGATCCTAGAAATTCTAAGCAACTCAAGGACCCACGGAGAGAGTTGGGGATTTCATTATTTTCATATTTGAGTTTTCTCAATTTTTGAAAAAAGGATCGTTTGATTTTAATTATTTTTCTTTGAATATTTCTTATATGAAAGTAAAAGAGAGGGGATAAAATGACTTCCCCAAAATAAAGAAATATTGGAGGATAAATATTAAAATCAATAAGAATTTTTTATTCGAAGTTTTATTGCTATTTTATTACAATTAGGAAAAAAAATGTGTTTTTCAAAATTGCATTAGAGGCCCAAATAAATGTTCCCCTTGTCCAATATATTTTTAGAGGACAAGGACAATTTATTTCAGGATTTTTGGAGTCCATTTAGTATTTCTTTTATTTGTTTTTCTGCGCGTCAAAATATTTAAAAAAAAGTCAAACTGACCTAATCGGGCTGTGTCCGGCTAGGACTCCTGGCCCGGCCGGACTTTAAAGCCAGGAGGCCCGACCCCCCGAGCCCTAGCTGCCAGCCCCCGCCCCTCCTCAATCCGTGAGCCGCCGCCGCCAGCCGCCGCCGCCGTCGCCACTCGCCGTCGCCGCTCGCCACCGCTGCCACCCGTCGCCGCTGCCTGCCGTCGCCCCGCCGCCCACCGGAGCACCACCCCCGCCGGGGTAACCACCGCTGCCGCCGTCATGAATGCCGAGGTAGCCGCCGGTTTTTTTTAAAATCGATCGGTTTTATTTCGTAAACCCTAGATTCGGTTTTTCTGATAGATCGGTTCGGTTTTTCGGTTTAGTTAATTAGCGGATGTTCGTCCGTACGTTCGTTTTAACGAATGATGTTCACCTGTTAGCCGCAGACAGCGAACGTTCGTTCGTTAGCCTGTTCATCAGTTTTTCTTTTTCCTGGGTTTTTCCGCGATTATTTTCGATTGCGATTTCCGCCCTGATTTTCGTTTTAGTTTATCTTTTCGCTCGTTTATCGGAATCAGGTGATTCAAGCGCCTAGATCTTCGTCTCAAAGCCATCTTTCTGTTTAGACAACTTGAATAAGATTTTGGTACTGTAAAATTTGACTTTAGTCTAGATTAGTGAACGGATCTTGTTTCGTTCGCAGTTTGATTTTCGTTGCTTCGTTTGATTTGATTTTTTTTGCAAACCGGAGTTTTTAAGTTGAACTTTTTGGTTATATCTCTTATTTGAGTTTTACCCATGCTTCTATTTGAGTGATTATTGTGTGCTTTGTTTGCTTGCGATAGAGTACCCGGAGTGCGAAGCGTGCTACTACGAGTCTCTAGGTTTTGCGGATCATCAGCAAGGCAAGTAACACTTTGATCATAACTCTTTATTACCCAGTTTTATTGCATTAGATTAACCCTCGAACATTGCATGGTTAGGGTCTGATTAACATGCGGGTTTTGGGTAGATGACGAGGTAGAACCTATTGTCCTGTTTATTATCAAAACCTTTGGGAGTTACTTCTACGTTATGCTTATATTGTTATGCTATGCTCGTAGACGTGGTTTGGGTGAGTGTATCCATGACAGATGTGAGAATTGTTAATTAATGGTTAAGTTAAGGTGGCTGATACGTCTCCAACATATCTATAATTTATGAAGCATTCATGCTATTTTATTATCTGTTTTGAATGATTATGGGCTATATTATACACTTTTATATTATTTTTGGGACTAACCTATTAATCGGAGGCCCAGCCCATATTGCTGTTTTATTGCCTATTTCAGTATTTCGAAGAAAAGGAATATCAAACGGAGTCAAACGGAATGAAACCTTCGGCGGCGTGATTTTTTGGAAGAATATGATCCTGGAGACTTGGAGTTCACGTCAGAAGATCCTCGAGGAGACCAGGAGATAGGGGGTGCCCCCCTGTCTCGTGGGCCCCTCGAGCACCCCCCGACCGACTTCTTTCGCCTATATAGTCCCACGTACCCTAAAAACATCCACGAACAAGATAGATCGGGAGTTCCGCCGCCGCAAGCCTCTGTAGCCACCAAAAACCTCTCGGGAGCCCATTCCGGTGCCCTACCAGAGGGGGAACCCATCACCGGTGGCCATCTTCATCATCCCGGGCGCTATCCATGATGAGGAGGGAGTAGTTCACCCTCGGGGCTGAGGGTATGTACCAGTAGCTATGTGTTTGATCTCTCTCTCTCGTGTTCTCTCTATGGCACGATCTTGATGTATCGCGAGCTTTGCTATTATAGTTGGATCTTATGATGTTTCTCCCCCTCTACTCTCTTGTGATGAATTGAGTTTCCCTCTTGAAGTTATCTTATTGGATTGAGTCTTTTATTTGAGAACACTTGATGTATGTCTTGCCGTGTTTATCTGTGGTGACAATGGGATATCACGTGCCACTTGATGTATGTTTTGGTGACCAACTTGCGGGTTCCGCCCATGAACCTTATGCATAGGGGTCGGCACACGTTTTATTGACTCTCCGGTAGAAACTTTGGGGCACTCTTTGAAGTACTTTGTGTTGGTTGGATGAATCTGAGATTATGTGATGCATATCGTATAATCATGCCCATGGATACTTGAGGTGACAATGGAGTATCTAGGTGACATTAGGGTTTTGGTTGATTTTGTGTATTAAGGTGTTATTCTAGTATGAACTCTATGATGGATTGAGTGGAAAGAATGGCTTTATGTTATTTTACTACGAACTCTTGAATAGATAGAACAAAAAGGATAACTTTGAGGTGGTTTCGTACCCTACCATAATCTCTACGTTTGTTCTCCGCTATTAGTGGCTTTGGAGCACTACAAAAAAAAGACACATCCGTGACATTTTGGGCCAAACAATTTTTTTTCTATCATACATATGACACTCCTATGACGATAATTGTGACAAAACCCGGTATCATCATAGATGTGGTGGGCTCCTACTTCTATGACAAAAAATCATGACAGAAAATGGGCTTTTCATCCCGGGCGGGCCGGAGACGCAGCTGCATGACATGCTTTGGTCCGTCCATGACGGAAAAACCATGGTAGAAGCGAGGGGGAGGAAAATTTCGGGGAGTTGCCGGTTACCGTGGGAGGTCGGGGGCGGAGTGATGCACGTTTCTCTCATACACGTACGCGCATGTGTGCGAGGCGTTGGCTCTAATTGAACCCGAGCGAGGCGTTGGGCTCTAACTAAACCCGAGCGATTGCATTGCAGGCTACTGATACGTCTCCAACGTATCTATAATTTTTGATTGCTCCATGCTACTTTATCTACTGTTTTGAACTATATTGGGCTTTATTTTCCACTTTTATATTATTTTGGGACTAACATATTAACAGGAGGCCCAGCCCAGAATTGCTGTTTTTTGCCTTTTTCAGTGTTTTGAAGAAATGGAATATCAAACAGAGTCCAAACGGAATGAAACCTTCGGGAACGTGATTTTCTCACCGAACGTGATCCAGGAGACTTGGACCCTGCTACAAGGAACAAAAGAGGCAGTCATGAGGGTGGGGGGTGATACGTCTCCAACGTATCTATAATTTTTGATTGCTCCATGCTACTTTATCTACTGTTTTGGACTATATTGGGCTTTATTTTCCACTTTTATATTATTTTTGGGACTAACTATTAACCGGAGGCCCAGCCCAGAATTGCTATTTTTTTGCCTATTTCAGTGTTTCGAAGAAACGAAATATAAAACGGAGTCCAAACAGAATGAAACCTTCGGGATGGTGATTTTCCAACTGAATGTGATCCAGGAGACTTGGACCCTACTCCAAGCAGTGCTAGAGGCGGTCACGAGGGTGGAGGGCGCGCCCCCTGGGCGCGCCCCCTACCTCGTGGCCCCCTCAACACTCCACCGACGTACTCCTTTCTCCTATATATACCTACGTATCCCCGAACGATCAGAACAAGAGCCAAAAACCTAATTCCACCGCCGCAACCTGCTGTATCCACGAGATCCCATCTTGGGGCCTGTTCCGGAGCTCTGACGGAGGGGGCATCCACCATGGAGGGCTTCTACATCATCACCATAGCCCCTTCGATGAAGTGTGAGTTGTTTACTTCAGACCTTCGGGTCCATAGCTAGTAGCTAGATGGCTTCTTCTCTTTTTTTGGATCTCAATACAATGTTCTCTCCCTCTCTCGTGGAGATCTATTCGATGTAATCTTCTTTTTGTGATGTGTTTGTTGAGACCGATGAATTGTGGGTTTATGATCTAGTATTATCTATGGAAAGTATTTGATTCTTCTCTGAATTCTTTTATGTATGATTGAGTTATCTTTGCAAGTCTCTTCGAATTATCCTTTTTGGTTTGGCCAACTAGATTGGTAGTTCTTGCAATGGGAGAAGTGCTTAGCTTTGGGTTCAATCTTGCGGTGTCCTTACCCAGTGACACAAAGGGTTGCAAGGAACGTATTGTATTGTTGCCATCGAGGATAACAAGATGGGGTTTTTATCATATTGCATGAATTTATCCCTCTACATCATGTCATCTTGCTTAAGGCATTACTCTGTTTTTACTTAATACTCTAGATGCATGCTGGATAGCGGTCGATGAGTGGAGTAATAGTAGTAGATGCAGAATCGTTTCGATCTACTTGTCTCGGTCGTGATGCCTATATACATGATCATTGCCTAGATATACTCATAACTATGCTCAATCCTGTCAATTGCTCAATAGTAATTTGTTTACCCACCGTAGAATACTTATGTTCTTGAGAGAAGCCACTAGTGAAACCTATGGCCCCCGGGTCTATTCTCATCATATCAATCTCTATCACTTTATTTACTTGCTTTGTTTTTACTTTGCCTTTTACTTTTTTTACTTTGCATCTATCTATTAAAAATACCAAAAATATTATCTATCAGATCTCACTCTCGTAAGTGACCGTGAAGGGATTGACAACCCCTAAGCGTTGGTTGCGAGTTGCTATCGTTTTGTGTAGGTACGAGGGACTTGTGCGTGGTCTCCTACTGGATTGATACCTTGGTTCTCAAAAACCGAGGGAAATACTTACGCTACTTTGCTACATCATCCTCTCCTCTTCGGGGAAATCCAACGCAGTGCTCAAGAGGTAGCAAGAAGAATTTCTAGCGCCGTCGCCGGGGAGGCTCACACAATCAAGTCAACAATACCAAGTACCCATCTCAATCCCTATCTCTCGCATTACATTATTTGCCATTTGCCTCTCGTTTTCCTCTCCCCCACTTCACCCTTGCCGTTTTATTCGCCCTCTCTTTCCCAATCTCCTCCTCTCTTTCCCGTTTGCCTTTTTCCCATTGCCTTTCTGTTTGCTTGTGTGTTGGATTACTTGTTGCCATGGCGCAAGATAATACCAAATTGTGTGATTTCTCGAATACCAATAATAATGATTTCCTTAGTACTCCGATTGCTCCTCTTAATATTGATGAGTCTTGTGAAATCAATACCGCTTTGTTCAATCTTGTTATGAAAGATCAATTTGCCGGCCTTCCTAGTGAAGATGCCGCTACTCATCTAAACAATTTTGTTGATTTGTGTGATATGCAAAAGAAGAAAGATACGGATAACAATATTATCAAATTGAAGTTATTTCTGTTTTCACTTAGAGATCGTGCTAAAGTTTGGTTTTCATCTTTGCCTAAAAATAGTATTGATTCTTGGAACAAGTGCAAAGATGCTTTTATCTCTAAGTATTTTCCTCCCGCTAAGATTATCACTCTTAGGAACGATATCATGAATTTTCAACAACTTGATCATGAGCATGTTGCCCAATCTTGGGAAAGAATGAAATTAATGCTTCGCAATTGCCCTACTCATGGTTTGAATTTATGGATGATCATACAAAATTTTTATGCTGGATTGAATTTTGCTTCTAGAAATCTTATAGATTCGGCCGCGGGAGGCACGTTTATGGAAATTAAGTTAGGGGATGCTACCAAATTGCTTGATAATATTATGGCTAATTATTCTCAATGGCACATCGAAAGATCTTCTAGTAAAAAAAGTGCATGCTATAGAAGAAATCAATGTTTTGAGTGAAAAGATGGATGAACTTATGAAGATGTTTTCTCCTAAAAATACTCCTCTTGATACCAATGATATGCCTTTATCTAATTTGCTTGAGAATAATAATGAATCTATGGATGTGAATTTTGTTGGTAGGAATAGTTTTGGAAACAACGCTTATAGAGGGAATTTTAATCCTAGGCCTTATCCTAGTAATCCTTCTAATAATTATGGAAATTCCTACAACAACTCTTATGGAAATTTTAATAAGATGCCCTCTGAATTTGAGAGTAGTGTTCAAGAGTTTATGAATTCACAAAAGAATTTTAATGCTTTGCTTGAAGAGAAATTGCTTAAAGTTGATGTTGGCTAGGTATGTTGATAGAATTTCTCCTGAAATTGATTCTTTAAAGCTTAGATCTATTCCTCCTAAGCATGATATCAATGAGTCTCTCAAAGCCATGAGAATTTCCATTGATGAGTGCAAGGAAAGAACCGCTAGGATGCGTGCTTCCAAAGATGCCTTTATTAAAGCGTGTTCTTCCAATTCCTATGAAAATCAAGATGAAGATCTAAAAGTTATTGATGTGTCCCCCATTAAATCTTTGTTTTGCAATATGAATCTTGATGAAACTGAATATGATCTTCCTTTACCTAGAAGGCGTTCTAAGAATTCGGAGTTTCTAGATCTTGATGATGAAATTGATGAAAGTGGGATTGAAAGAAATAAAAACTTAGATGTTGCTAAACCCACTATTTTGGATCTCAAAGAATTTAATTATGAAAATTGCTCTATGATTGGTTGTATTTCCTTGTTGCAATCCGTGATAGATTCTCCTCATGCTTATAGTCAAAATAAAGCCTTTACCGAACACATTGTTGATGCTTTCATGCAATCTTATGAAGAAAAACTTGAGTTGAAAGTTTATATCCCTAGAAAACTCTATGATGAGTGGGAACCTACTATTAAAATTAAAATTAAAGATTATGAGTTTCATGCTTTGTGTGATTTGGGTGCTAGTGTCTCCACTATTCCCAAAGCTTTGTGTGATTTGCTAGATTTCCGTGATTTTGATGATTGCTCTCTTGTGACGCCCCCGATTCAATCGTACACTAATCATGCACGCAAATGTGTACGATCGAAATCAGGGACTCACGGGAAGATATCACAACACAACTCTAAAACATAAATAAGTCATACAAGCATCATAATACAAGCCAGGGGCCTCGAGGGCTCGAATACAAGTGCTCGATCATAGACGAGTCAGCGGAAGCAACAATATTTGAGTACAGACATAAGTTAAACAAGTTTGCCTTAAGAAGGCTAGCACAAACTAGGATACAGATCGAAAGAGGCGCAGGCCTCCTGCCTGGGATCCTCCTAAACTACTCCTGGTCGTCGTCAGCGGGCTGGACGTAGTAGTAGGCACCTCCAGCATAGTAGGAGTCGTTGTCGACGATGGCGTCTGGCTCCTGGACTCCAGCATCTGGTTGCGACAACCAGAAAGAAAGGAAAGGGGGAAAAAGGGGGGAGAAAGCAACCGCGAGTACTCATCCAAAGTACTCGCAAGCAAGGAGCTACACTACATATGCATGGGTATATGTGTAAAGGGCCATATCAGTGGACTGAACTGCAGAATGCCAGAATAAGAGGGGGATAGCTAGTCTTATCGAAGACTACGCTTCTGGTCACCTTCGTCTTGCAACAGGTAGAAGAGGGCAGGTTGAAGTCCTCCAAGTAACATCACATAGCAATAATCCTACCCGGCGATACCCTCCTCGTATCCCTGAGAGAGAGCGACCACCGGTTGTATCTGGCACTTGGAAGGGTGTGTTTTATTAAGTATCCGGTTCTAGTTGTCATAAGGTCAAGGTACAACTCCAAGTCGTCCTGTTACCGAAGATCACAGCTATTCGAATAGATTAACTTCCCTGCAGGGGTGCACCAACTTACCCAACACGCTTGATCCCATTTGGCCGGACACACTTTCCTGGGTCATGCCCAGCCTCGGAAGATCAACACGTCACAGCCCCACCTAGGCAAAACAGAGAGGCCAGCACGCCGGTCTAAACCTAAGCGCGCAGGGGTCTGGAACCATCGCCCTGAGCACACCTGCACGTTGCGTGGGCGGCCGGAAGCAGACCTAGCCTAGTGGCGTTCCAGTCCAATCCGGCGCGCGCCGCTCCGTCGCTGACGTCTGAAGTGCTTCGGCTGATACCACGACGCCGGGATACCCATAACTACTCCCACGTAGATGGTTAGTGCGTATACGCTCATAGCCAACTCAGATCAAATACCAAGATCTCGTTAAGCGTGTTAAATATCCGCGAACGCCGAACAGGGCCAGGCCCACCTCTCTCCTAGGCGGTCTCAACCTGCCCTGTCGCTCCGCCACAAAGATCCATCCAGAGGGCCGTCGGGACAAAGGTCCTTTCAGCCCCCAATCCGTGAATCACTCGCGGGTGCTCCACAAGCCGACCCGACTTTAGTCACCACATGTATCATGTATAAGTATAAGTATATACCCGTGATCACCTCCCGAGTGATCACGGCCCGATAGTATAGCACAGCAGACGGACAAGAATGTAGGGCCACAGATGGAACACTAGCATCCTATACTAAGCAGTAGGATAGCAGATAAAGGTAACAACAGTAGTAGCAAGGACAGGCTATGCAGCAGTATAGGATTAACTGAAAGCAGTAACATGCTACACTACTCTAATGCAAGAAGTATAGAGAAGAGTAGGCAATATCTGGTGATCAAAGGGGGGGGCTTGCCTGGTTGCTCTGGCAAGAGAGAGGGGTCGTCAACTCCGTAATTGAACTGGGCAGCAACAGTGTCGGTCTCGTAGTCTACCGGAGAGAAGAGGGGGAAGAAACAATGAATACCATGTAAACAGATGCATATCGATGCATGACAAGACAAGTAACGATGCTAGGCGTGCCCTAGCGTGGTATGAGGTGGTACCGGTTAAGGGGAGAAACATCCGGGAAAATATCCCCGGTGTTTCGTGTTTTCGGACAGAGGAGCCGGAGGGGGAAAGTTGCGAGTTCGATAGGTTAGGGGTGTGTGGTAGACGAACGGACTGCGTATCCGGATTCGTCCCGACGTTCTGAGCAACTTTCATGTTGAAAATATTTGAATCCGAGTTACGGTTTAAAAGATATGATTTTCTAAAGATTTTATTAATTTTTGGAATTTAAGTAATTAATTATCCCAACATTATCCAGAATAGTAAATGATGACGTCAGCATGACATCAGTGTGATGTCAGCAGTCAACGTTGACCATTGACCTGGTCAACCTGACGTGTGGGTCCAGTGGGACCCACCTGTCATTCCCTGTTTAGGTTAATTACAGATTAGTTAATTAATTAGTGATTAGGTTAATCTAATCAGAATTAATTAACTTAATTAATTACTTAATTAACTAATTAATGTTCTAATTATTTTAATTATTATTTATTTATTTATTTAATATATTTATTTAATTCTTTTTAAATTCTTTTTTTTAATTCTAAAACATTCAGGGGTGGGTCCCCACTTGCCATTGGCCCCAGAGGCCTATGCGGGTCGGGCGATGGGGCGCTTGAGGTGCCCGACCCGGGCGAGGGCCAGCGGGCACAGAGGGGCGCCGGGCGCCGGAGATGGCACCGGCGAGGCCACGTCGGGGCATCACCGGGGCTAGGCGGCGCGGTGGAGGGTGCACCGGACGCAGGGGGGGGGCAGGGCATGAGCGGGTGGAGTTGGCCGCTAGTGGCCAGAGTGGGGCGGCGGAGGACGAGCGGCGGTGAGCGTGGGTGCGCGCGTCGGGCATGGCCGGCGCGGCGAGGGCAGCCCGGAGCGTGAGCTCCGGCTCCGGTTCGCGGGCGCTGCGGGGGGATGGGGGAGGACGACACCGGCGACAGAGAAAGAGAAGGAGGGAGCTCACGTCGGGGAGTAGGGCACGGGGCAGCGGGGGGTGAGGGGGGTGATGGGGACGACGGTGGAGAGGAGCAGTCCGGCGAGGGGGTTCCTGGCGGCGGGGTGGCGTCGAGCGGCGACGGCGGGGTCCCGCGGTGTGCGGAAGAGACGAGGAGGCGGCGGATCCCGCGACGGCGGAGCGGTGGCGAGCGCTGGCAACGGGAGGCGAGCGGGTGCCGATCCAGAGCCAGCGGGAGGGAAAACTCCGGCGAGGTGGTCCCTCGTGCAGCGGCGACAGGGACGATGGGATCGGGGGGGGGGGCGTGGTCGCCCCGATCCTGATCTGGATCGGGGGAGTGGGGGGGAGGGAGCGATTGGATCGTGCGTGGGGCGAGTGGGTGGATTAGGGTTTGGGTTCGTGGGGGGGGATAAGGAGAAGTGGGGGGAGGCCGGTTGGGCCTGCGGCCGAAAAGGGCTGGCCTGCTGGGCCGAAGCCCAGTGGGGGGGCCTTCTCTCTTTCCTTTTCTTTTTTTTAGTTTTTAGTTTTCTTTTTATCTATTCTCCTTTCTGTTTAATTTCATTTTAAACTACGTAGGCATTTTATAAAAATGGGTTTGTTGCACCATAATTATCTATGTAATATCTAGTACAAACCGAACAATTTTATTTTAATGTTTGAGAACTTTTATTATTTACCAAATTTTGAATTTGAATTTGAATCGGTTTCGGACTAACTCGAGATTAGCAACTATAATCAAGGTGACATGGCATCACTAGCAGAGGATCACTGTAGCTTAATTACCCGGGCGTCACAATTCTCCTCCACTACAAGAAATCTCGTCCCGAGATTTAAGAGGGGGACTAGGGGGGAAAGGTCTGGTTACGAAATCCTAACGAATCTTCTCGTCTTTGGTTGCTCTCCTCGAAGAGGTGGATCCATAGCATTGATGTCTTCACTCCTATGCCTCAATGCATCATGATGAAATCGTCGTCCTTCCTTCAGGATCTCCATCGTACATAAGAAAGAACAAAGGGGGGGTATTCCGGGGGAACGAACCTCTGCAAGGTTGATTATCTGGTCAATAACATAGGGAAGGTGGTGGGAAGTAACTCCCGAATTGGAACTAAAGAAAGTATCGAGAGCAAAGTACGGAGGTACCATGAGAAGTTTCGAGCGGGTAGGCAATCGTTCGATGCCTGAAACAAAGGGTGAAAGGGGTCCAGAGCAATGAGAATAAGTATTGCATCTGATACCAGAATAGATCGTCTCTAGGAAGGTGGTTGGTGATCTTCATACGAAGCCAATCGTGAGGAATAACTTCGGAGATATGGGTGTGCCGGAGAGTCAGGTTCCGATCCTGTGGAACTGTGGGTTATGGGCCCACCATGTGGTTAAAGTAGGAAGGGCGGAGACGTCTTGCACGATCAAGTAAGCAAGGCATGTCAGAGGGTGCCCGTCGATTATGTCGGCATCAACGTCGCTACCAAGGGCGAGGGACGAAGAGAACCAATTCCTGCTCGTTGAACGAGGCAGACCAATAGGCAAGGTTCTTATCCATCGGTGGTTATCGGAATGTTTTCAACAATAGTAACAGGGTCTTGCTGACAGAGTTGTACACCGAGGTGCTTACATAAGCAGGAGAATATTACTGCTTAGATCATATAGATCACAAGAAAGGTTAAACAAAACAATGGAAAGGAAAAGGTGATCATCAGATCAAATAGAACAATGGAATGGAAAATGTGTTTATACACATATTTCAGGGGTATATCCTTCCCAAGGACAAGTAGAGCATGATATCCATGACAGGATATAATGTAGAAAACCCTTTAGGTAAGGGGGGAGGAATCTCATGATATTACCCATACAACGATGTTAGGATAAATGATAAATAAAATCTAGCATCGTGCTTCAAATGTTCCTGTTGAAAATCGGAGTACCATTGACATGCTTCGAGATAGCATTGACATGGTCTTCATGTGAAGATCAGACTCTGTAAACATGAAGGATCCATCAGGAATAACTTGTAGAATAAGTCTTACAATTTCCTCATCGGTGAATGGATAACCTTGCTGAAAAGGAATCTATAATGATAGGTCCTCCAGCCGGGGGGGGGGGGGGCTGCTAGGAATGACATCAGGTTACCGGGTCACCAAAGGATCAACATCATAACTCTCGGAAGTTGTCCCAACCATCATATCTGACCGAGATTCATATCCAATTGGTGTCATGATACCTCAAACTCAGGGGTCCGAGAGGAAAAGGTGCAACACAAACCGACAAGATGACATTGTAAAATTCTCGAGAAATGAACTATGGAAGCGAGTTCCGAAACAAGAGTTAATCAGTAAACCAACAACAGGATGAGGAGGTCGCTGATAAAATCAGCAGCAATTCATCGAGATTAACAAAAGATGGATTTCCACAATCATGTGAAGGAGATAACATTTTTCAGATCAAATGACATAATGATGTATGCTCGAGGGAAACATGCTCAGTTACACCATGTTTGAAAGGTGCACCCTAAATATGGGCTTAGGTAGTACGATCAATGTTAGAATGGTGATCAATGGCCTAAGGATGTAATGTTGGCCATTAACTCCAAAGCAATAGAGTTGATAGAAGGGCGGAATCCAAACAACACCGTTCACCTATTGGTATCCCGGTTAGAAACAACACAAGAAAGAATGGTGATGGTGAGAAGTATCACTATACCAAGAATCCTTAAGAGGTGGAGCAATTCTCACAACATCCTTAACATAAAAAGGTGGTGATACTTCAAGGTAAATAAGAACAAATGTTGGATAGCAAGAAACTCAAGGTATAACACAAAACATGGAGAAGTTTGTGTTGAACGGAAGGCAATAAAGTGGTCGATGATAATACAATTCATCGAGGGAAAGGATGGTATTTCTCATCATGAATTCTTGATACGCTGGAAGAGCTCGGAATGCTGATGATGATCACGACACATTTGTCGAGAGATCTCATGAAGATGTAATCGATCGGCGATGACATCAAGTTAAAGGAATGATGAAGCGAAAGGTTATTGGAATCATGGGTACGACACAAACTCAAATCAAGTTTGTTGTTCAAGGAGAAATGATATGACTAGGAAGATCGCGCAAGATTAGCTCACGTCGAAATTTGTGCTCCGGGAAGAACCAGATAGCACAATTAAATTTAGCATGATAATAATGTAGCCGACAAGGCTAGGAATGCCATGATGGAGTATTAAACTCGTAAGCAATGAAGATTACTAAGAGTTGTCGAATCGCAGTGCGGACTCGATTCACTATTCGGAGTTCTCGGTTGACGACAACCCAAAACTCATGGAGTGACTATGATAGGGAAAGGTATTATTCCGGCACAAATTCATAAGATGTAGTGCAATGCCATGATATCCTCGAGATATCAGGGAGATAATACTCGAAGGCATATCAAATTAAAGGTTGAAGTGGGGTGTATAGATCTATAGAAGACAAGCGCTTTTACTTGTCTGAGAAATGGAATCAAAGGAAGAAATTAGGGTCGGAACCACGATTGCAAAGGGTCAATTCATAGATCCAGATGATATTTTCAAGGAAATAGTTATTATTGCAAGAAGCTTCCATAATAGGATCTACATCATGTCCATGGGCATGAACACAAAGGTTCAAGGTCGACTCCCACTTCGTCAATGCATAACCTTCCGTTAACCTCTCATATTTCAAAAATGACATTAGTTCTTGAAAGTTTTACCTGGTGCACTACCAGATAAGTATGACCCGCGAAATCTTTCGGGTTCACACGGATTAGGGAATGCGTAGGTTCAACCCATCAGGGCATCTTAGGAACATATACCACAAACTTCAATAGTAATTACCACCAGCTCGAGAACAGAGCATGGTTGAGAAAATAGAGGATACAAATTACCAAAGGCTTTATATATCCGTGGAAGGGCTCACGAGGTTATTTGAATATAAAGGACACTGTCGGATAATAATCCAACAAAGGACTTGACGGTCCACAAAGGACCTGATGTGAGTATCGCTACTCAACCAGAAAAGGAAAGAATGCAAATGCATCAGGTTATAGAATCATGTGACTAATTCGAAGCATAAATGCAAAGGAATTATGAATCCAAATCGAAGGATCAGAAGTAATGCTCTGATTAGGGATGGATAAGTTGAATAGCCTTAGGGTACAATCAACGGCAATTGGATTGGTCGAGAATCAATTCTAGTTAAAAGAATGGCAGCTCAGCCGGGAAGGTAATTTATAAGGATCAATGATGATTGCATGTATTCGCAAACATATTGAGTCAACCGACTCAAAATGGTAATGACAAGGAATGTCAATAAGACTACGAGACTTATGGGATTAACCATAATGCAAGCAAGCAAGAATTTCAAGAGCAAAAGGCTCCAGAGGATTTTCGGAAGATCGAATAGTATTTTGAATACTTTTGTGAAACACATGAACAACTAGGGATGAGCGGATTTTCGACAAGTGCGAGGATTTATTTGAAGGGGTATTCATGTGGCAAAGAACTGCCAGGCAGTAGGCACAAGGTATTCTCGGAATAATAGCGAAAAACTTCGGGGTATCTTGTAATAACAAGATCAATGGGGGATGATCGCATGAATGGCAAGTGTAAGTAGTTATCCACGGATTTATCAGTGGTCAGGGATAGCAAAAGTGATGGTCACAAAGTCTCGAGAGAACATCCGAGAGTATCTTCGGAATCTTCTGATTAGCAGACGATCATCTGAAGTGAGGGGCTCTCCGGGAGAAAGTACTTGCGAGAACCTAAAGTTAGTTTTGTTTTTAGCAAAATCGTTTAACCCGAATAGAAGAGAGTTCAGAATCCCAGAGTAAAGATCGAGGAGTAAAAGATCCTAATACCACCCAATGGCGACGTGGGCCCATGGGCCGCACAGCCATGTTAGTAAAAGTTTTGTAAAGTCTAGACTCGACTTCGGCCAAGGAGTTGGAAGGGGGATTCCTACAGGCAGTCGGCTCTGATACCAACTTGTGACGCCCCCGATTCAATCGTACACTAATCATGCACGCAAATGTGTACGATCGAAATCAGGGACTCACGGGAAGATATCACAACACAACTCTAAAACATAAATAAGTCATACAAGCATCATAATACAAGCCAGGGGCCTCGAGGGCTCGAATACAAGTGCTCGATCATAGACGAGTCAGCGTAAGCAACAATATCTGAGTACAGACATAAGTTAAACAAGTTTGCCTTAAGAAGGCTAGCACAAACTAGGATACAGATCGAAAGAGGCGCAGGCCTCCTGCCTGGGATCCTCCTAAACTACTCCTGGTCGTCGTCAGCGGGCTGCACGTAGTAGTAGGCACCTCCAGCGTAGTAGGAGTCGTTGTCGACGATGGCGTCTGGCTCCTGGACTCCAGCATCTGGTTGCGACAACCAGAAAGAAAGGAAAGGGGGAAAAAGGGGGGAGAAAGCAACCGTGAGTACTCATCCAAAGTACTCGCAAGCAAGGAGCTACACTACATATGCATGGGTATATGTGTAAAGGGCCATATCAGTGGACTGAACTGCAGAATGCCAGAATAAGAGGGGGATAGCTAGTCTTATCGAAGCCTACGCTTCTGGTCACCTTCGTCTTGCAACAGGTAGAAGAGGGCAGGTTGAAGTCCTCCAAGTAACATCACATAGCAATAATCCTACCCGGCGATCCCCTCCTCGTATCCCTGAGAGAGAGCGACCACCGGTTGTATCTGGCACTTGGAAGGGTGTGTTTTATTAAGTATCCGGTTCTAGTTGTCATAAGGTCAAGGTACAACTCCAAGTCGTCCTGTTACCGAAGATCACGGCTATTCGAATAGATTAACTTCCCTGCAGGGGTGCACCAACTTACCCAACACGCTTGATCCCATTTGGCCGGACACACTTTCCTGGGTCATGCCCGGCCTCGGAAGATCAACACGTCGCAGCCCCACCTAGGCAAAACAGAGAGGCCAGCACGCCGGTCTAAACCTAAGCGCGCAGGGGTCTGGGCCCATCGCCCTGAGCACACCTGCACGTTGCGTGGGCGGCCGGAAGCAGACCTAGCCTAGTGGCGTTCCAGTCCAATCCGGCGCGCGCCGCTCCGTCGCTGACGTCTGAAGTGCTTCGGCTGATACCACGACGCCGGGATACCCATAACTACTCCCACGTAGATGGTTAGTATGTATAGGCTCGTAGCCAACTCAGATCAAATACCAAGATCTCGTTAAGCGTGTTAAATATCCGTGAACGCCGAACAGGGCCAGGCCCACCTCTCTCCTAGGCGGTCTCAACCTGCCCTGTCGCTCCGCCACAAAGATCCATCCAGAGGGCCGTCGGGACAAAGGTCCTTTCAGCCCCCAATCCATGAATCACTCGCGTGTGCTCCACAAGCTGACCCGACTTTAGTCACCACATGTATCATGTATAAGTATAAGTATATACCCGTGATCACCTCCCGAGTGATCACGGCCCGATAGTATAGCACAGCAGACGGACAAGAATGTAGGGCCACAGATGGAACACTAGCATCCTATACTAAGCAGTAGGATAGCAGATAAAGGTAACAACAGTAGTAGCAAGGACAGGCTATGCAGCAGTATAGGATTAACTGAAAGCAGTAACATGCTACACTACTCTAATGCAAGCAGTATAGAGAAGAGTAGGCAATATCTGGTGATCAAAGGGGGGGGCTTGCCTGGTTGCTCTGGCAAGAGAGAGGGGTCGTCAACTCCGTAATCGAACTGGGCAGCAGCAGTGTCGGTCTCGTAGTCTACCGGAGAGAAGAGGGGGAAGAAACAATGAATACCATGTAAACAGATGCATATCGATGCATGACAAGACAAGTAACGATGCTAGGCGTGCCCTAGCGTGGTATGAGGTGGTACCGGTTAAGGGGAGAAACATCCGGGAAAATATCCTCGGTGTTTCGTGTTTTCGGACAGAGGAGCCAGAGGGGGAAAGTTGCGAGTTCGATAGGTTAGGGGTGTGTGGCGGACGAACGGACTGCGTATCCGGATTCGTCACGTCGTTCTGAGCAACTTTCATGTTGAAAATATTTGAATCCGAGTTACGGTTTAAAAGATATGATTTTCTAAAGATTATATTAATTTTTGGAATTTAAGTAATTAATTATCCCAACATTATCCAGAATAGTAAATGATGATGTCAGCATGACATCAGTGTGATGTCAGCAGTCAACGTTGACCATTGACCTGGTCAACCTGATGTGTGGGTGCAGTGGGACCCACCTGTCATTCCCTGTTTAGGTTAATTACAGATTAGTTAATTAATTAGTGATTAGGTTAATCTAATCAGAATTAATTAACTTAATTAATTACTTAATTAACTAATTAATATTCTAATTATTTTAATTATTATTTATTTATTTATTTAATATATTGTTTAATTCTTTTTAAATTCTTTTTTTTAATTCTAAGACATTCAGGGGTGGGTCCCCACTTGCCATTGGCCCCAGAGGCCTATGCGGGTCGGGCGATGGGGCGCTCGAGGTGCCCGACCCGGGCGAGGGCCAGCGGGCACAGAGGGGCGCCGGGCGCCGGAGATGGCACCAGCGAGGCCACGTCGGGGCATCACCGGGGCTAGGCGGCGCGGTGGAGGGTGCACGGGACGCAGGGGGGGGGCAGGGCATGAGCGGGTGGAGTTGGCCGCTAGTGGCGAGAGTGGGGCGGCGGAGGACGGGCGGCGGTGAGCGTGGGCGCGCGCGTCGGGCGTGGCCGGCGCGGCGAGGGCAGCCCGGAGCGTGAGCTCCGGCTCCGGTTCGCGGGCGCTGCGGGGGGGATGGGGGAGGACGACGCCGGCGACAGAGAAAGAGAAGGAGGGAGCTCACGTCGGGGAGTAGGGCATGGGGCAGCGGGGGGTGAGGGGGGTGATGGGGACGACGGCGGAGAGGAGCAGTCCGGCGAGGGGGTTCCTGGCGGCGGGGCGGCGTCGAGCGGCGACGGCGGGGTCCCGCGGTGTGCGGAGGAGACGAGGAGGCGGCGGATCCCGCGACGGCGGAGCGGTGGCGAGCGCTGGCAACGGGAGGCGAGCGGGTGCCGATCCAGAGCCAGCAGGAGGGAAAACTCTGGCGAGGTGGTCCCTGGTGCGGCGGCGACAGGGACGATGGGATCGGGGGGGGGGGGGGGCGTGGTCGCCCCGATCCTGATCTGGATCGGGGGAGCGGGGGTGTGGGGGAGGGAGCGAGTGGATCGTGCGGGGGGCGAGTGGGTGGATTAGGGTTTGGGTTCGTGGGGGGGGGGGGGGAATAAGGAGAAGTGGGGGGAGGCCGGTTGGGCCTGCGGCCGAAAAGGGCCGAAGCCCAGTGGGGGGGCCTTCTCTCTTTCCTTTTCTTTTTTTTTAGTTTTCTGTTTTCTTTTTATCTATTCTCCTTTCTGTTTAATTTCATTTTAAACTACGTAGGCATTTTATAAAAATGGGTTTGTTGCACCATAATTATCTATGTAATATCTAGTACAAACCGAACAATTTTATTTTAATGTTTGAGAACTTTTATTATTTACCAAATTTTGAATTTGAATTTGAATCGGTTTCGGACTAACTCGAGATTAGCAACTATAATCGAGGTGACGTGGCATCACTAGCAGAGGATCACTGTAGCTTAATTACCCGGGCGTCACATCTCTAAACTTGCATCTTGCGGATTCCACTATTAAAAAACCTATGGGAAGAATTAATGATGTTCTTATTGTTGCAAATAGGAATTATGTGCCCATAGATTTTATCGTTCTTAATATAGATTGCAATCCTTCATGTCCTATTATTTTTGGTAGACCTATCCTTAGAACGATTAGTGCAATTATTGATATGAAGGAAGGGAATATTAGATTCCAATTTCCCTTAAAGAAGGGTATGGAACACTTCCCTAGAAAGAAAATAAAATTACCATATGAATCTATCATGAGAGCCACTTATGGATTGCCTACCAAAGATGGCAATACCTAGATCTATCCTCGCTTTTATGCCTAGCTAGGAGCGTTAAACGATAGCGCTTGTTGGGAGGCAACCCAATTTTATTTTGTGTATTTTGTTTTTACTTACGTTTAGGAATAAATAATCCATCTATCTTCTGTTTGGATGTGGTTTTATCTTTTAATTAGTGTTTATGCCAAGTAGAACCTATATGATAACCTACGATGATAGTTGATTTGATTCTGCTGAAAAACAGAAACTTTGCGCGCACGAATATAGTTATTTTAAATCACAGGAACAAGCTTTTGCGTTGATTCTTTTTGATTCTGTTCAATAAACAAATTTTCCAGGACTTCCTATTTTGGTAGAATTTTTATAGTTCCATAAGTTTGCGTTAGTTACAGATTGTTATAGACTGTTCTGTTTTTGACAGATTCTGTTTTTCGTGTGTTGTTTGCTTATTTTGATGAATCTATGGCTAGTAAAATAGTTTATAAACCATAGAGAAGTTGGAATACAGTAGGTTTAACACCAAAATAAATAAAGAATGAGTTCATTACAGTACCATGAAGTAGTCTTTTGTTTTCTTTCTCTAACGGAGCTCACGAGATTTCTGTTGAGTTTTGTGTTGTGAAGTTTTCAAGTTTTGGGTGAATTTTTTTGATGGATTATGGAACAAGGAGTGGCAAGAGCCTAAGCTTAGGGATTCCCATGGCACCCCCAAGATAATCCAAGGACACCAAAAAGTCAAATCTTGGGGATGCCCCGGAAGGCATCCCCTGTTTCGTCCACTTCCATCGGTAATTTACTTGGAGCTATATTTTTATTCACCACATGATATGTGTTTTGCTTGGAGTGTCTTGTATTATTTGCGTCTTTGCTTGTTAGTTTACCACAATCATCCTTGCTGTACACACCTTTTGAGAGAGCCATACATGATTTGGAATTTGTTAGAATACTCTATGTGCTTCACTTATATCTTTTGAGCTTAATAGTTTTGCTCATAGTACTTCACTTATATCTTTTGAGCGTGATAATTTTTGCTCTAGTGCTTCAGTTATATCTTTTAGAGCACGGTGGTGGATTTGTTTTAAAGAAACTATTGATCTCTCATGCTTCACTTAGATTATTTTGAGAGTCGTTAATAGCATGGTAATTTGCATAATGTTAATATACTTGGTGTTCAAGATATGTGAAACTTTCTTTTGAGTGCGTTGAATACTAAGATAAGTTTGATGCTTGATAATTGTTTTGAGATATGAAGATGGTGATATTAGAGTCATGCTAGTTAAGTAGTTGTGAATTCAAAGAATACTTGTGTTGAAGTTTGTGGTTCCCGTAGCATGCACGTATGGTGAACCGTTATGTGATGAACTCGGAGCAAGATTTATTTATTGATTGTCTTCCTTATGTGTGGCGGTCGGGGACGAGCGATGGTATTTTCCTACCAATCTATCCCCCTAGGAGCATGCGCGTAATACTTTGCTTTGATAACTTCTAGATTTTTGCAACAAGTATATGAGTTCTTTATGACTAATGTTGAGTCCATGGATTATACGCACTTTTCCCATCCTTCCACCTTTGCTAGCCTCTCTAATACCGCACACTTTTCGCCGGTATCATACACCCACCATATACCTTCCTCAAAACAGCCACAATACCGACCTATCATGGCATTTCCATAGCCATTCCGAGATATATTGCCATGTAACTTTCCACCATTCCGTTTATTATGACACGCTCCATCATTGTCATATTGCTAGCATGATCATGTAGTTGACATTGCATTTGTGGAAAAGCCACCGTTCATAATTCTTTCATACATGTCACTCATGATTCATTGCATATCCCGGTACACTGCCGGAGGCATTCATATAGAGTCATATTTTGTTCTAAGTATCGAGTTGTAATTGTTGAGTTGTAAGAAAAATAAAAGTGTGATGATCATCATTATTAGAGCATTGTCCCAAGCGAGGAAAGGATGATGGAGACTATGATTCCCCCATAAGTCGGGATGAGACTCCGGACTTTACAAAAAAATATATAAAAATAATTAAAAAAAGAGGCCATAAAAAAAAGAGAAGAGAAAGGCCCAAACAAAAAAATGAGAGAAAAAGAGAGAAGGGACAATGCTACTATCCTTTTACCACACTTGTGCTTCAAGGTAGCACCAAGATCTTCATGATAGAGAGTCTCTCATTTTGTCACTTTCATATACTAGTGGGAATTTTTCATTATAGAACTTGGCTTGTATATTCCAATGATGGGCTTCCTCAAAATGCCCTAGGTCTTCGTGAGCAAGCAAGTTGGATGCACACCCACTTAGTTTCTTTTGTAGAGCTTTCATATACTTATAGCTCTAGTGCATCCGTTGCATGGCAATCCCTACTCACTCACATTGATATCAATTGATGGACATCTCCATAGCCCGTTGATATGCCTAGTTGATGTGAGACTATCTTCCCTCTTTTTGTCTTCTCCACAACCACCCTTCTATTCCACCTATAGTGCTCTATCGATGGCTCACACTCATGTATTGCATGAAGATTGAAAAAGTTTTGAGAATGTCATAAGTATGAAACAATTGCTTGGCTTGTTATCGGGGTTGTGCATGATTTAAATATTTTATGTGGGGAAGATGGAGCATAGCCAGACTAGATGATTTTGTAGGGATAACTTTCTTTTGCCATGTTATTTTGAGAAGACATGATTGCTTTGATTAGTATGCTTGAAGTATTATTATTTCTGTGTCAATATGAACTTTTGTCTTGAATCTTTCGGATCTGAATATTCATATCACAATTAAGAAGTTTTACATTGAAATTATGCCAAAGTATCACTCTGCATCAAAAATTCTTTTTTATCATTTACCTACTCGAGGACGAGCATGAATTAAGCTTGGGGATGCCTGATACGTCTCCAACGTATCTATACTTTTTGATTGCTCCATGCTACTTTATCTACTGTTTTGGATTATATTGGGCTTTATTTTCCACTTTTATATTATTTTTGGGACTAACCTATTAACCAGAGGCCCAACCCAGAATTGCTGTTTTTTTGCCTATTTTAGTGTTTCGAAGAAACGGAATATCAAACGGAGTCCAAACGGAATGAAACCTTCGGGATCGTGATTTTCCAACCGAACGTGATCCAGGAGACTTGGACCCTACTCCAAGCAGTGCTAGAGGCGGTCACGAGGGTGGAGGGCACGCCCCCTGGGCACGCCCCTTACCTCGTGGGCCCCTCGACGCTTCACCGACGTACTCCTTCCTCCTATATATACCTA
The DNA here is from genome assembly GCF_018294505.1 of Triticum aestivum. Lineage (NCBI taxonomy): Eukaryota > Viridiplantae > Streptophyta > Magnoliopsida > Poales > Poaceae > Triticum > Triticum aestivum. The sequence continues at coordinate 65,913,725 of NC_057807.1, forward strand.
CGTATCCCCGAACGATCAGAACAGGAGCCAAAAACCTAATTCCACCGCCGCAACCTTCTGTATCCACGAGATCCCATCTTGGGGCCTGTTCCGGAGCTCCGCCGGAGGGGGCATCCACCACGGAGGGCTTCTACATCATCACCATAGCCCCCCCGATGAAGTGTGAGTAGTTTACTTCAGACCTTCGGGTCCATAGCTAGTAGCTAGATGGCTTCTTCTCTCTTTTTGGATCTCAATACAATGTTCTCCCCCTCTCTCGTGGAGATCGATTCGATGTAATCTTCTTTTTGCGGTGTGTTTGTTGAGACCGATGAATTGTGGGTTTATGATCCAGTATTATCTATGGAAATTATTTGATTCTTCTCTGAATTCTTTTATGTATGATTGAGTTATCTTTGCAAGTCTCTTCGAATTATCCTTTTTGGTTTGGCCAACTAGATTGGTAGTTCTTACAATGGGAGAAGTGCTTAGCTTTGGGTTCAATCTTGCGGTGTCCTTACCCAGTGACAGAAAGGGTTGCAAGGCATGCATTTTATTATTGCCATCAAGGATAACAAGATGTTTTTTTATCATATTGCATGAATTTATCCCTCTACATCATGTCATCTTGCTTAAGGCGTTACTCTGTTTTTACTTAATACTCTAGATCCATGCTGGATAGCGGTTGATGAGTGGAGTAATAGTAGTAGATGCAGAATCGTTTCGATCTACTTGTCTCGGACGTGATGCCTATATACATGATCATTGCCTAGATATACTCATAACTATGCTCAATTCTGTCAATTGCTCAACAGTAATTTGTTCACCCACCGTAGAATACTTATGCTCTTGAGAGAAGCCACTAGTGAAACCTATGGCCCCCGGGTCTATTCTCATCATATCAATCTCTATTACTTTATTTACTTGCTTTTCTTTTAATTTGCCTTTTACTTTTTTACTTTGCATCTATATACCAAAAATACCAAAATATTATCTATCAGATCTCACTCTCGTAAGTGACCGTGAAGGGATTGACAACCCCTAGGCGTTGGTTGCGAGTTGCTATCGTTTTGTGTAGGTACGAGGGACTTGTGCGTGGTCTCCTACTGGATTGATACCTTGGTTCTAAAAAACTGAGGGAAATACTCACGCTACTTTGCTGCATCACCCTCTCCTCTTCGGGGAAATCCAACGCAGTGCTCAAGAGGTAGCAGCCCCCCACCCCCAGGGTGCGCCCCCTGCCTCGTGGTCCCCCTATTGCTCCACCGACGTACTCCTTCCTCCTATAAATACCTACACATCCCCAAACGATCAAAACAGGAGCCAAAAACCTAATTCCACCGCCGCAACCTTCTGTATCCACGAGATCCCATCTTGGGGCCTGTTTTGGAGCTCCGCCAGAGGGGGCATCCACCATAGAGGGCTTCTACATCAACACCATAGCCCCTCTGATGAAGTGTGAGTAGTTTACTTCAGACCTTCGGGTCCATAGCTAGTAGCTAGATGGCTTCTTCTCTCTTTTTGGATCTCAATACAATGTTCTCCCCCTCTCTCGTGGAGATCGATTCGATGTAATCTTCTTTTTGCGGTGTGTTTGTCGAGACCGATGAATTGTCGGTTTATGATCCAGCTTATCTATGAATAATATTTGAATCTTCTCTGAATTCTTTTATGTAAGATTGAGTTATCTTTGTAAGTCTCTTCGAATTATCCTTTTGGTTTGGCCAACTAGATTGGTAGTTCTTGCAATGGGAGAAGTGCTTAGCTTTGGGTTCAATCTTGCGGTGTCCTTTCCCAGTGAAAAAAGGGGCAGCAAGGCACGTATTGTATTGTTGCCATCGAGGATAACAAGATGTTTTTTTATCATATTGCATGAATTTATCCCTCGACATCATGTCATCTTGCTTAAGGCGTTACTCTGTTTTTAACTTAATACTCTAGATGCATGCTGGATAGCGGTCGATGAGTGGAGTAATAGTAGTAGATGCAGAATCGTTTCGATCTACTTGTTTTGGACGTGATGCCTATATACATGATCATACCTAGATATACTCATAATTATGCTCAATTCTATCAATTGCTCAATAGTAATTTGTTCACCCACCGTAGAATATCTATGCTCTTGAGAGAAGCCACTAGTGAAACCTATGGCCCCCGGGTCTATTCTCATCATATCAATCTCAATTACTTTATTACTTGCTTTGTTTTTACTTTGCCTTTTACTTTTCACTTTGCATCTATATACCAAAAATACCAAAAATATTATTTATCATCTCTATCAGATCTCACTCTCGTAAGTGACCGTGAAGGGATTGACAACCCCTAATCGCGTTGGTTGCGAGGAGCTATCGTTTTGTGTAGGTAGGAGGGACTTGTGCGTGGTCTGCTACTGGATTGATACCTTGGTTCTCAAAAACTGAGAGAAATACTTACGCTACTTTGCTGCATCATCCTCTCCTCTTCGGGGAAATCCAACGCAGTGCTCAAGAGGTAGCAAGAAGAATTTCTGGCGCCATTGCCGGGGAGGCTCACGCAAGAGCAAGTCAACCATACTAAGTACCCATCACAATCCCTATCTCTCGCATTACATTATTTGCCATTTGCCTCTCGTTTTCCTCTCCCCCAGTTCACCCTTGCTGTTTTATTCGCCCTCTCTTTCCCAATCTCCTCCTCTTTTTCCCGTTGCCTTTTTCCTCGTCTGTTTGTTTGCTCGCATGTTAGTTTGCTTGCTTGTCGTCATGACTAGTCTCATATCCACTCCTATGTCTCCCGAGTTTGAAGTTCTTCACTTCAAGCAAAGGCAAGGAGAAAACTTAAAAGATGCTTGGTATATGATGATGGAATCTTATCGTAAGTGCAGCCTAGAGGTGAACTATAGAATTCTTCTTCGTAATTTTTATGTTGGGTTAAATATGATGTATAGACAACTCTTGGATTGCATGGCCAAGGGAAATTTCATTGAGATTGATCCCAGTATTGCGCATGAAATTATAGAGGGAATAGTGGGAACACTACCCCAAAAGGGAGGATCTCATCCTACCCAGGAAGAAACCCAAGTGTTTGAGAAGATTTGCGAAGTAACAAAATTTTTACAAAAGTATCTTGAGCCTCTTAAAAGTGTTAGCGGAAATCTTCACCGTATGAATATGTTGATTACTCTTTGTAATAAGCGGTTGGATTCTTTAGATCTAAAAATTTCCAAGTATGAAGGGAAGCGGGAAGAACCCCCCAGATTCGAGCATGACTCCGCTAAAAAACTGAAAAATTAAAGATGGCAATACCTAGATCTATCCTTGCTTTTATGCCTAGCTAGGGGCGTTAAACAATAGCTCTTGTTGGGAGGCAACCCAATTTTTTTTGCTTCTGTTTAGGAATAAATAATCCATCTAGCCTCTGTTTGGATGTGGTTTTATCTTTAATTAGTGTTTGTGCCAAGTAGAACCTATAGGATAACCTACGATGATAGTTGATTTGATTCTGCTGAAAAACAGAAACTTTGCACGCACGAATATAATTTTGTTAAATCACAGAAACATGATTTTGTGTTGATTATTTTTTATGCTGTTAAATGAACAAGTTGTCCAGGACTTCCTATTTTTGTAGGATTTTTAGAGTTACAAAAGTTTGCGTTAGTTACAGATTACTACAGACTGTTCTGTTTTTGACAGATTCTGTTTTGCGTGTGTTGTTTGCTTATTTTGATGAATCTATGGCTAGTAAAATAGTTTATAATCCATAGAGAAGTTGGAATACAATAGGTTTAACACCAATATAAATAAAGAATGATTTCATTACAGTAATTTGAAGTAGTCTTTTGTTTTCTTTCTCTAACGGAGCTCACGAGATTTCTATTGAGTTTTGTGTTGTGAAGTTTTCAAGTTTTGGGTGAATTCTTTTGATGGATTATGGAACAAGGAGTGGAAAGAGCCTAAGCTTGGGGATGCCCATGGCACCCCCAAGATAATCCAAGGACACCAAAAAGTCAAAGCTTGGGGATGCCCCAGAAGGCATCCCCTCTTTCGTCTACTTCCATCGGTAATTTACTTGGAGCTATATTTTTATTCACCACATGATATGTGTTTTGCTTGGAGCGTCTTGTATTATTTGCGTCTTTGCTTGTTAGTATACCACAATCATTCTTGCTGTACACACCTTTTGAGAGAGCCATACATGAATTGGAATTTGCTAGAATACTCTATGTGCTTCACTTATATCATTTGAGCTTGATAGTTTTGCTCATAGTGCTTCACTTATATCTTTTGAGCGTGATAATTTTTGCTCTAGCACTTCACTTAGATCTTTTAGAGCATGGTGGTGGATTTGTTTTAAAGAAACTATTGATCTCTCATGCTTTACTTAGATTATGTTGAGAGTCATTAGTAGCATGGTAATTTTCTTAATGTTAATATATTTGGTGTTCAAGATATGTGCAACTTTCTTTTGAGTGAATTGAATACTAAGATAAGTTTGATGCTTGATAATTGTATTGAGATATGTAGGTGATAATATCAAAGTCATACTAGTTGAGTAATTGTGAATTTAAGAAATGCTTGTGTTGAAGTTTGCAAGTCCCGTAGCATGCACGTATGGTTAAAGTTGTGTAAGAAATTTGAAACATGAAGTGTACCTGGTTTGTGCATCCTTATGAGTGGTGGTCGGGGACGAGCGATGGTCTTTTCCTACCAATCTGTCCCCCTAGGAGCATGCGCGTAGTACTTGATTTTTGATGACTTCTAAATTTTTGCAATAAGTATATGAGTTCTTTTGACTAATGTTGAGTCCATGGATTATACGCACTCTCACCTTTCTGCCTTTGCTAGCCTCTTCGGTACCGTGCATTGCCCTTTCTCACCTTGAGAGTTGGTGCAAACTTCGCCGGTGCATCCAAACCCCATGATACGATACGCTCTATTACACATAAACCTCCTTATATCTTCCTCAAAACAGCCACCATACCTACCCATCATGCCATTTCCATAGCCATTCCGAGATATATTGCCATGCAACTTCCATCATCATCATGACATACATTACTTTTTTCATATTGCCATTGCATGATCATGTAGTTGACATTGTATTTGTGGCAAAGCCACCATGCATTATTTTTCATCCATGTCACTCTTGATTCATTACACCATCCCGGTACACCGCCGGAGGCATTCATATAGAGTCATATCTTGTTCTAAGTTTCGAGTTGTAATCCTTATGTTGTAATCAATAGAAGTGTGATGATCATCATTATTAGAGCATTGCCCAAACAAAAAAAGGAGAAAGGCCAAAAGAAAAAAAAAGAAAGGCGAAAAAAAGGGGCAATGCTACTATCTCTTTTCCACACTTGTGCTTCAAAGTAGCACCTTGTTCTTCATGTAGTGAGTCTCATATATTGTGCTTCAAAGTAGCACCTTGTTCTTCATGTAGTGAGTCTCATAAGTTGTCTTTTTATACTAGTGGGAATTTTTCATTATAGAACTTGGGCTTGTATATTCCTACGATGGGCTTCCTCAAATGCCCTAGGTCTTCATGAGAAAGCAAGTTGGATGCACACCCACTAGTTTTCTTTTGTTGAGCATTCATAGCTCTAGTGCATCCGTTGCATGGCAATCCCTACTCCTCATGTTGACATCCATTAATGGGCATCTCCATAGCCCGTTGATTATCCCCGTCAATGTGAGACTTTCTCCTTTTTTGTCTTCTCCACACAATCCCCATCATCATATTCTATTCCACCCATAGTACTATATCCATTGCTCACGCTCATGTATTGTGTCGTGGATTTGTCACGGCAGATGTCCTAGTGAAAGGACTTAGTCATGGAGCCATCGCTGCGGGTTTACTTGAAGGGGTTAAAGCGGACACAAAGACACGAGGGTTTATACTAGTTCGGCCCCTTCGATGAAGGTAAAAGCCTACGTCTAGTTGTGATGGAATTGATGTGGTCTCGATGGCTAGGGAGCAAACAAGCTTCGCCTAGGCTCGAGTTGTGGTTGTCTGTCCTGAACCGCCGCCGGGTCATCCCCTTATAAACATAGGTGACGCCCGTCGGTCCTCAGAGTCCCAACCGGTTCATACTCGTATCCCGATTGGTTCCTCTCTATTCCTAACTTACAATACAAGTTATACACTAGGCCGATTTACGGCTACATGTTCTAAATCAACTATAGGCCTTGGGCCTTCATCTGTTTATACCACTAATGAAGCTAACCCGGCCCAAGTAAGCCGGTTTACGCCTAGTGGTAATATCCCCAACATTAGGCCCCAAATTGATTTGAACTGGTTCATGTCAATCCTTCCCAAAATCTTGTGTCTTGGACATCTTCTGGTAATTGGTAAACCGCCATGTCGTCATCATTTCTAGTTGCTGTAAACCGGCATGACGTCATCATGAAATTTATCATTTATAACGCCCTCCTTTAATAATAGCTCCTGGATTCGCGCGCTTGACCTAACTCTGTTGCCTTATAAATAAGACCGAAGAGTCATTTCCTTTCCTTTCCCTTTGTCTCTTCTTCTTCGTCTTCCTCGCATCGCCAGCCTTGGAGCTCCGCCGCCGCCGTCGACCTCTGCTTCGTCCTGGGCCGCTGCATCAACCTGAACGCACCAGAGCACTGTGGTTTCCTTCCGCGTCTTCTCCGTTTCCAGTAAGCTTTCTTCTCTTCTTGACCTAGATCTGTTCTTAGGGTTTCATGTTCGCGCTGTGTTCGTCGCTTGCTCATACTTGTATTCTGACTCTTGAATGAATCTGTGAACCCCTGCTGTGTTTAGTAGTAATCTTTAAGCACCCGCCTGTAATTTCTCATCTAAGTCCATAGATCTCACGCACATTCCCGCTCAATGGTTCACTTCCGTTCTGCCTTACTCTTCGGAATATTTTCTGTTTTTGTGAGCTTGCTGTAGATCTGCGGCTGTAATACGATCTTGTGAAACCTGTTTCTGCATACCTAGCATTAGTCCCCTTGTTGAACCGCCAGAATCCATATAATGCCGCATCGTAGAAGACCGGTTTATAGGTATTGCCTCCGGTTTAGTGTTGTTCAGACCAACACCTTCTTTTATCCACATATTCTTGAACCGGATCACCTATTTCTTGCAGATCTCACCATGGCCAAACAAGTATATGAGTGCAATTGGGTTCCCTCTCACGTCACAGAATCTCAGTTGGATGATCTGGTCCTGATCGGCGCTTTAGACAACAAAGATACGATTCACTGGAGGGTTCCTGGAAATGAATGTCCTCCCACACCTCAAGAGGGAGAGGTTGTGGTCTTTGCAGATCACTTGGCCCGAGGCTTCAAACCGCCTGGTTCCAAATTTTACCGGGATGTGTTAGCCAACTTTCAGCTCCGCCCACAAGATATTGGCCCCAATTCCGTTACTAATCTATGTCACTTTCAAGTACTCTCTGAGGTATACCTTCAAGAGGAGCCTTCAGTCGAGTTGTTCAGAGACTACTTCCATTTAAACTGTCGCACTGAATTTACCGACGACCCCAATACTGAATTGGGCGGCATGGCCATTCAGAAGAGGAAAGAGATCACTTATCCCCACGTCAAACTCCATACTCACCCCAAGGAGTGGAATGCAACTTGGTTTTATTGCAAAGATACCTCCCCTGACAATGAAAACCCCTTGCCTGGCTTCCGTCCGGAACGGCTCAGCAACACTCACCCTTTTCCACAAAGACTAAGCGCCAAGGAGAGAATTAAATATGCTCCGCAACTGTCCAAGCTCCGAGCCTTTATGGCCAATGGTTTAACGGGAATAGACCTTGCACGCTGTTGGATATCATGGAGCATACTGCCTCTGAGCCGGCACTCCGGTTTGATGTGCAAGTATACTGATAGCGTCGATGACCCACTCCAACACACTAAAATCCAACTCTCCGACGATGAAGTCACAGATTCTGTAAAGAAGATGTTGAATGAACCGGAGCACCTCTGTGCTCAAACCGGTTTGCTTCCTTACTGCACCACCAACAAACCGCCAGCGGTAAGATTTTAATTGCTCTATTGTTGAACCTGTTACTGCTTTATCCGTCTGACATTTAATTACTGCTGAACCAGGGCGATAATCCGTTTTGGAGCAAGAAGCTTCCACAAGACAAAACGGAGAAGACAGGGTGGTCAACCCGGCCCAAGACCAAGGTTATCAAGAAGCCAACTTACAAGAGAAAAACCACCGCTTCATCTGATCCAACTATTGATGATGATGTGGGTAACCCGGACCTTGAGGTAGAACTTGATTCACTTGGCTTACTTTTTACACGCCTTATTGATGATGATGCTTGTCAGGACGACGCTGAAGCCAGCAATGCGGAAGTCGCTGAGGTAACTATTCTCTCTTCCGATTCAGAAATCTTGCCTTTGCCAAAATTTCGCCAGGCAAACCGGAAAGTTAAATTTTCTCATCGTCTTGCTTATTTGGATCCCAAATTTCTTATGAAGACTCAGCAACATGAAGCTCGCCGCACAACCCGGCACAGTGGCCAGGTAGTTCCCTCTGCCGGTTTACCAAACAGTCTGGTTCGAAAACGCCGCTCCGAGGTCTCCGACCTTTTTATTGATTTAAATCCTAAAGCGGGTTTCTTCCGTCAACCTCTTAATCCATCCGACTCCGATTATTAGGTTACTTCTCATTCATCTTCTGGTGAATCGTCGGCCACTCAGCTGCTACCTTTGAAAACGGTTCTTGGGTAAGCTAAGCTGAACATATGCTTCGAGTATACTGTGTAATGGCTTATGTTGTTCCTTGACTCTTTGTTTTTCTTTCAGGGCCAAACCTAAACCAAGCAAGAAGGCCCGCCTGGATAAAGCGGCTGAAGAAGATGTAGCCCCAGAACATGACAAAGCGCCCGATCTTGAAGCGTTTGCTCCTGAGGATATCCCCAATGATCCTCTTTTGCAAGACGATGCTATTCCCGAAGAGAGGCCTATTAACACTTTAGTCTCTGCTGACCCGCCTGCCAACTCCGTCCGGATTGAGAAATCCCACAGTCCTGCTGACAAACCGACCGCACCAACACAAACCGGCGAGTCCAAAGATGATGATGTTGTGTTTACCGGTGTAGGCCGCTTTGAACCCGGGAATCCTGTCACCTTAACCAAGCATACTGTAAAAGAGGATTTTTCCGCTCTGAACAAAGGAAAATGGGATATTGAACTGGAGACATATGCTGCTCTGAGTGCCCAAGATCTTCATTCCGGCTATTTAAACCGGCTTTATACTAGCCGTGACTGTGAAGCTGGTCTGGTAAAGATGATGAGGGATAAATTTGAGGTAACTTACTTCTTTACTTACTGCCATTGTATCAATCCTCCTAGCCCCCAAGGGTCGGTTTGTAACCTTCGTCAAACTGGGACTTGAATACGATCCTCAACACTTTGAAATCCATCAATATAGCCCCCAAGGGCTGGTTTAACTTAGCATAATTAAACCGGGGCTCCGATAGAAAACTATCCTTAGATACTATTTTGATCAAATAGCCATTAGCCCCCAAGTGCCAAGTTGAATACCTGTATTGAGCTTGGGACTTTGCAATCTAGTAATATATGAAAATTGAAGGTGCATTAGCCCCCAAGTATCAGGCGTATAACTTTTGTTATGTGGTTGATACTTCAATTTGTTGGACCGCTTGTTTAAAGCTAAATGTTGTCTGTATGCAGGCTGAGGTGAGAATCAAAGAGGACCGGATTGCCGATTTGCAGGAGACCTTGAAAACCCAACAAGCTGAAACAGACAAGGCAAGGGAAGAATTAACCAGCGCCTTGAGCATCGCTGGACAGCTAAAGGAAGGCTTCAAGAAAGAGCGGGCTGATTGGGCCACTGAGAAGGCCGCTTTAACCAAAAGAGCTGAAAATGCTGAAGCTGCCCTTAAACCGGTGGTGGATGAACTTACGGCCGTAAAGCGGCAAATACACTCCATGACCGCTGCGATCTTTGGTAAGCTCCTTTTAACTTCTGTGATAACTTGAACCTGCTGTAGTATAAATCCGGTTTGAGACCGTCCCTGTATTGTTGCAGGTACACGCATCGGGCACTTAGGATCCGATGTGCGGAAGAAGTTGAAGGCCGCCTACACCTTAGTGGAACAACTGTATACCGGAGCCCAGCGGATCATCACCACGGCCTCTCATAACAACCCGGCACCCTCTTTAATCCAGGACACTCTTAACAGGTTGTCAATGCTTCCGGCCCGGATTGAGGAGCTGAAAAAATCTTCTGCTCGAATCGGAGCTATTAACGCCTTGATCCGGGCAAAGGCATGGGTGCCAGATTTCGACCCTGTGGAGGCAGCTCAAGGCTATCCCAGCCTGAAGGAAGATGGCTCTAAATTCAACGAAGATGATTTGAGGGCAATAAACCATGCAGTGCGCCCTCTGGCTTGTCAATTAGCTGAAGAGGCAGACTTAACGCATTATCAAGCGCAATACAACGATCAGAACAAGCGAGTGCCTGCCCCAACTCTTGAAGCGGAGAATCTGATTCCTCCAATCCGTACGCATACTTACGCTCCTGATATTGAACCGTCTTCCCTGATCCATGAAGAGGCTGTTTTCCAAGCTTTAATGGGAATCGACTAGACCACTGTTGATTTCCAGCCAATGGATAGGAACGAGGAAGCTGAAGCGGCGGATGACGAGGAGCAGGCTTGAACCGGAAGCCGGTTTGGATAGCTGTCTTTGGCATCTTTCCAAAATAACAATGATCTTATTTGGGCACCATGTTGCCTTGTAATAGGATAGTCCATACTTCTACCTTGAATATGCCTTCGTGCATAAGTACTGAAGCTTTTGTTCGAAAAACCTCAATTCATATTTCCTGCAATCAGAAAAAATTGAACTTCGGTGGCGGTTATACCGCCAGCCAGTTTATGATCTTTATATATGTATCAGCAATGTAACAAATAGGTGATACAAAATACCTGCCATATATGGGCATGAAGCTGGCTTAGCCAAGCTTGAAGCAGAGGTTTTATAAACCATTATCGTCAAAAAAGGGGGGAGAAAACAGCTCCCGTATAAACCGTGCTAGGTCATTATAAGCCCCCCTGTTACTCCATGATGTTAACAGGAAGGGTAAACCGGGCATACTTCTCCGGATTAAAGGGGAATCAAATCCATCGGCTGAACCGGAAAAAAGGTGGTGTTGACATAAAGGAAATACAACAAAAACAAAGAAAAACAAGCCATGAAAATAACATGGAAGCAAAGGCAATGATAAAGACCGTTTGCAAAAATATGCTATACTGAGCTGATCAGATGGTGTTACCATGGTCGGACAGGATCAAGCCCCCAATAGGAGTGACAATGATTCAAGTCAGCCAGGTCCCCAAATGAAACCGTGGCATATATGCCAATCAAGAGGCGTGGCAATGGTTCGGGTTCGACCAAGCCCCCAAGTGATTTTGTGGCCTTAGGCCGATCAAGAGGCGTGACTGGTTCAGACTTGACCATGTCCCCAAGTGATCTGGTGGCTGTCGCCTATCAAAAGGTGTTGCGTTGGTTCGGACACGACCAAGGCCCCAAGTGATATATAAAAAAGCAAATGTCAAGGGGTAAACCAGAGGCCGCTTTAAAAACAGAACCACTCCATGTAACCACGCATGATAAGAAAGACAGAGACCCCGCTTTAGCTGAGGCTCCGGTTTTATTATATCAAAGATAATATATACACTGTCATGATATGTACATAGATAGAGCCAATGGCTCAAGTGTAGTAAGGCCGAAGATGAGCTATGTTCCACGGCCTGTTGGTCTCCTCCTTTGATGTGCGTGAGTCTTTATGCTCTCGAATATCAATCAGATAGTACGACCCGTTGTGTAGATTCTTGCTGACTACGAAAGGTCCCTCCCAAGGTGGGGATAACTTGTGCATATCTGTCTGGTCATGGATGAGTCGAAGCACCAAATCTCGTTCTTGAAAAGTTCTGGTTCTAACCCGGCGACTGTGATAGCGACGAAGATCTTGTTGGTAAATCGCCGAACGGGCAGCCGCTATATCACGCTCCTCGTCCAATAGGTCCAAAGCGTCTTGCCGTGCTGTCTCATTGTCTGCTTCAACATAAGCTGCCACACGAGGCGAATCGTGCCGGATATCACTAGGGAGAATTGCCTCTGCTCTGTAGACCATGAAAAATGGTGTGTATCCTGTGGATCGGTTTGGCGTAGTATTGATACTCCATAGCACAGATGGTAGTTCTTCAACCCAACATCCTGGTGTTCTTTGCAATGGGACCATAAGCCGGGGTTTGATGCCTCGCAAGATCTCTTGATTAGCTTGTTCTGCCTGTCCATTGGACTGGGGGTGTGCCACTGATGACACGTCAAGTCGGATGTGCTCACGTTCACAGAACTCCTTCATAGCGCCCTTGGATAAATTGGTACCATTGTCAGTAATGATACTGTGTGGAAAGCCAAACCGGAAAATCACCTTTTTGATGAACTGCACCGCTGTTGCCGCATCACACTTGCTGACAGGCTCCGCTTCAACCCACTTGGTAAATTTGTCAACTGCCACCAAAAGGTGGGTTTTCTTATCCTTGGATCTTTTAAAAGGTCCGACCATATCCAGCCCCCAAGTTGCAAACGGCCACGTTATTGGGATCATCCTCAATTCTTGAGCCGGCACATGAGCACGCCTTGAAAATTTCTGACATCCATCACACCGTTTAACCAAGTCCTCCGCATCAGCATGCGCTGTCAACCAGTAGAACCCGTGACGAAACGCCTTTGCCACCAGAGGCTTTGAACTGGGGTGGTGTCCACAATCCCCTTCATGGATTTCTCTTAAGATTTCACAGCCTTCCTCGGGAGAAACACAACGCTGAAACGCCCCTGATACACTTCAATGATGCAATTCACCATTGACAATCGTCATAGACATGGATCGCCGGACTATCTGCCTGGCTAGAATCTCATCCTCTGGTAACTCCCCCCGGTTCATGTATGCCAGATAAGGAACTGTCCAATCTGGAATAACATGTAGGGCTGCCACCAATTGAGCCTCCGGATCAGGAATAGCCAAATCCGCTTCACCTGGGAGCTTGACTGACGGGTTGTGCAATACGTCCAGAAAGACATTAGGCGGGACCTGTTTGCGCTGAGAGCCCAACCGGCTTAAAGCGTCCGCTGCTTCATTCTTCCGACGGTCCACATGATCCACTTGATAACCCTTGAAGCAACCCGCAATATTATCCACTTCCCGACGATATGCAGCCATGAGCGGGTCCTTAGAATCCCAAGTGCCAGACACCTGTTGAGCCATGAGGTCTGAGTCACCGAAGCACTTAACCCGGCTTAAATTCATCTCTTTAGCCATCCGGAGACCATGGAGCAAGGCTTCGTACTCAGCTGCATTATTAGTACAAGGGAACATTAAGCGGACAACATAACAAAACTTATCACCTCGTGGGGAAGTTAATACGACTCCAGCCCCTTTTGGCTCATGGTCAGTAAGGGACTTTTGTTCTATGCAATTAGTAGATTCATGGCATGCCTTCTTTAGCGATGATAAGTTCCTGTAACATGTTGTTTGATAGCTCTAAACATTGCAACCTGATGTTAATTCTGCTAAGTCTGAAACTGTTATTATTTGCATTCTTGCCATGTCCTTTTGAGCATGATCTAGTGATTTCTGGAGTTAGCTCAGTGTTCATGTTTTGCCATGCATTACCTGTACACCATGTACATGCCTTTTGTTTTCATATTATGGTACTGTAGCATGTTGTTTTGATGTTTTCTAGATGCCTAGTTGATGTTTTGGACAACATGTCCTTTAAACTTGTATAGAGTGTATGTGTTGAACTGTTGCTCCGTTTTGAGTGTGCTCTATATGAAACTTGCTTGTTTTTGCATGAAGTTTCATATTATCATGTTGCATCCTTGTTTTGAGGTGTTTGCTTGATGTTTGGATACATTTAGCATCAATGCCATGTTTAACTTGTTTTGCTCATATCTTCTAGGCCGTAGCTCCGAATTAAATGAACTTTATATGTAACTTGAATAGAATCTCATGTAGATCATCTTGGTGCATCTTAACTTGCTGTTTAACAACTTGAACATAAGGTTTATTCAGATCTGGACCAATTTCGAAAGTTGCATATGAGGACTTACCGGAATTGTTATATGTTGTTTCTGGCCTCATTTAAACTTGCTTTGACGTGTTGTTCTTGTATGCATCATCTCTTGCCTTTAGTAGCTTCATTGAGTTTATGTTCTTGTGTGGTGTGTTTACCATGTTGTGTGCTTCTTCTCGATAGTTCCCATTTCGTTGCGATCGTGAGGATTTGTTCGTCTGCGCTTAGTTCGGCTTCATCCGTTCATCTTCTTCATGGACTCGTTCTTCTTCCTAGCGGGATTTCAAGCAAGATGACCATCACCCTGGATCTCACTACTATCATTGCTATGCTAGTTGCTTCGGTCTATCTCTATGCTGCGATACCTATCACTTGCTCTTCAAGCCTCCCGAATTGCCATGTCAGCCTCTAACCTTGTCACCCTTCCTAGCAAACCATTGCTTGGCTATGTTACCGCTTTGCTCAGCCCCTCTTATAGCGTTGTTAGTTGCAGGTGAAGTTGAAGATTGCTCCATGGTGGACAGGGTTGTGTTGGGATATCATAATATCTCTTATTTAATTAATGCATCTATATACTTGGTAAAGGGTGGAAGGCTCGGCCTTATGCCTGGTGTTTTGTTCTACTCTTGCCACCCTAGTTTCCGTCATACCGGTGTTATGTTCCCGGATTTTGCGTTCCTTACGCGGTTGGGTGATTTATGGGACCCCCTTGATAGTTCGCTTTGAATAAAACTCCTCCAGCAAGGCCCAACCTTGGTTTTACCATTTGCCTCACCACCACCTATACCTTTCCCTTGGGTCGGCCAACCCGAGGGTCATCTTTATTTTAGCCCCCCGAGCCAGTGCTTCTCTAAGTGCTGGTCCGAACCGAGCGATGTCCGGCGCCCCCTGGGAAACCAGGGTCTATGCCAACCCGACGTCTGGCTCATCCGGTGTGCCCTGAGAATGAGATATGTGCAGCTCCTATCGGGATTTGTCGACACATCCGGGCGGCTTTGCTGGCCTTGTTTTACCATTGTCGAAATGTCTTGTAAACCGGGATTCCAAGACTGATTGGGTCTTCCTGGGAGAAGGTATATCCTTCGTTGATTGCGAGAGCTTATCATGGGCTAAGTTGGGACACCCCTGCAGGGTATTATCTTTCGAAAGCCGTGCCCATGGTTATGTGGCAGATGGGAATTTGTTAATGTCCGGTTGTAGATAACTTGACACCAGATTCGAATTAAAACGCATCAACCGTGTGTGTAGCCGTGATGGTCTTTTTTCGGCGGAGTCCGGGAAGTGAACACGGTTTTGGGTTATGTTTGACGTAAGTAGGAGTTCAGGATCATCTCTTGATCATTGCTAGCTTCACGACCGTTCCGTTGTTTCTCTTCTCGCTCTTATTTGCATATGTTAGCCATCATATCATGCTTAGTCGCTGCTGCAACCTCACCACTTTACCCCTTCCTTACCCATTAAGCTTTGCTAGTCTTGATACCCATGGTAATGGGATTGCTAAGTCCTCGTGGCTCATAGATTACTACAACAACAGTTGCAGGTACAGGTTTTGCGATCATCATGACGTGAGAGCGATCTTTGCTTGTTTTGGAGTTCTTCTTCTACTTCTTCTTCAATCTAAGGATAGGTTCCAGGTCGGCAGCCTGGCTAGCAGGGTGGATGTCGTTTGAGTTTTTGTTTGTGTTTCATCCATAGTCGGATGGTGCTCTTATGTAATATGATGTTGTATTCGTGTGGCATTGTATACCTTTTGTATGTATCCCCATCTATTATGTAATGTTGATGTAATGATATCCACCTTGCAAAAGCGTCTTCAAGATGCGCTTCTATCCTTGGTGGGACCTTCGAGTTCCTTTAGGATAGGGTCGCATCTTGGGCGTGACACCCCCGACCCCGGCGCCGGCGCTCGCCCCTGACCCTGGCGCTTGCCCTCGACCCGACCCTCGCCCCCGACCCCGACCCCAGCGCTCGCCCCGACCCTGGCGCCGGCGCTCGCCCCCGACCCAGGCGCTCGCCCCCGACCCCGGCGCGCTCGCCCCCGACCCATCGCCCCTCGCCTCCCTCCTCTGATTCCTCCCCTCCCAACCTCGACCGTCGTCGGGCCTGCCTCCTCGCCCCTGCACCCTTTGTAAACCCCCCTCTCTCTACTAGGGTTCTTCGGTTAATTTACTTAGGTTTTAGTTAGGGCAGTCTGTTAATTAGGCTATCTATTTAGTTATGAATTTAGCTAGGTTTCAAAATTAGCTGAATTTATATGCAAATTTGAACTGGACATGTGATTTGTGGATATGTCATGTTTGGAAAATGATCCGAGTGGCATATGTTATGCCGGAATGTTGATTCATTTCCGTTCCGGTGAATTTTAGGCGCTCGATATGTCCATTTTTTAGCAAAGGTCATGCCGAAATTTCCCGTGAATAGAGGCACGATTTGTGCTACATAGTTGGCATATCGAGTGCTGGCACATAGATTTCTTTTTATGCCATTTCTCATTTATTCATACTTTTAGAAATAAATGAGGACACTTAATCATAGGAAACATGTCGAACAACGAAGAAACTGGGCCTTCTGACCAAGATGCAGATGAGATGGATTATGAGGGTGAACAAGAGTAGCTCGACTATTTGACTGCTAAGCAAGGTTTGTAGGTCGGCCTCGATGATGGTACTGATGCCGACATCAACACCGATGGCACCGACACTGATGGCGGCGCCGAGACCGATGGGGAAGGTACCGGCAGGGAAGATACCAGCGGGGATGGTACCGGCCCCGATGCCGCTACCAAAAAGAGGAAGCATAAGAAGCATAGGATACGAAAACCTAACAAACTAGGGATTGGACGACTTTTGATCACAAAGATGGCACCTGGCAAGTTTGAGCTGTTAGAGATGGAAGAACCTCGCAAGTGCTATGGGAACCAAGTAGGATGCATCCTACAGGAATGCGCGAGCATCAACGACGATGACTTAAGGAGTAAAGAACATTTGACGCAGTTGCTCCTAACGAAGTTGCGCAAGAGATTCAAGTTCCCCAACCGGGATGATAACATAGAACAACCATGGGATGATCCGAAGATGAAAAAGATTAACAATCACGACATGGGCATGTTCAGCAATGATTTGGCCTCCTGGAAAGGGAGGGTGAAATGAGCTATTGAGGCTGATGAACCCCTGTCCAAGATTCTGGAGGAAAATCCGACACTTACGGAAGAGGAGTTCGAAAAGTTCAAGGACACTTGCGCTACCAAGGCAGCCAAGGCTAAGGCTGCAAAATTCAAGAGCCTTCAGCAAAGGAACACGGGGAAGCATCGCTTCGGAAGCCGTGGCTACCTCGGTAAAAGGCCCATATGGGATAAGGAGGACGCGGAACGTGAAGCCGCGGGTCTCCTAGACCCCTTCATGAAGTTCACCAACCCCTTAGAGCGTGACTTCATCAGGGCCCGCTACAAGTGGGACAAGGAGAAAAAGGTTTTTTACACGGATAAGATCACGAGGAAATTGATTAAACTATTGGAGAAGCAACACCAGCTTGCAACCGAAAGCCCTACTTCTCCGAGGAGGCCCAAGTGCGACACCCCTCTCAACCGGGCCTTGAACGAACTTAAGGGACTCCCTTTGGGCCAGCGGCCGCAATATGGTCGTGTGCACGGCGCTGGAGATGGCGCCACATGGAAGGTGTTTTACAACGAGGGCCCGGAGGCCAAGAAGCAGAAACAGAAGTTTAGTCAGGCGGACATCAACGCGAAGGTGAAGCTTGCGGTCGAGAAAAAAGCAGCTGAGGATGCGAAAAAAGCAGCTGAGGACGCGAAAAAAGCAGCCGAGGACAAATATGAGTTGCTACAGCAGGCAGGGAATGCAACTGTAACTGCCTGCAGAAATGATTTTGCTACTAACTTGGTTCCAGTTATCATCAACTGGACGAAGGAAAATCCAGACAAGACGGTACATGATTTCCCGTTGCCCAGTTTCGTCGGGAGCAACTCCATGAACAACAACACCATCGCACCATCACTTGCTCACGCAACTGGGCCTCCTCTCGCAGCTGCTCCCGCTCATAGCAGCCCGTCCTCAGTCTCAGGCACACTAGGTGGGCCTTCGTCTTTGGCTGAGCTCGACGCCGTCACGGTAATTACATGTCACACCAACATATATATATATATATAATATTCCATTTTTGTTTCCTTTCGGTTGTTTTACACCACAGACATATGTGTTTGCAGGCGAAAGAAACCCTGTGCACCATACTCTACTTGATCAAAGGCCACAAGGTGGACGTGGGAAAGGGGATGATAATGGACCCCTCGCAAGCCACGTTCCACAACTAGCCGATCCCCGCTGGGCACTTCAGGGTTAGCTTGACCAGTATAAAACCGGGGCACGAGGATTTGCCTCCTCCAGTACAGCATGTGGGAGCGGACAACGAGACCCCTCCGCGGATTGGAAGCTGCAAGGGTTGGGTGCTGCTATGGCCGAAGAATCTTATTCGTCTGGAGCCGGCCGACAGCACACCAATAACCACACATCAACAAGCATGTGCGGAGACCACCACCCTGCCTACGCAATTACCAGCTCCTGTAGTGCCGGGTGAGAGTGGTGGACGACATGATGAAGGGGGTGCAATAGTACTGGCTGATGTAATTTCTCCTATAGAACAGAGAATGGATGATGAGACGGAGGTCGACCCTATGGATTTCCTCAATACAAACGCTTATGAATGTGACATAGATATGATGAGTCAACCATATGACGAATCAGGCTATCAGCTTGCTAATGAGGATATGGATGATATGCCCGGGCAGGGTCGTAGCAAGGATTGCAAAAAGTCTCTCTTCATGAAATCCTCACAGGACACGCCTGAAGATGCCGCCTCAACACAGGCTCAACTAGCCGGGCACGAGGGTCGTACAGTACTTAGCCCGGGAGCACTGGGGTCGGGGTTAAGGAGGGGTCTGGAAGGTGTGCCCAAGAAAAAGGAGAGGAAGAGATCGGGGAAGATAACTACCTCCAAACAAGCCAGAGCACATAGCAGCCAAACGATGCATTCTGAAGAGCGTGTACCCGTGAAAGGTGCGGTCATGTTCCATCTCACGGGCGAGCGGATGCTACCACCAAAACCGCTGGAGGCACTATCAGGGGATCTCAGGAGACTGCACGACCATGTGCTATCGACTGAGAAAAGCCTACTAGCCTCAAAGGATCCAGGATATCCGACATACGCGGCTCGTGTGCCTGAGGGGAAGTGCTACGTCGAGACACGGCCCGCGGAGGTGTTCTTCCTGCGGTTTGACCATATCTTTGAGATGTTTCTAACAAGGCGGATCGATTTTACAATCGTCCGCCTTTTTGCGCTACATATGAGCTCCGTCATGAAGAGTGAAGAAGTCTCGCAAATCTGTGTGGCGGATCCGTACTACATGCACAAGTCTTTCTTGAGTCTCGGCGACTTTGAGCGTGAAAATGCTAGGGAGTACCTCCAAAACTTCAGGGTACAGAATAAGGACTAGGAAATTGTCCTCGTGCCTTATCATCCAAAGTAAGTCAGTTCCGGACAACCCTTTCGTACATTTCAATCATTCCTTCTCTCTCATATGGGGAATAATTTGAGGTGTCTTTTCCCCGCAGCAACGGGCGCACCGTCCTTATCGTTCTTTACCCGCAAGTCTCCCACGCCGTGTATTTTGACCCTTCCAGAGACTATGAGAAAAAAGACTACACCCAGATAATGAATATTCTAGATGATGCTCTCCAAGGCTTCGGCTTTAGAGGTGGCCACGTGCAGATCAGGAAACAAAGGAACAAGAAGATGGGTTTCACGCATAAAACTAACTTCTCCTGCATCCATGTCCCAAAACCAAGCAAGAAGGATGGATTCTACATCGTCCATCTCATGATTCAGTTCAACACGGATCACCAAAAGCTTCGCATGAGAAGCTGAAATGATGATCATATCCACAAGTGGCTAGAATCTCATGGAGAAGCGGATTATAAACTTAGAGATGACTTCTTTCGCATCCAAAGCGACATTGCGACGATCATCATGAAAGAAGTCCTCGATGAGAAGGGGATGTTCCACCACGGCCCTATATCGCGAGCTGACGTCCGGACTCGCATAGGCATGCAACGTCTAGACCTCACGCCGTTCAAGAAGCTAGGGTTCATCCTTGATGATATGGAAGGATGGAACTTCTAGTGATTTATGATGCCGATGTTGATGATATGTGTCGGTTGAACTTGTATACTTTTTGTAGCGATGAAACTTTGTGATGTCCATGGTCCCTGCCGAACTTGCGTAACGCTACTTTGTTAGTTTGCGTACGATGACCTGCGTACCTCTAGTTAATTAATTTGCATACTGTATGTTGCATCTAGTTGCTAACCCTTTCTTTTTCGGTGTTGCTCTAGTATATTTTGTTGCATATATATGATTGTACATCCTCTTCATGAACATGCATCTCTAACAGATACCTAGTTTCTTGATGGTGAGATGGAATTGCTATGTCGTGTACAAAGGGGAGGTTCCGGGGGTGTACAACGAATGGCATGAGTGTCAGGCGCAAGTGAATGGGTTCACGGGCGCCAGCCATAAAGGCTTCAAAAGCAGACAAGAAGGAGAAGCTAGTTACTTGAGGTTCACGCTAGCGCGAGAGAGGACTTGTAACCGCCACCTCATGTACTGCATAGTTCCGCTCTCACTCATTGTGATAGCTCTTCTTGCGTATACCTTTGTTTAGATGGATGACGCTGTTGTAGTTGCAAGTATTCGAGACTTGCATGTATCGCTATTTTCGAGATGATGATAAGATACCACTTTGTGTTGGATGATGATTATGATGAGACTATTTGTATGTATATGCTATGATTACATTTGTGGTCTCGCAGGCATTTGTATGTGTATCATGATGACATTTCTATGTGCTAAAGATTCTTATATAAAGCCTATTCAAATACAAAACAAATATGCCGAGAAAAAAACAAAAAACTACTTAAATTAGCAGTAGCGAGTGTATAAAAGTTAGCAGCAGCGCCGCGATAGCAGTAGCGCGTCCATGCAAAGCGCGCTAGAGCTACTAGCAATAGGGAGCTTCCGCTAATAGCGCTGCTGCTACACTTGTGTAGTAGTAGCGCCAGTGAGCACGCGCTACTACTATGTGTTAGCTGTAGTGCCTTATTAGTAGCGCCTGTCCCCGCGCTACTGATACAACTAAAACCCGCGCTGCTGCTAGCCTTTTCCCTAGTAGTGTCTCATCATATCAATCTCCATTACTTTATTACTTGCTTTGTTTTTACTTTGACTTTTACTTTTCACTTTGCATCTATATACCAAAAATACCAAAAATATTATTTATCATCTCTATCAGATCTCACTCTCGTAAGTGACCGTGAAGGGATTGACAACCCCTAATCGCGTTGGTTGTGAGGAGCTATCATTTTGTGTAGGTACAAGGGACTTGTGCGTGGTCTCCTACTGGATTGATACCTTGGTTCTCAAAAATTGAGGGAAATACTTACGCTACTTTGCTGCATCATCCTCTCCTCTTCGGGGAAATCCAACGCAGTGCTCAAGAGGTAGCAACTATGCGTTACTGAACCCGAGCGATCGATCGATGGCTGTTAGCTGAACCCAATGGAGCGATTCCTTCGCTACTGCTGCTAACTGAACCCGATCGATTGAATGAACAATGAGCGTTACGGGGGGGGGGGGGGGGGGGGTTGGATGAACAGTGAGCGGTGGCGTTGCCTCTGGATGAACAGGAACCCGTGGTGTGGAGGGCTGGATGAACAGTAGACGTTGGAGGGGTGGCCGTGGAGGGGTGGTTGAACAGGACCCCGTGGTGTGGAGGGCTGGATGAACAGTAGATGGTGGAGGGCTGGCTGAATAGTAGACGGTGGAGGGGTGGTTGAATAGGAGCCGGTGGAGTAGCGCGCGGTGGAGGCTGGATGAACAGGAGCCCGTGGAGGCTGGAGGAGGTCGACGGTAGCCCGTGGAGGCTGGAGGAGGTCGACGGTGTAGATGAACAGTATCTAGTGGAGTCCCGCTTTGCGGTACACCACACCCCTCCCCCCCATTTAGACCGGAGCGCTCCAACACAAGTCCGTTTCGTCCATTTTGCGGTACGCCACACCCCTCCCATCAACAGGACCCCCGTTTCGACCATAGGAGGTCCGTTTCCTCCGTTTTGCGGTACGCCACACCCCTCCCGATCAACAGGACCCCGTTCCGAATGTAGGAGGTCCGTTTCCTCCATTGTGCGGTACGACAAGCCTTGTTTCCATCGCCTGTTCCATCCAAGCACTCCCGATGAACACGACCACACATTCCGCTCCGACCCAGCCGGTTGGCTCCCACGTGTTCCGTTGCCTCCCGATGAACACGACGCATTCCGTTGCCTCCCGATGAACATGACGCATTCCGTTGCCTCCCCATGAACACGACGCATTTCGTTGCCTCCCCATGAACACGACGGCGATGTTGTTTCTCCGTTCGGACCCAGCCATGTACGTATGTGCGAGTAGGCGTTCGAGACCCCGCCCGTATGTACACATACGTGGTCGTATTTTCTTTCTTGCACCCAGGCCGCTGTACGTACGTGTACATGCTACGTGCGTGCCTCTACTACGACACGTGCGCACCTCTACAACGACCAGTATGTACGTACACGTTCGCGACCAGAATGACAACGCTACGTACGCTTCCACCAGGTGGGTCCCGACTGTCAGACACTTCCTTGCCTGCGAAGATGTAGCTGGTGGGTCCCAGCAGTCAGGGGGGCAAATCGTTTTTTTTGCCCGGATGCACTTCCTTGTGTGCGAAGATGCAGCTGGTGGGTCCCAACAGTCAGGGGGGCAAATTGTTTTTTTGCCCGGATGCACTTCCTTGCGTGTGAAGGTGTCACTGGTGGGTCCCAGCGATCAGGGGGGGCGAATCGTTTTGTTTTTTTGCCCGGAGGCACTTCCTTGCGTGCGAAGATGTAGCTGGTGGGTCCCAGCAGTCAAGGGGAAACGTTTTTTCGCGAAATATAGTGGCCCGTCCGGTGGGTCCCAGCTGTCAAGTGGAGGAATCATTATTTTCCGCGTAATAAGGAGGCACTTCCTTGCTGCGACCGTGGACCGAGCTGTCAGCCTCTCCACGTACAGTCCACGTCCGATGGAAGTCGTTCCTTGACCACATTGATGACGCCGCGCCGAGAGCACCAGGGCGGTGGACGACGGCGAGGCCTAGGAAGGGGACGACGGGGAGCCGGGGAAGACGCGGCAGTGGAAGCCCGCGCGGAGAGGAGTACGGGGGTTCACTGGTTCGGCTGCGGTGTGAGGTTGCCGTCGCCGCAGGGCCTGGCCAGCGATGGGAATAGTAGGGGCGGTGAGGCCTTTGCGGCAGCACAGCCGGCCACGGGAGGCAGGAGCATGCGGCACGACCGGCGCTGCTTTGGGCGGCTGGAGCAAGAAGACCAGAGGTTGAAGAAGCACTACGGCCGTTGGATGGACATCGTACGGTCACTTGAGCTAGAATCGTTCATATTGACTAAAGTTGACAAAGGCCCCTGTCCTAGTCAACTTAGTAGGCCCACAAGCCAGCCTTCCACCATGGTGGGTCCTAGCTAGCAAGGGGAGTATTCATTTTTTTGTGGGTAATAAGGAGGCACTTCCGGTGGGTCCGAGCTGACAGCACGGGGAGCGTTTTTTTCGCGAAATACACTGGCCCATCCGGTGGGTCCCAGCAGTCAGGGGGAAACATTTTTTTCACAAAATAAGGTGGCCCGTCCGGTGGGTCCCTGCTGTCAGGTGGAGGAACAATTATTTTGCGTATTTTAAGGAGGCACTTCCTTGCGGCCGCCTGGACCCAGCTGTCAGCCTCTCCATGTACAGTACTCTTCTGATGGAAGTCGGTCGTTGGCCACGTTGACCACGCTGCGCCGAGAGCACCAGGGCGGTGGTCTGGACGACGGCAAGGCATAGGAAGGGGACGACGCGGAGCCGGGGAAGACGCAGCAGTGGTAGCCCGCGCGGAGAGGAGTACGAGGGTTCACTGGTTCGGCTGCGACGTGAGGCTGCCGTCACCGCAGAATAACAGGGGGTGTGGGTGAGTGGAGGGATACCCTGGGCCAGGGGTGTGAGTAGTAGGGGGCGGTGAGGCCTCCGCGGCATCATAGCTGTCCACGAGAGGCAGGAGCACGCGGCAGGACCGGCGCTGCTTTGTACGGCTGGAGCAAGAAGACCAGAGGTTGAAGAAGCACTTTTATAGGACAGAAAAATAAAAGAAACCCGACCCTAAACCTATTCTATGGCGGCGACCGACGTCCTCCATCTGCGATCTCTATGTACGGGGGCGGGGTTCAAGACCCGTGAAGTGAAGGTGAAGTCTCCGGCGAGGAAGAGTAGAACACGGGATACAGACCGGCCAGTTGGCACACCATGCCCTGCTGCCCCCCATGCCCTACTCATCCTCGGAGGAGTCCCTGACCTCGGCAGTGCCGGACGTTGGATGGCGGCAAGTAGGACGCGTGGCTGACGGTGCTCCCGTCGTTGGCCGCCAGCGTGGCCACCGCTTGTGCGGTCGCGTCCGCGTCCGGCTACACTGCTATTGCGTCGCGAGAGGCGACTTGAGCAAGGGCGGCGACCTCGAGCTTCATCCCCGAAGACAAGCTCTCCCGCAGAGCATTCACACTTGCGGTCATGGCGGATGTGGTGCCAGGTAGGAGGACGATGCGCTATGGTGTGGAGGTTAGCTGGGCGTTGCCACTTTAAGTAGCGCATTCCGGTGAGGCCAAGCATCCGGGTGCATCATTAAGTCGCTGGAGTTGGTTCCTCGGGCACCGAGCCTCTTAACGATGACATACGAACGGACGGCATGAATGTGGGCAGCTGGCACCAGCTGGGAATGCACCGCGCGACGGTGCGAGGGACGAGGGCTTTGGTGTGCCAGGGTAGTTAGCTGCGGTCGTGGCAACGTTGGAGATGCCCTTTGCTCAAATGCGATCCCCGCATGTCATTGAAAAAGCAAGACGACCCGGCATGGTCTCAGGTCCAGAGGATGCAGTTGTCCGCGCTACACCACTCCGCGGAAGCGTCGCGACGCCCCGTGCATCCTCGACGAGCCGGGTGTTGGGGGTGTGTTTGGATTGTGGCCAAAGTGCACCTTACCAAAATTTTGGTCATGACCCAAATATTGGTCTTTGTTTGGATGGTTGCCATTTCTTTGGCATGCCAATGAACTCTAGCCAACTCTAGTACATTTTTCTTGCCAATGTCGGCCAAATCATGGGCAACCAATACCTCAACCAAAATTTTGGCTACCCAATGCTTTGATGAGGCAACCTTGGGCACAAACCAAACATACCGTTGGTCGTGCCACAGCACAAATGCCACCCTCGACACACTGAAACCGACCGTGTCTATCAATGATATGAGCGTGTCGCACACCGCGGTCGCCGTGTCCAGAGGCGGTGCTGGAGCTGCGCCCTGTTGTTGGCCCCAACGACCCACATGAACGGTTGTCAGTGGCGAGGAGGTCGTGGGCCAGCTCCTCCATTGGACTAGTCTGCGCTACGTCGTCCCGACGGGTGTGCCCCACATGTTGGTTTCCCTGTTTTCCCGGCCATATTCGAGTGTCAGTGCTCCGCGTTGTGCATGAGGCCTTTCACTATGTAGGCCAAGCGAGACAACTTATTGTTTATTTGAGCCATTCAAGTGTAATCATGTGGCGTTTGCTTATTTCTCATTCCTCTCCAACCCTCTTCTCCATCGATCATGTCGCCCTCCAGTCGAGTCCATCCTCCCGCATGCCTCATTTGAACATTCCGCCGAGTATCATTCGTATGTACCCACCCTAGTCCTCTTTCAATAGATCTCCGGACCCTGAGATGAAATCGAGAGGGAATGAGTGGGTGCACGTGATACCTAAGGCGGATTCAAAATTTTGAACTGGTGATCGTAGCATCCGCAAATCATATATAAAGGGTATTCAATGTTCGTTTTGTTTTTGAACGTACAATATACTCCCTCCTATACTTTCTACTTTACATATAAGTTTTATGTGTAGTCAAAGTATCTCTACTATGATAAAAAAGGTATCAACATTCAACAACGCCCAATCAATATTGTTAGATTCATATGTACTCCTAGATTTGTACTCGAGATGGTTTCCAATTTGACTATTGACAAGATTAATAGTACTGCTTTCACATAGGTGAGTAAGTCATCTTAGGCTGTGCACCGTGACCAAGGAGGAGGGGAAAACTAGAGACATTAATGTTTATTTGCTAATTAGTAGTATTGCATGCAATGAACTAACCACTGCATGTCATGTTTGATAGTCTCAGGTCATTAAAAGCATGCACACCCTCATCTCTTATTGGTTCATATGTCAAGAAACAAGAAACGAGGTAGAAGTTAATGCACCGCGCCTACGTGTTTTGGGATTATTTGGTTTTTGTAAGATGACTTACACACCTAGACGGAGGGAGTACATGAGATGTATAATGTGAAAATTATATCATTGGAAACTCCTTTCACGTACGAAATTGACCATATGCTTTGTGTAAGTTGCATGTCATATATTATTACTCTAATATTTGGTCAAAGTAAGCCTCAAAAAATGCATTAGACCATGTATGCTTTGTGTAAGTTGCATGTCATATATTATTACTCTAACATTTGTGTAAGTTGCATGTCATATATTATTACTCTAACATTTTGTCAAAGTAGTATAGTGGAAGTGGATCCTCTGACGTAGGTATCCCTGCCTTACCCTCCCTTTCGGTCACTTACTGGCGGACCCCATGCTTGCTAGGCCCCGCATGTCAGTTACTCAATGGGTTCGGCCACGTCAGGGGATCCTCATCCATAGTATACTCCCTCTGTTTTTATTTATTCCGCATAAAATGGAGGGAGTGGTGGTATAATAAATCACGCGGGCGGGGGAGGGGGAGGGACGTCGGTTTGCTCTCAACTGTGGTCCCACAAGCGAGCGAAAACGCAAGACGAAGCGCGTTCCATTCGGTGAGCGACATGGAGGGTCCAGCGTGCCCTGCTGCAATGCGAATGCGACAAGAGCGATGTACAGTCAAAACCGATTGACCGGTCATCACTGGAACCACTATTCACACCAGAAACTTCGCTACTCGGCCTACGCCAGCCACTGCCCTAAAACCACACCAAATCTCTAGCCCATTCCCCCACCTTTTGATCCCCTAGCCCGCATCAAGCGTCCCCTAGTTTGCCGGAAAGCCATTGTGTGCCGCAAGATCACTTACTACAATATGCTGACGCCGGAGCACCGCGCAGAAATCCCGGCGGCGGTCGGCGCCATAGACCTCCGTTCCTAAGATCGCTTTGCGGCCGACCAATCCCCGAGTTCTCTAGAGCCAAGCTACGAGGAGGAGGAAGCCGATCCAATGTTCACTGCGGAGGTCGCGGCGCAGAAGGCCCCCTATGGGTATGAGACGATGGACGTCGACTTCGTGCCAGCGTCCGAGTCCCCCATGGTGCAGGCGGACCTGTTGGAAATATGAGCAAATTACTACGAGATTTAATCCGAATAAACAGAAGATAAATCATGACTACAGTAGCAGAGATTGAACTTATCATGCGAACTAGCATAGCAGATGAACAGATCACATCTAGGGCACATACTAGAAACATGAATTCTACCACGATCTCGAACAGGAAAGATAGAATCACGTACGGTGCAACGGGAGCAGCACCGCCGGCTTTGACGTTGTCGCCCATGTCGTCGAGGATGAGGTTGCCGAGGTCGGGGAAGAAGTTGTCGCTCGCGAAGTCGTCGCTGCCATCAGTCGCGCGAGTGCGCTCCCCAAAAACCTGATCGCCCCTCTCCCGTACAGGATCATGAGAGGCGGGGTTCCGGAGGCCTGCTGTCCCTTCTCCCAGTGCACGCCGAAAGGAGGGATGGAGAAGACTTGCTTGGCGGCGCAATGATCTGGAGCGGTGGTGAGAAACCATACAAAGCGGCTGCAGCTAGGGTAGACGTCTGCCTGACTATATAGTGCAGGGCGGGTAGGTCGTGGGAGTAAACCCCACGTCCGAGTCATCACGATCCAAAAGAATCGGAAACGGTTTAGTAATTAACGCGTCTGTTAATTATTAATTAATGACTCATTAATGTTTCCTGAGCAGCAAAAATATAGACAACGTGCATAGCTCTGTCCTCGGCTCGGCTCAATCCCGCAACCCGCGGCGCGTCGTGACGAGGCGTGGCGTGGCGAGGCGAGCGGGGAGGAGGAGTGCGCGTGTAGGTCTCCTCTTCTCATGCTCATACAAGTGGTAGGAGAGCTCACCTTATAAAGAGGTGCAACTCTCTCTCAACTTATGAGGTGGGACTAAACTTTAGCCTCACTCACGCCACTCACATGTGTGCATGAATGGGCCAAGAGAATTTCAGAATTTTAGTTGGGCTTTGGGCCAAAAGGCCACTAGCAAATTCCAACAATCCCCCACAAAGTCTCATTGGCACATTTCACCATTTGTTTCCAAAACATTGTTTATATACCGGTGCTTAGTGGAGACTGTGAAGTTGAACTTCCACTTAGAGATTTATGCTACACTAGATGACAACTTGAATAGTGGACTATGCCTTGAACTACAAGTTTTCTGCGAGACTAGTTTCACACAAATTTTTGACCGATACTTGGCTGCCACAAGGCTTCCCCGCGGGTGGAGCGTATACGTCGTACTCCAGGGCCTTTAATGAATTTATTAGAGAGCACCCACTTCTCACAGACTGCGACGTTAACAGTCAAATTCATATAGGTGTGTTCCTCAGGAGATGCTCTGCAGGACAACATCTTTGCTTACTCAAATAAGCCACTTGGAACACATTAAGATAGATATCAACCTGCCATGCAGATCAGGAGAGTATTGCATCTTCACGTAGTGGGATAATTAAAATAAGGATACTCTCCTCTTAGATGACCAACAGCTTGTCTCCCACTTCTACTTCACGGGATCTCCGATCACATAGAGTGGGTTACCACTATGGACAACTCATGCGGTGGGTCTCAAACCCATCTCCATCGATGCATTATCTATCACATTACGTGATAGACCCTTTGTGAAGGGATCTGCCAAGTTTTTCGACATTTGGATATAATCCAATGTAATAACTCCGGAGTTCCTTAGTTTCTTGACAGATTTTAATCTCCTCTTCACATGCCTTGAGGACTTCATATTGTCCTTAGAACTGTTTATCTTGACGATCACAGTTTGATTATCACAGTTCATCAGGATAGGGGGTATTGGTTTTTCAACCATAGGTAAGTCCATCAATAGCTCATGAAACCACTCAGCTTCAACAGTGGCAGTGTCTAATGCTGTGAGTTCTGCTTCCATAGTTGACCTTGTTAAGATGGTCTGCTTGCAAGACTTCCAGGAAACAGCGCCACCACCAAGTGTAAAAACATAACCACTTATGGCCTTAATCTCATCAGCATCAGATATCCAGTTTGAGTCACTATAACCCTCCAGTACCCTTGGATACCCGGTGTAGTGAATCCCATAGCTCCCAGTGCCCTTCAAGTAGCGCATAACTCTCTCAAGCGCACACCAATGATCATCTCCCGATGTTGACACAAACCGACTCAGCTTGCTCACAGCAAAAGAGATGTCGGGCCTCGTGGCACTCGCCAAATACATAAGCGAGCCAATAATCTGAGAATACCTCAGTTGATCTCTAGCAATCCGTCGATTCTTTCAAAGCAACACACTAGCATCATATGGAGTTGGAGCAGGCGTGCAGTCGCTATACCCGAAACGACTCAAGACCTTTTCCACATAGTGAGACTGAAGCACTGTGATCCCACCATTCTCATCTCTCAACAGCTTGATGTTTAAGATAACATCAGCTACTCCTAGATCCTTCATCTCAAAACAGCGAGATAAGAAATCCTTAACCTCCTTGATTAAATCAAGTTTGGTTCCAAAGATCAATATGTCATCTACATACAGACAAAGAATAACTCCTTCGCCCCCACCATGGCGAAAGTACACACACTTGTCACCATCATTTACTACAAAGCCGGCAGCAGTTAATGTTCTTTCGAACTTCTCATGCCACTCCTTAGGAGCTTGTTTAAGGCCATATAAAGACTTTAATAACTTGCACACCTTTCCTTCCTGACCAGGTACTACAAAACCATCTGGCTGATCCATGTAAATTTCCTCCTTCAACTCTCCATTGAGGAAAGCCGTCTTAACGTCCATTTGATGAACGAGAAGACCATGTGAGGCAGCCAGTGATAGTAGCACCCGAATTGTGGTCAGTCTAGCCACGGGTGAGTAAGTATCAAAGAAGTCTTCACCTTCTTTCTGGGTATAACCCTTAGCCACAAGCCGTGCCTTGTACTTTTCAATCGTACTATCAGGTCTAAGCTTCTTCTTGAACACCCACTTACATCCTACAGGTCTGCACCCATAAGGACGGTCAGTGATCTCCTAGGTTCTGTTAGCTAAGATGGAATCCATCTCGCTACGAACAGCATCCTTCCAGTAGTCAGCATCAGGAGATGCATAGGCTTCTGAAATAGTCCTGGGTGTGTCATCCACAAGGTACACAATGAAATCATCACCAAAGGACTTTGCAGTCCTCTGTCTCTTACTCCTTATAGGAGTTTCATCGTCACCCTTAATAGGATTCTCAACGTATTCCATAGCAATGGTGGGTTCAGGAATTACAGTGAGTTCCTCACTAGATGAAATAGGTATCTCCTGATTTGATGAACTTGACATATCCTTCATAGGAAATATGTCCTCAAAGAAAGTTGCATCATTAGCCTCCATAATCGTACCAACATGCATGTCGGATACCTCAGATTTTATTATCAAAAATCTATAGCCAATGCTATGAAAAGCATAGCCCAGAAGAACACAATCCACGGTTTTTGGTCCAAGCTTGCGCTTCTTGGGAATTGGTATATTGACTTTCGCCAAACAACCCCAAGAACGTAGGTAAGAGAGTTTCAACCTTTTCCTTTCCCATTCCTCAAATGGAGTCATGGTCTTATGCTTTGTGGGAACTCGGTTTAGGACATGACACGCGGTCATTAGTGCCTCCCCCCACCATTCCTTGGAAAGACCCGATGTGTCTAACATGGCGTTAACCAAATCAGTTAGAGTTTGGTTCTTTCTTTCGGCCACCCCATTTGACTGAGGTGAGTAGGGAGGCGTCCTCTCATGGATTATACCATGTTCCGCACAAAACAAATCAAATTCATTGGAAAAATACTCTCCACCACGATCGGACCTAAGCCGTTTAATTTGTCGATCAAGTTGGTTCTCTGCCTCAGCTTTATATTTTTGAAGAAATTTAAAGCCTCATCTTTTGATTTCAAAAGATACAAATAACAATATCTAGTGGAGTCATCAATCAACGTCATGAAATATCTCTTTCCACCTTTTGTCAACACGCCATTCATCTCACAAAGATCAGAATGTATAAGCTATAGTGGCGCCAAGTCTCTTGCCTCTGCAGTCTTATGGGACTTGCGAGGTTGTTTAGCTTGCACACATACTTGGCACTTAGAGCCTTTGACAGTAGAGATTTTCGGAACTAAATTCATATTGGCTAGCCGCGTCATGCAACCAAAGTTAATATGACAAAGTCATGAATGCCAAATATCCGACTCACTATTGTGGCAAACATTATTAATAACTTTAGTGCAAATATCTGACAAAGATAGGCGGAACAAGCCTCCACACTCATAGCCTTTTCCAACAAATTGTCCAGACTTGGAAATTACAACTTTATTGGACTCAAAAACCAACTTAAAACCATCTCAACATAAACGGGAACCGCTAACGAGATTTTTGTTGATGGACGGCACATGATGAACGTTCTTCAGACGCACGGTCTTCCCCGAAGTAAACTTCAGATCGACCGTACCAACACCTCGAACGATGGCATGTGACCCATTCCCCATCAGCACGGGAGAAGTCCCTGTGGCCTGGTAAGAAGAAAACATGGAGGCGTCAGCACAAACATGTACATTGGCACCGGTGTCAACTAACCAATCAGGGGATTGAAATACTGAAAGGATGGTAGGAAAAATACCATACCCTGATTCCTTCATATCAATATCACAGATAACAACATTAGCGGACTTGCCGCCCTTCTCATGTTCGCGCTCCTCAAAGCGGTTAGGACACTTTGGAGCCCAGTGATTAGGATCACCGCAGCCATGGCAAAGTCCCTTCCCCTTCTTATGAGAATTCTTCTTGAAGTTGGTAGAATGTGATGGCTTGTTCTTTGTAACAAACTTGCCTTTGCCCTGAGTTTTGTTCTTGTTGTTTTTGAACTTGTTGGGCTGGAAGTTCTTCTTCTGTACCATGTGGGCACTAGAAGCTCCCTCGGCAACTCGAGCACGTGTGTCCTTTGCTCTCGCCTTCTCTTCAACATCAAGAGTACCAATGAGATCCGCAACGGAAAACTCCTGTCTCTTGTGTTTCAGGGAAGTAGCAAAATTGTTCCACGAAGGTGGAAGCTTGGCAATGATGCCTCCGGCAACAAATTTATCCGGCAACACACACTTGAAGTACTCAAGTTCTTTTGCGAGCGACTGTATCTCATGAGCCTGCTGTACAACAGAGCGCTCATCAGTCATCTTGTAGTCATAGAATTGCTCCATGACGTACAACTCGCTACCGGCGTCCGAGGCACCAAACTTGGCCTCGAGCGTAGCCCACATGTCCTTGTCGTTGTCAAATGACATATACTAATCCACAATGGAATCATCAAGAACACCCAGAAGAGCGCCTTTAAAGAGAGTATCGATCTTCTCAAAAGCTTCCAGCTGTGCTGGATTAAGATCGCCCTTAGACTTGCCCTTAGTGGCATCATAGTAGCCCATGGTCTGAAACCAGTAGACTGCTCTCGTGCGCCACCTCTTATATTGCACCCCCTTAAAGGCAGGCGGCTTCAGATGCGCAGCAAAACCACTCGAATTAAATTGCCTATAATCAGGTTTTTGGATTGTTGGAAATATGAGAAAATTACTACGAGATTTAATGTGAATAAACAGAAGATAAATCATGACTACAGTAGCAGAGATTGAACTAATCATGCGGACTAGCATAGCAGATGAACAGATCACATCTGGGGCACATACTAGAAACATGAATTCTACCACGGTCTCGAACAGGAAAGATAGAATCACGTACGGTGCAGCGGGAGAAGCACTGCCGGTGTTGACGTTGTCGCCCATGTCGTCGAGGATGAGGTTGCCGAGGTCGGGGAAGAAGTCGTCGTTCGCGAAGTCGTCGCTGCCTTCAGTCGCGCGAGTGCGCTCCCCAAAAACCTAATCGCCCCTCTCCCATATAGGATCACGAGAGGCGGGGTTCCGGAGGCCTGTTGTCCCTTCTCCCAGTGCACGCCGAAAGGAGGGATGGAGAAGACTTGCTTGGCAGTGCAATGATTTGGAGCGGTGGTGAGAAACCATACGAAGCGGCTGCGGCTAGGGTAGATGTCTGCCTGACTATATAGTGCGGGCCGGGTAGGTCGTGGGAGTAAACCCCATGTCCGAGTCGTCACGATCCAAAAGAATCAGGAACGGTTCAGTAATTAACTCGTCCGTTAATTATTAATTAATGACTCATTAATTTTTCCCGAGCAGCAAAAATATAGACAACGTGCATAGCTCTGTCCTCGGCTCGGCTCAATCCCGCAACCCGCAGCGCGTCGTGACGAGGCGTGGCGTGGCGAGGCGAGCGAGGAGGAGGAGCGTGCATGTAGGTCTCCTCTTCTCACGCTCATACAAGTGGTAGAAGAGCTCACCTTATAAAGAGGTGCAACTCTCTCTGAACATATGAGGTGGGACTAAACTTTAGCCTCACTCACTCCACTCACATGTGTGCATGAATGGGCCAAGAGAATTTTAGAATTTTAGTTGGGCTTTGGGCCAAAAGCCCACTAGCAAATTCCAACAAGACCAGCGGTTCAACATGGCGATACTAAAGGAGGACCGGGAGGCAGAGGCTCAACTCGACATGGAGCGCGTGCATGCCGCTGCCATCGATGCTCTCCTGCAGGCGGAACCGGATGTCGTGGATGTGAACCGGGCGGCGGAGGCTCAACTTGAGGCGGAGTGCGCGGATGCCGCTGTCATCGAGGCCCTCCTGCAGGCAGAACCGGACGTCCTGGACATGAACCGGGCGGCAGAGGCTCGACTCGACGCAGAGCACGCGGATGCCGCTCTGATCGACGCCTTCCTGCAGGTGGAACCGGAAGTCCTGGACTTGAACTGGGCGGCGGAGGTTCAACTCGACGCGGAGCGCGCGGATGCCACTGCCATCATGGCCCTCCTGCAGGCGGAACCGGACGTCCTCGACTTGAACCGGGCTGTGCTCTCGTCCGTGCAGAGCACCCGCACGCTCCGCTTGAACGAGTAGCTGGAGGCCGAGGACAACCACAGTGCGGAGACACACGTCGGCAGCGACGACTGGTTCGCGCCGGCGGCCAAAGACGACGAGGCTGTCTCTTTTCGCGAGCAGTGATAGTTTTTCTTTATGTTGTTGTTTCTATTATTATGGATCTTTTGCTGTGTAAAAACATACTATTTGTTATGCAAGTCGCCTGACTTGGGTCAGTCTACCATTTCAGGCGGTTGGATGAATATCCTACGTCTCCTAACCCTTCTTTCCTTCTTCCTCACCTCTTCTTCTTCCCCAACAGACCACCACACGGGCCGTACGGATACTCCAGTTGGATAAACATACTCTATGAACAAAAATTATGTGTCAGTGATAGGATGGCTGAGTTTGGTTTGTTCACATGCGACAGCACGTGTCAGTGAGGGTGCATTCCCTTGGTTGGGTTTGCGGCGTGCAGGAGCAACTGTGTGAGGGTGCGGTGCGACCGCGGCATGCAGGAGCGACCGTGTGAGGGTGCGGTGCTACCGCGACAGCCGTGCACAAGTGTACCTCCTTCTCATTTTGAAAACTTTAGGCAAGCTTGGCAAAAATGTGTGGCGAAGTTTGGCAATGCAAGGCCTAGACCCAAACAGGATAAGTACGTACGTACTAGGAGTACTAGTGTTACTGTAAAAAAGAAAGGCGGGGTTTTCCTTCGATACAAATCCTCGTTTCACGTGTCAATTAATGCGCATTTTTCTCTCGAAAGACCAAAGAGCTAACCATCTAAATCCTCATCGCTTGATTAATGCAGCGCCATGCAAACGAACCTTCTCACTTCCGCATGCATGCAGGGGATATTAATGTCCTTGGTTGCTAACCCCATCAATTTTGCCTCGATTAGTGTTAGTGGCCCTTTGCAAATTGTAACTTTGATATACTGGCCTTGTGTACAAAAAAATGGAGGTAGTAACTATATTTGAATTCCTTGCCCATTGCGGTGACGTCTATGACTATTTTTTTTGTGGTTTGGCGAAGTGCGTTCGACGGAGAACACCATTGAGGGAGACCACGGTAAGTCGTTCGCAAGTGCCGCCTGCAAGCTGAGACAACCACCTTATTTGCATCCAGGAAGTCCTTTACTAGTCCTACTACTAGGAGTACTAGTGCGGTGAGATGGTTTCTCGAAGAAGACGATGGAGAAGCGGAGTCAGCGAAGAGTGAAATGATAGTTGCTTCGTCCATGCTTTGTGATTTGACGCCTCACTGCTTTGTGATTTGTGATAGAAGGGACAGGGGAGTAGACTCTGTGCTCTATACTGTACTACTCTTACATGCTTCCAAGCATGGGAGAAAGAGGAGAGACGTTGCATTTTTCTATTCCTTCAATCAATCAATCAGGGAGCTTTGGTTCCATCCTTTTGGCTTTGCCAAAAGCTATTTTCACATTTGGCTACACATTGTGGATGCCCTTAACCGTACCACTTGGTTTTGCTCCTGTGTGCTATCTATACAAATCTCAATTATATTGATCTAAAAAATTATAGAATCAAAGATTAGTAAAAAGGAGGTGATTTTGCCGCGCGGATGGCGGGGGAGGTTTCTTATTTTTGGAGGACGTTGTCCTGGCGGTTTGCTAACATGCGGTCCCACGTGTCAGTGCTTTACCAAGCTGATCCGCGTTCCACATGAGGTAGAACAACGGCAAAAGCAACACGTGGTTAAGTTGAAGAAGATGAGGGAGAAGCGGATTCAGCAATGAGTGAAATGATAGTTGCTTCATCCCTCCAACTTCTTTTTTTAGCATTATTACTTCGTCCCTCCAACTTAACTGCGGGAAAGGTGCAGCTTTGTGATTTGACGCCTCATTGCTCGTTACTATGCCGGTGCCATGACTGGGGTGCTTCACCCTGGCTACTCTACACTGTATTCCGGTATGGCACGTGGACCCGGTAGCTTGATGTCCCACATGTCAGCGAAAGGGACTAGAAGATTTATGAAAGCGAGCGCTCCACTCTTACGACGGAGGAGTAGACGACACGACGGCCCAGTGAACTGTCACTTGTACTGTATAGTACTATAGTTTTGCTGTTTCGCACGATCCATCGATACAAACCCAATTAAATAGGAAAGGGCGGGATTTTTCCCGCGTGGTAGATGATACTGGCCATACATTTCAAAGGAAATTTTAATGTATGCAAACTGAATAATTATAAGTAACAATATGATATCTAGTAAAACTAAAAACACATATGATTTATTGTGTTAGAGTGTAGTAGTAGTGCTGTATTGCATAGTTGTTAGATGTAACATGCGAGAACATGTAGAGATGTAGTTTTGGAGGGCCTATAGAGAGAAAAGCGTAATACGGTCACCGAACTTCAGAATAAGCTGATTACGGTCACTATATACGTTTTGCGGTGATTATCCGGTCACTTGCTCACAGTTCAGCATCGGATTGCACTCTGTTGACCGGCCAAATAGTCTGCGTGGCGCCATGTTGACTAGTTAAATTGACCACGTTCCTTGTGGGTCTCACCTGTCAGTTCTCATAGGGAAAAGGTCAGATAAACACAAATTTATGCAGGTGCGACAAGGCTCCAACCCGTGCGCGGGAATCACCTGGTTGTGTATGTGTCTGTCAGGGCCTGATGTGTGCGCATGCACGTGTAGGTTGAGCACTTGAGCATGAGAGTGTGTGTTGGTCGTGGTGTACTGGTGTGCATGCATGCATGCGTGTGTGCGTGTGAGTGTTGCGTGCATGCGTGGCTGCGTGTGTACGTGTGAGTGTTGCGTGCGTGCGTGGGTGCATGTGTACATGTGAGTGTTGCGTGGACGGAGTTCGTGTGCATGCGTGCGTGGGTGTATAATCACCACACCAGCTCCTGTGTGTTAAAACAGACGGCTCAGCATACAAATACAAGGCCACCTTGTTCGTTGTGCCCGCGGTCATGACTTTGCACCACCGTCAAAATATTTTTGTGTCGTTTGTTTTCATTCTTACTAGCAAGATGCTCGTGCGTTGCACGTAGTAACATCAAGATGCATTTGTATGACTTGTTTATCTTGTGAGAGAAAATGATGAATGAGGGAAGGCCTTATTTGCAGATGTGGAGAGGTGTGTGGGTACCTTTTTGCAAAATTGCCATAGTTTCTTTCCTATCCGTCAGATATAAATCGGACGGCCTATATTGCAGGATGGCAGGCACACCATCATCACCAACTCTGTTTTTTATAGGAGTGTATTTTATGTATTTTATAATAGTGTAGATGTAGAGTAGATACAAGTCGACAGGTGGGCACGATGTTAGTGAGACAATGTGATGCAACACTAGAGGTGCCACGTGGAGCGTTCAACTGGTCAACTAGTCATGTCATGAGCAAATACAAAGTTGTACGGTGAGCCCATGACTGTATAATAACCACTAAACGTAAACGGTGACCGTAATGAGTGGATTATGAAGTCCAATGTATGTATCATGCTTTCGCTTCAAATATAATGATCGTCATTGCATATATCGCGAGAGAAAGATGAAATACGCGTGGATTTTCTGGGGGCTTACTTTTAGAGGACCTGGAGATAGTTTTGTGTGCATACGTGAAAGGGGCGTACAGGGGGGAGGGGTATGCGATGGAGAGAGAGATGCTCTTCGTTTCTCTTTATTATGACTAACTTTGTATATAGTATAAAAATATACAAATTCACAGTGCACAATAAATATCATTGTGGGCACAATGCAATGCAAATTAGTGTTCGTACTCCTCCATATAACTTTGTAATGTTGTATATATGTAGAAACTCTAAAATATTTTTTTGGCCACACTTTATTCAAAAGGAATGTTGTATGCGAAATAAACATGAAGAGAGGGCTTTTTAGAATAATGGGGTACGTGATGTAACATGTGTGAATGTGTAGTTGATGCATTTGGCGGGGCCTAGAGAGGTATGTGTGTGTATTACGAATTCGAGAGAGGCATGGATAGAGGGGCCGACGAGGAGGGGGGGCGTATATGCAAGGGGGGAGGGAATAGAGGCACCAGGAGAAATTTTCTGTGTCTGTGGTGTTTGTGTTGGTATGTGTGGGTGTGAGAAGATAATGAGACGTGGGGGGTAGAGGGTGTGTCACCGCGTGAGGTCTGGTGGGTCGAGGTGAGGCCCTTCGTTCGGTTCCGTCCTACGCCACATTTGTCGGCCCATGACACATTTAGGAAGACCCATGGATGACTAGTCGTACAAGAAAAAGATAGCAGAATTGTGAAGGACTCTGTGTCCACTGACGAAGCTGGCTAGGGTTTGTAACCCTAGGTTCTCGTACTAAAGTAACCCCTTTATCTCTGATATTACTATTCATCCAACCTAACTTTAAGGGGCATCCTACAGAATGCTCTGCTAGAATCATACTCGTCGATTAGGAAGAGAGGTGTGAGATAATGCATGAGAGACAGGCGTAAAGATAATGTGTGTACATGAGACACGTAGGCCGGTCCATGTATATAGAAAGGGTCGATGAGGATTGTGCGTGTGTATGTTTGCGAGAGGAAGAGTGCTTGTGATAAATGTTAGTGAAAACAGTTGAAAATGGTTACGAGAGGGAGGGAGGGTTATATCTAGAGAATGTGTGCGAGAAAGACACCTTGGGAGAGAGTGTGTGATCATGTGTGAGAGACCGCCGATGGAGAGTGAAACTACATGTAAAAGACTGCTCTACACATTGATTAAAGATATAAATTGTATCCAAATATTAGGATGGGATCATGATATTTGCAATTCGCGTAAGGAGCGGTCATTGATCCATCAGACATCTAGATTCTATCGAATTTGAGCATGTCTATGTTATTATTCGACACAATTGATCCACATAGTTAGTATTTTGAACTCCAGACAATGCATCACTTTAGCAATCGAATATAAATGTGAGTATAGTTCATGTTGTGTGTGTAAAGCACATTATACATACAAAAGTTACACAATGGACATTTATAAATAGCTACCTATGAACTAGCATACATTTGAATTCAACCTAAGGTGGTTTAAAAAAATCGAATTCAACATGAAGTCCATTCAATTATTTGAATTTGATATCGTGGAATTTGTAAACCATACCTAAACTATGGGGGTACTAATCTTTGCTCTGATTTTGTACATAATAGCATATGTAGTCGTGTACAAAATAGATTCAAATTTAGCTCCTCCATTCCAAAATAATCGTAGTTATAGGATTTTCAAGTGTCAAAATTTCAAAAGGAAGCGGATAATTTAATGAGGTTTTCAAACATACAAGGTCAAATATAACGTTGTCTATTTAGGTCAATCCTCATAGTTCAAGAGTAGTCTCAACGTGAATGCTTGTGTTTCAAAATTTCGAACGAAGCACCAAAAGAGCCTCTACTCGCCCGAAACCGCGTGAGACCAATGTTTGGCAGTACAAGGAAATTACTTTGATAATAACTCCGACCTGTGAAACCTACCGGCCCGACGTCCAAAGGTCTGAACGGGAGTAGGTTTGTAGCTTCATCTAGACGCCACGCAACCGCCTCCGAAAAACATTCATACACATTGGCCCCCTAAGCACACATGCGCGCGGCCGAAATTGCTCCCGCCCACTATTTGGGACACCTGGGATTACCATCCTACCCCCGACCCGCAGTAGGTCTGAAATTTAAGAGGGGGGAAAAGTTTATACTTTCCCCAAATTTCAAACAAGCGCGTCCCATATTCTGTTCAAAAAAGCCAAAAACAAGCGCGTCCCAGACCGAAACATGGTTCCCCCCACCCGTCCGATTCCCCATTCGTACTCCGTGGGCGCCAAAACTACCTCTCCACTAGCCGTGAAACCCCGGCGTCCTCCGTTCGCCACCTCATCCCACCCATCAACCGCCGCTCTCCTCCATCACGTCGGAGCCGATACCCCGACGTCGTCGTCCATCGCAACCTCAACCGCAACGCCCTCCATGGCTAGTAGTTGAAGCCGAGGCCGAGCCATCCGTACTCGAGCCAGTTTAACCATGCCGTCTTGCGCCTCACCGCTGCCGCTCCAACTTCGCCACCCTCCACCTGTTGGAAATATGCACTAGAGGCAATAATAAAAGTGTTATTATTATATTTCCTTGTTTATGATAATTGTCTTTTATTCATTCTATAACTATATTATCCGGAAATCATAATACACGTGTGAATACATAGACCACAATATGTCCCTAGTGAGCCTCTAGTTGACTAGCTCGTTGTGATCAACAGATAGTCATGATTTCCTGGCTATGGACATTGGATGTCGTTGATAACGGGATCACATCATTAGGAGAATGATGTGATGGACAAGACCCAATCCTAAGCCTAGCACAAAGATCGTGTAGTTCGTATGCTAAAGCTTTTCTAATGTCAAGTATCTTTTCCTTAGACCATGAGATTGTGCAACTCCCGGATACCGTAGGAATGCTTTGGGTGTACCAAACGTCACAACATAACTGGGTGGCTATAAAGGTGCATTATAGGTATCTCCGAAAGTATCTGTTGGGTTGGCACGAATCGAGACTGGGATTTGTCACTCCGTGTAAACGGAGAGGTATCTCTGGGCCCACTCGGTAGGACATCATCATAATCTGCACAATGTGACCAAGGGGTTGATCACAGGATGATGTGTTACGGAACGAGTAAAGAGACTTGCCGGTAACGAGATTGAACAAGGTATCGGTATACCGCCGATCGAATCTCGGGCAAGTATAATACCACTAGACAAAGGGAATTGTATACGGGATCGATTGAGTCCTTGACATCGTGGTTCATCCGATGAGATCATCGTGGAACATGTGGGAGCCAACATGGGTATCCAGATCCCGCTGTTGGTTATTGACCGGAGAACGTCTCGGTCATGTCTGCATGTCTCCCGAACCCGTAGGGTCTACACACTTAAGGTTCGATGACGCTAGGGTTATAAAGGAATCTTGTATGTGGTTACCAAATGTTTTTCAGAGTCCCGGATGAGATCCCGGACGTCACGAGGAGTTCCGGAATAGTCCGGAGGTAAAGATTTATATATGGGAAGTCCTGTTTTGGTCACCGGAAGAGTTTCGGGGTTTATCGGTAACGTACCGGGACCACCGGGAGGGTCTCGGGGGTCCACCAAGTGGGGCCACCGGCCCCGGAGGCTTGCATGGGCCTAGAGTGGAAAGGGACCAGCCCTAGAGTGGGCTGGTGCGCCTCCCACCCTTGCCCAAGGCGCAGCTAGGAGGGGAGAGGGGAAACCCTAGGCACAGATGGGCCTATAGGCCCACCCTAGGGTGCGCCCCCTCTCTCCCCCTCTTGGCCGCCCCCTCCAAGTCCCATCTAGGGCTGGCCGCACCCCTTGGGGTGGGAAACCCTAAAGGGGGCGCAGCCCCCTTTCCCCCTATATATACTTGAGGTTTTGGGGCTGCTAGAGACACGAGAATCTCTCCCTTCTCCTCTTGGTGCAGCCCTACCTCTCTCCCTTCTCCTCATATCTCGCGGTGCTTGGCGAAGCCCTGCTGAAGTACCACGCTCCTCCATCACCACCACGCCGTTGTGCTGCTGCTGGATGGAGTCTTCCTCAACCTCTCCCTCTCTCCTTGCTGGATCAAGGCATGGGAGACGTCACCGGGCTGTACGTGTGTTGAACGCGGAGGTGCCGTCCGTTCGGCACTTGGTCATCGGTGATTTGGATCACGACGAGTACGACTCCATCAACCCCGTTCACTTGAACGCTTCCGCTTAGCGATCTACAAGGGTATGTAGATGCACTCTCCTTCCCCTCGTTACTGGTTTCTCCATAGATAGATCTTGGTGACACGTAGGAAAATTTTGAATTTCTGCTACATTCCCCAACAGTGGCATCATGAGCTAGGTCTATTGCGTATATTCTTTGCACGAGTAGAACACAAAGTAGTTGTGGGCGTTGATGTTTTTCAATATGCTTACCGTTACTAGTCCAATCTTGTTTCGACGGTATTGTGGGATGAAGCGGCCCGGACCGACCTTACACGTACTCTTACGTGAGACAGGTTCCACCGACTGACATGCACTTGGTGCATAAGGTGGCTAGTGGGTGCCAGTCTCTCCCACTTTAGTCGGAACGGATTCGATGAAAAGGGTCCTTATGAAGGGTAAATAGTAATTGGCATATCACGTTGTGGTTTTGCGTAGGTAAGAAACGTTTTTTCTAGAGACCCATAGTAGCCACGTAAAACATGCAAACAACAATTAGAGGACATCTAACTTGTTTTTGCAGGGTATGCTATGTGATGTGATATGGCCAAGAAGAATGTGATGAATGATATGTGATGTATGAGATTGATCATGTTCATGTAATAGGAATCACGACTTGCATGTCGATGAGTATGACAACCGGCAGGAGCCATAGGAGTTGTCTTAATTTATTGTATGACCTGCGTGTCATTGAACAACGCCATGTAATTACTTTACTTTATTGCTAACCGGTAGCCATAGTAGTAGAATTAATAAGTTGGCGAGACGACTTCATGGAGATCATGATGATGGAGATCATGATGATGGAGATCATGGTGTCATGCCGGT
The DNA here is from genome assembly GCF_018294505.1 of Triticum aestivum. Taxonomy (NCBI): domain Eukaryota; kingdom Viridiplantae; phylum Streptophyta; class Magnoliopsida; order Poales; family Poaceae; genus Triticum; species Triticum aestivum. Next base: position 65,956,677 of record NC_057807.1, read on the forward strand.
GACGATGATGATCATGGAGCCCCGAAGATGGAGATCAAAAGGAGCAAAATGATATTGGCCATATCATGTCACTATTTGATTGCATGTGATGTTTATCATGTTTATGCATCTTGTTTACTTAGAACGACAGTAGTAAATAAGATGATCCCTTACAACAATTTTCAGAAGTGTTCTCCCCTAACTGTGCACCGTTGCTACAGTTCGTCGCTTCTAAGCACCACGTGATGATCGGGTGTGATGGATTCTTACGTTCACATACAACGGGTGTAAGACAGATTTACACACGCGAAAACACTTAGGGTTAACTTGACGAGCCTAGCATGTACAGACATGGCCTCGGAACACGGAGACCGAAAGGTCGAGCATGAGTCGTATAGTAGATACAATCAACATGAAGATGTTCACCGATGATGACTAGTCCGTCTCACGTGATGATCAGACACGGCCTAGTTGACTCGGATCATGTAATCACTTAGATGACCAGAGGGATGTCTATCTGAGTGGGAGTTCATAAGATGAACTTAATTATCCTGAACATAGTCAAAAGATCTTTGCAAATTATGTCGTAAGCTCGCGCTTTAGTTCCACTTTTTAGATATGTTCCTAGAGAAAATATAGTTGAAAGTTGATAGTAGCGATTATGCGGACAGTAGAAAGCTTATGTCCTTAATGCACCGCTCAGTGTGCTGAACCCCAAACGTCGTTTGTGGATGTTGCGAACATCGGACATACACGTTTTGATAACTACGTGATAGTTCAGATAAACGGTTTAGAGTTGAGGCACCAAAGATGTTTTCGAAACGTCACGGAACATGTGAGATGTTTTGAGGGCTGAAATTGGGATTTTAGGCTCATGCCCACATCGAGAGGTATAAGACCTCCGACGATTTTCTTAACCTGCAAACTAACAGAGAAAAGCTCAATTGTTGAGCTTGTGCTCAGATTGTCTGAGTACAACAATCACTTGAATCGAGTGGGAGTTGATCTTTCAGATGAATAGTGATGTTTCTCCAAAGTCATTGCCACCAAGCTGCTAGAGCTTTGTGATGAACTATAACAAATCAGGGATAGATATGATGATCCTTGAGATATTCGTGATGTTTGACACCGCAAAAGTAGAAATCAAGAAGGAGCATCAATTGTTGATGGTTGGTGAAACCACTAGTTTCAAGATGGGCAAGGGCAAGAAGGGATACTTCACGAAACGGCAAATTAGCTGCTGCTCTAGTGAAGAAACCCAAGGTTGAACCCAAACCCGAGACTAAGTGCTCCTGTAATAAGGGGAACAACCACTGGAGAAGAATTACCCTAGATACTTGGTAGACAAGAAGGCTGGCAAGGTCGATAGCAGTATATTGGATATACATTATGTTAATGTGTACTTTACTAGTACTCCTAGTAGCACCAGGGTATTAGATACCGGTTCGGTTGCTAAGTGTTAGTAACTCGAAATAAAGGCTACGGAATAAACGGAGACTAGCTAAAGGTGAGCTGACGATATGTGTTGGAAGTGTTTCCAATGTTAATACGATCATCGCACGCTCCCTCTACCATCGAGATTGGTGTTTGCGTTGAGCATAGATATAATTGGATTATGTCTATCGCAATACGGTTATTCATTTAAGGAGAATAATGGTTACTCTGTTTATTTGAATAATACCTTCAATGGTCTTGCACCTAAATAAATGGTTTATTGAATCTCGATCGTAGTGATACACATTTTCATGCCAAAAGATATAAGATAGTACCACTTACTTGTGGCACTGCCATGTAAGTCATAATGGTATAAAACGCATGAAGAAGCTCCATGTTGATGGATCTTTGGACTCACTCATTTTTGAAAAGTTTGAGACATGCGAACCATGTCTATTGGTGTATACGCATGAAGAAACTCCATGCAGATGGATCATTTGGACTCACTTGATTTTGAATCACTTGAGATATGCGAATCATACCACATGGGCAAGATGACTGAAAAGCCTCGTTTTCAGTAAGATGGAACAAGATAGCAACTTGTTGGCAGTAACACATTTTGATGTGTGCAGTCCAATGAGTGCTGAGGCATGCAGTGAATATCGTTATGTTCTTACTTCACAGATGATTCGAGTAGATGTTGAGAATATTTACTTGATGAAACACAAGTCTGAATTATTGAATGGTTCAAGTAATTTCAGAGTGAAGTAGAAGATCATTGTGACAGGAGGATAAAATTTCTATGATATGATCATAGAGATGAATAATCTGAGTTACGAGTTTTGTCACACAATTAAGACATTGTGGAAATTGTTTTGCAATAAATACCGCCTGGAACACCATAGTGTGATGGTGTGTCCGAACATCATAGTTGCACCCTATTGGATATGGTGCATACCATGATGTCTCTTATCGAATTACCACTATTGTTCATGGGTTAGGCATTAGAGACAACCACATTCACTTTAATAGGGCACCACGTAATTCCGTTGAGACGACACCGTTTGGACTATGGTTTGAAGAAACCTAAGTTGTCATTTCATAAAAGTTTGGGGCTGCGACGCTTATGTGAAAAAGTTTCAAGTTGATAAGCTCGAACCCAAAGCGGATAAAATGCATCTTCATAGGACACCCAAAATAGTTGGGTATACCTCCTAATTCAGATCCGGAAGCAAAAGTGATTATTTCTAGAATCGGGTCCTTTCTCGAGGAAAAGTTTCTCTCGAAAAGTTGAGTGGGAGGATGGTGGAGACTTGATGAGGTTATTGAACCGTCACTTCAACTAGTGTGTAGCAGGGCACAGGAAGTTGTTCCTGTGGGGCCTACACCAATTGAAGTAGAAGCTTATGATAGTGATCATGAAGCTTCGGATCAAGTCACTACCGAACCTCGTAGGACGACAAGGACGCGTACTACTTCGGAGTGGTACGGTGATCCTGTATTGAAGGTCATGTTGCTAGACAACAATGAACCTACGAGCTATGGAGAAGCGATGGTGGGCCCAAAATTCTGAAAAATGGTTAGAAGCCATGAAATCCGAGATAGGATCCATGTATCAGAACAAAGCATGGACTTTGGTGGACTTGCCCGATGATCGGCAAGCCATTGAGATAAATGGATCTTTAAGAATAAGACGGACGTGGACGGTAATGTCACCGTCCATGAAGCTCGACTTGTGGCGAAGAGTTTTTCACAAGTTCAAGGAGTTGACTACGATGAGATTTTCTCATCCGTAGCGATGCTTAAAGTCCGTCGGAATCACGTTAGCACAAGCTGCATTTATGAAATCTGGCAGATGGATGTCAAAACGAGTTTCCTTGCCAGTCGTAAGGAAAGGTTGTATGCGATACAATCAGAAAGATTTTGTCGATCCTAAGGATGCTAAAAGGTATGCTGGCTCCAGCGATCCTTCTATGGACTGGAGTAAGCATCTCGGAGTTGGAATGTATGCTTTGATGAGATGATCAAAGATTTTGGATTTATACAAAGTTTATGAGAAACTTGTATTTCCAAAGAAGTGAGTGGGAGCACTATAGACTTTCTGATGAGTATATGTTGTTGACATATTGATGATCAGAAATGATGTAGATTTTCTAGAAAGCATATAGGGTTATTTGAAAGGTGTTTTTCAATAGAAAACCTGGATTAAGCTACTTGAACATTGAGCATCAAGATCTATAAGGATAGATCGAAATGCTTAATAATACTTTCAAATGAGCACATACCTTGACATGATCTTGAAGGTGTTCAAGATGGATCAGTCAAAGAAGAAGTTCTTGCCTGAGTTGTAAGGTACGAAGTTAAGACTTAAAGCTCGACCTCGGCAGAAAAGAGAGAAAGGACGAAGGTCGTCCCCTATGCTTAAGACGTAGGCTCTACAGTATGCTATGCTGTGTACCGCACCTGAAGTGTGCCTTGCCATGAGTCAGTCAAGGGGTACAAGAGTGATCCAAGAATGGATCACAGGACAGCGGTCAAAATCCTTAGTAACTAGTGGACTAAGAAATTTTCTCGATTATGGAGGTGGTAAAAGAGTTCGTCGTAAAGGGTTACGTCGATACAAGCTTAACACCTATCCGGATAGCTCTCAGTAGAGATACCGGATACGTATAATGGAGCAACAATTTAGAATAGCTCCAAGTAGAACAGTTATTTGGAATAGCTCCAAATAGAGCGTGGTAGCTGCATCTAGGAGATGACATAGAGATTTGTAAAGCACACACGGATCTGAAAGGTTCAGACCCGTTGACTATAACCTCTCTCACAAGAATAACATCATCAATCCCAGAACTCATCGAGTGTTAATCACATGGTAAAAGTGAACTAGATTATTGACTCTAGTAAAATCTTTGGGTGTTAGTCACATGGGGATGTGACCTTGAGTGTTAATCACATATCGATGTGAACTAGATTATTGACTCTAGTGCAAGTGGGAGACTATTGGAAATATGCCCTAGAGGCAATAATAAAAGTGTTATTATTATATTTCCTTGTTCATGATAATTGTCTTTTATTCATGCTATAACTGTATTATCCAGAAATCGTAATATACGTGTGAATACATAGACCACAATATGTCCCTAGTGAGCCTCTAGTTGACTAGCTCGTTGTGATCAACAGATAGTCATGATTTCCTGGCTATGGACATTGGATGTCGTTGATAACGGGATCACATCATTGGGAGAATGATGTGATGGACAAGACCCAATCCTAAGCCTAGCACAAAGATCGTGTAGTTCGTATGCTAAAGCTTTTCTAATGTCAAGTATCTTTTCCTTAGACCATGAGATTGTGCAACTCCCGGATACCGTAGGAATGCTTTGGGTGTACCAAACGTCACAACGTAACTGGGTGGCTATAAAGGTGCATTACAGGTATCTACGAAAGTATCTGTTGGGTTGGCACGAATCGAGACTGGGATTTGTCACTCCGTGTAAACGGAGAGGTATCTCTGGGCCCACTCGGTAGGACATCATCATAATGTGCACAATGTGACCAAGGGGTTGATCACGGGATGATGTGTTATGGAACGAGTAAAGAGACTTGCTGGTAACGAGATTGAACAAGGTATCGGTATACCGACGATCGAATCTCGGGCAAGTATAATACCGCTAGACAAAGGGAATTGTATACGGGATCGATTGAGTCCTTGACATCGTGGTTCATCCGATGAGATCATCGTGGAACATGTGGGAGCCAACATGGGTATCCAGATCCCGCTGTTGGTTATTGACGGGAGAACGTCTCAGTCATGTCTGCATGTCTCCCGAACCCGTAGGGTCTACACACTTAAGGTTCGATGACGCTAGGGTTATAAAGGAAGCTTGTATGTGGTTACCAAATGTTGTTCGGAGTCCCGGATGAGATCCCGGACGTCACGAGGAGTTCCGGAATGGTCTGGAGGTAAAGATTTATATATGGGAAGTCCTGTTTTGGTCACCGGAAGAGTTTCAGGGTTTATCGGTAACGTACCGGGACCACCGGGAGGGTCCGGAGGGTCCACCAAGTGGGGCCACCGGCCCCGGAGGCTTGCATGGGCCTAGAGTGGAAAGGGACCATCCCCAGAGTGGGCTGGTGCGCCTCCCACCCTTGCCCAAGGCGCAGCTAGGAGGGGAGAGGGGAAACCCTAGGCACAGATGGGCCTATAGGCCCACCCTAGGGTGCGCCCCCTCTCTCCCCCTCTTGGCCGCCCCCTCCAAGTTCCATCTAGGGCTGGACGCACCCCTTGGGGTGGTAAACCCTAAAGGGGGCGCAACCCCCTTTCCCCCTATATATACTTGAGGTTTTGGGGCTGCTAGAGACACGAGAATCTCTACCTTCTCCTCTTGGTGCATCCCTACCTCTCTCCCTTCTCCTCATATCTCGCGGTGCTTGGCGAAGCCCTGCTGAAGTACCACGCTCCTCCATCACCACCACGCCGTTGTGCTGCTGCTGGATGGAGTCTTCCTCAACCTCTCCCTCTCTCCTTGCTGGATCAAGGCATGGGAGACGTCACCGGGCTGTACGTGTGTTGAACGCGGAGGTGCCGTCCGTTCGGCACTTGGTCATCGATGATTTGGATCACGACGAGTATGACTCCATCAACCCCGTTCACTTGAACGCTTCCGCTTAGCGATCTACAAGGGTATGTAGATGCACTCTCCTTCCCCTGGTTGCTGGTTTCTCCATAGATAGATCTTGGTGACACGTAGGAAAATTTTGAATTTCTGCTACGTTCCCCAACACCACTGCACCGGAGCTGTTCCTGCTACGCCGTCCTTCACCGCCTCGGATCTGCTTCCCCTCCGTCGACATACACCCACGGCAACACAGTCAACAATTTGGCCATGGGTTCGTCCAAGCCCGCACCCTCCAGAACATCGGTTTCCCTGGTAAAAACAAGAAGATCGGTGCGACATGTGGAGGTGACCACACCGGCAACCGAAGAAGGTACTCCTCTTCCCTTATTCATGCAAATCTTACGTCTCTGCTTGCACGGTATTCATCCCACAGAAGACACTAGTTCACCGCTTCTTCTTGATACTAGATGTTCCTAGTAACTCTCGATGTACAAGGTTTCTCCTCATATACTATTTCACCTTAGCTAGAGATCTGTCGCCCCCCTGAATTTCAATTTCTGGCCAGTTGATTCCCAATTAGCGGAAGCATTCCCTGGCGTAACAGGCGCTAGTACGACTATTACGCCGGGAAGCAGCGCCTTGGTGTTTATCTTAGGGGCGTCTACGGCCTAGAGCTACTGGCGCCCGATCTGGAGGTCGGCCGGGATTAAAGGGATGGCTTGGAGGTGCTGCCAAGCACGGCGATGGTGTGAGGTCGATGGGAGGGCGGGGCGGCGGAGGCACGAGTCTGGGCCGGTGGTTGCTGGCGGTTTGAGAAAGATCATCAACAGTGACTGGCGGGAGGTAGATGAAGGCCATCTGCCCGTTCCGTATAGATCGGACGGTTCATTAAAAAAATCGACAGACCTATTTATTTTCAGTCAACTGTTATCTTAGATATGACCACATGTGGTGGTGTGCTGGAGGAGTACCTGCATTTCTTGTGCTCATATATTACAAAATCATACGGAGTAGAATCTAATTTTGTTTGCCATGCAATGTTGTAGAGCTATCATATGTCTCCTGTCATTTATTTTTCAACCACTTATTATCTGCTACTTTTACAGTGCACTAGTTCTGCACACACTTCACCCATACTCTCACTATTGTGTTTTTATGCAAGGGTATTTCAGACTCTCCTGCCAAAAGAGAAGCAGCAAAGAAAAGAGAGAAGTCGCTCCAGCTTCGTATGCTGGTAGGCAAGACACGTTACCGCGCTATAAAGGGTGCAGTGTCAGCAGATGGAGACGGTAACCGTTGCTCTGGAGTTGATGACCTCGCTCGCAATGAACCACCATCCCAGGTTCTTGCTTTAACTTCGCGGTGTCATATGTGGTTGCATGTTCCATATGGTGTCTAGCTTGTATTCGAAAGGCCGAAGTCGGTCTTTATTAAGATAAGGAAAGATATTTTTTACATGAACCACCATCCCGTGAGCACCAGAAGACAAATAGCTAATCAGGGCACTGGCCGAGCCAGTGACAAGCCCAGCAAAGACAGGCATCACCTGGAAGCCAACTAAAAAGCCGCGATGGTGGCGAAGCAGCCCGCCTCCCACCAGGCTCTCAGGTCCTACATGATCATGTTCACCACTCCAGCCGGATGTCTAGCTTGTATTGCTTCCAATTTGGTTAAATTGCATCTGCTTAGCTTACACATTATACCTTTGAATATGACATGCCTTTTTGTTTTTGGTACATACTAGTACATTTGTGTATTAACCATGTTCTTACATCAAACTAATGTTCTTGTGTATCCCTCATCAATCACTTATGACGAGGCAGGCAGGCAAGGGGACTACTCCTCATTTAAAGAATGCAGCGTCAGCCTCCCGACATGATTCTCAAGAAACAGAAATGCTAGATGAAGATAGTGAATGTAGCTCTGTAGTTGATTACAGCATTTCCCCTACACTAGCATTGCAGGTGCTTGCTCTAACTTGGCAGCGTGATATGTGGTTGCATGTTGCATATGGTGTCTAGATTGTAATTCTTCCAATCTGGTTAAACTGCATGTGCTAGTCTGCTTAGCTTATACTCCTGTAAATGTGACATTATACCTGTTAATGTGACATGCCTTCCTGTATTTAGTACAGAGTACATCTGTCTATTAAGCATGTCCTTACAAAAAACTATTGTTTTTTTTTGTATCCCACATCAATCAATATGACGAGACACCTTTAGTATATGCAGTGCGATATTAGTTGCATCTTTCATATGATTTATAGCATGCACTGCTTCTAATTTGTTGAAATTCCATTTATGATGGGACGCTTTTAACTTGGTAGTCATATTGGTTGCATCTTTCATGTGGTGTCTAGCTTGCATTGCTTCTTATTTGCTGGAATGGTTTCTGCTTAGTTTACACAAACAGTTGTGAACATGCCATGCCGTCCTGTTTTTCGTACATATTCCATCCTGGTATCATTTGTTTGCCTTACATCAAAGTAGTGATTGTCAGTATCATGCATGAATGAGTTCTGAAGAGAGAATTTTATTGCTTTTTCTTGTCGGTTTTACTTGACAATTCAAAATCAATAAAGCGGAAGGAAGTTAGCAAGGCAGCGGATAAAGGTGCTCCATCCAAACGGAGGGCCTCTACAGTTTCTACTCCTCCACACCCCCAAGATGATTTCCAAGACAACACATGCATAGACACTCAACAAAGCTGTGTTTATGATGAGCACGTCTCCCCTAGTGCAGCATCACTGGTGCTCCCTCTAGCTTGTATTGCTTCTATTTTTGTTGAATTCCATCTGCTTACTTTACACATTATACTTGAATAAGACACGTGTTCCTATTTCTAGAACATACAATATATGTCTATCACACCATGTTCTTACATCAAATTACTACTGTTGTGTAACCTGCAACAATCACTTATCATAAGAAACGTTTGACTTCGGAGTGTGATATAGGTTACATCCCACATTCTTTTCTAGCTTGTACTACTAATTTGTTGAAATGGCACTTATGACGAGATAGTTTTAACTTGGTAGAGTGATATTATTTGCATCTTTCATATGGTGTCTAGCTTTGATTGCTTCTAATTTGTTGAAATGCCTTCTCCTTAGTTTACACACCATAAGCTGTGAATATGCAATGCTGTGAATATGCAATGGCACTAATGACGAGAGACCTCTAACATGGTAGTGTGATGTTGTTTGCATCTTGCATATGATTTATTTCTTGTACTGCTTCACATTTGTTTAAACACCATTTATGCTGAGACACTGTTAACTTGGCAGAGTGATATTTGTAGCATCTTTCGTATGATGTCTACCTTCCATTGCATTGCTTCTAATTTGGTGAAATGTCTCCTTCTTAGTTTACACATCATAGTTCTAGTTATCTATTCCGTCCTGTTTTTCATAAATATTACATCCTCCTATCATGTGGTTGTCTAACATCAAAGTTTTATTCGTCTGCATCACGCGTCAATTTGTTCTGAAGAACTAAATTGTTATTCGTTTTTCTTGTCGGCTTGACTTAACATGGCACAGAGAAAGAGGAAGAAACAGAGAATGGCAGGGAATGAGAAGCAGATGAATCCTGCAGATTCTGCTGGTACTGATGGTGCAATAGAAGGTGAAAGTCCAGCGGAAAATTCTACAAACACGGCATCCCATGCTATACGAGCTGCAAAAAAAAGCCAAACAGAAACAAATAGCTGCCACCAAACAAGCAGAGACAACCCTAGTTCTTGCAACACCTACCACAGTACTACCAGCTGCACGACATACTCGTGTGTCAACTGAGCTAGCAGCATGTTCCCAAGCTCCCTTGCCACCTGACACTACTTCCCAAGCACTCTTGACACAAGACGAGTTGGCAATATTAGATGAACCTTGTGAGCTTCAACAGCAAGAAGGTAGTTGCTGGAGTCAAGTTACAGTTGCATGCTTCTTTATATGTAGTCTCACAGTTTGATGTACACTAACACTTCATATGTTTGTTGTTGGACTAGCACCTAGGCTCAAGAGGAAACAAACATCAGGGATAATGCTTGATAGGTTAACTAAATCTAGAGGAGGAAGAATGGAGATCCGTTTTGAGGCAGGTTTAAAAAGGCCACATGATGCTACAGAGTCAGCCAAGTTAGTATCAGAGGCAGCAGTTGCCGTTAGGTGTCATGTATGTATCCTCCCAAAATGGATTCAGCACAGGAATGACAAAGACGAAACCCAGTTCAACACCTTCCTCGACCATTTATCTGTAAGTATGGTTATGTATGGAAACTAGTAATATCATCTTGCTCTGTCCCATACTTTCTAGGTTGCTGATAATGAGACTCCCATAATTTTCAACATATGAGGTTCAAGTTGGATAGCCAAGATGATGCAACCAGACAAGCTTGCACCCATGTTTAAAGTATGCTTTGCAACAGTATCGGTATAACTTGAGGAAAACTCACTTTGAAGGCAAGGCTAACAGTGAACTTTCCCAAACATCTCCAGTGGAAAATATATCGGATGAAGACTGGAGGGGCCTTGTTAAACACTAGTCTGATCCAAAGTATCAGGTACATTATATATATGTGATCAGATCACATGTTGAAGTCCTATTGACGCATGTGCCACAAAAATCTATCTTCCTGTAGGTGAACTGTTCAAAGAACAAGGCCAACCGTACGAATGTGAAATTCCAACAGACGACATGATCTCGTAGCTATATTGCACACTGCGAGGCTCTTGTAATTAGCTGCTGTTTCACTCTTTTTGCTGTACCATATTATCAGATCTATATTGACTTGTTCGAAATGTAGAGGAAAGCCCGCAAGGACCAAAAAGTACCTGAACCAAATGTTGTGGAAATCTTCAAGGACTGTCACACCAGCAAGAAGAAGGGCATGACTACACCAGTCAAAGCCGCTGTTGTAAGTCCTTAATCCTCATGCCTTTTAACTACTACTTACTCTGACTTTTGCCTTGAACTGCATGGTTTGCAGCCAATGTCTATTACTCTTTTCAATTTTATACACAATTGTCTTAGCGTATCATTGTACCTTACAAGGTTTAAAAGGGAGGAGTGATGTTCCTTTGATCTTGACCCGTAATCTAGTTCCGTGCTGGACTTGCCCACACAATGTTACAATTGCCTGTTTGTCTGTTCTCAGTTGTTTTGTGATATGAATTATGTCATACTATGCTTACCGTATTATAAACTTCATCTCTTTATCCTTAGCCCTCAATACAATGTGAAGAAATAGACAATACATTAGCGATGGTACATGGTCATATGTTTGGAACCTGGTTTTATTATGTACTTTGCAATAAAATACAACTAATATTTTACATGGGTTCACCAGAATAAGTTTATATAGACCAAAGCTATTTTGTTTGGTTTTGCTGCCTCATTAATATCTTCTGTTCTGGTACTACTAATGTAAAACCTCAACTTTTCAGTGAGCTATGGAAAAAATGGTGGAACCGCCAGCTTCTGAAGGTGGCGAGGCAACTATAACCGCAATGTCAGCTCTTGCTGCAGTGGGTCAGTACCTGTCCACTAACAGTGCCAAAAGCACGTTCCTGCGTAATACTAGGTTGGCTGTTAAGGCAATATCGTCCAAACCGCCTCATGATCAAGATATGCAAGCTCAAAGCAATGTTGTATCTGCGCTCCAGACACAAGTCCATTCCCTAACGGAGGCCCTTTGTGAAACAAGGAGAAACATTGCTCAATGTCGTCAAGATATGCATGGTTTTGAAACCAGACTATCAGACATTTGCTATGTTGTTCAGGAGCCTAGGAGAAATGAAGGTGAGGGTTATGGTGTCCCATCGGACAATACAGCATGAAAACGTAACAGTCAAGTCAAATGAACCGAGCTTCTGAACTTCTGGTGGTGCATTTATCTGCTAGACTGTTAAGTTTTATGCCAACCTTCCTTTTTTTATATAGTTGTAATTTGTTTTGATGTGATACAAAATTTATTCTTAACGTGCAGCCACCGGCTGAAGAAAACAGCAAGCCATTTTTGTATAGTGCAGGGTCTTCCCTATATTTGCACTGGTGGCGATCTTTGATGCCGAGTGGATGTAATCTGTGCAATCGCCTTAATAGCCTAGCGTTAGTTTGGGCCTTATTTATTTCCTAGTCTTCCTTTTCCCTGGTTTGCTAGTGGCCGCAACTACCCATGGGCCATATACGGGCCGTAGGATCCATGGGTCTCCTACGGGCCGTCGAGAAATGGGCCTGTAATCGGTGGGCCTCGGGCCGTCAGATGAATGGGTCTACATGGGCCGTAATCGGGCGTAATTGGTATCGGCCCAGCACAGTAACGGGCCGTTAACAGGCCGTAGGACTGCAAAAGCTTAATTCTATCACAGGCATAACGGGTCGTTAATGGGCCAGAATATAGGACAGGCTGGCCAGAAACGGGCCGACTCTTGCCATGGGCCGAATTTGGCCCATTAGGGTAACAGGCCAGTAACGGGCCGACTCTTGCCATGGGCCGAATTTGGCCCATTTGGGGAACATGCTACTAACGGGCCAACTCTTGCCATGGGCCGAATTTGGCCCATTAGGGGAACAGGCCAGTAACGGGCCGGGAGTAATCGAGGGCCGAAAAGGAGCCCAAGAACGTATGGGCCATGGATAGGCCGAAAGCTAACACGGTCTGGAAACGGCCCATGTAAATCACGGGCCGTTAACGGGTACAAAGAAAATTACTGTTCATTATGGGCTAGAGTCACCGTGTGCCTGTAAAGGGCCGAAAGATACGAAGGCCTCATATGGGCCGAAAGACATTGTGCGCCATAGATGTGCCAAAAGTGAAATGGGCTGGTGTTATATTCGACGGGCCACATGATGTTGTTGGGCCGATTTCCTTTAGTGCCTAATGGGCCGTAAAATGGGCTATTTGCGAAGTGACCGTTAACAGGCTTTTCATGGGCCAGCCCGTTAACTTTTGACCAAGTCAAACAGGCCGGCTTTGTAAGATAAATGGGCTAGTGGTGGGCCGTGGCACGTGTCAACATATCATAGGCGCCTATCTGACCCACTGATGAGCTGACACGTGTTTCGTCCGGCCAATAAGAATTTTACACGTGGAAATTTCCTATTGGTCGGGGCTGTTAACGGGTTATCGGGTCCAAAACCCGACCCGATAGCTTAACGGCGTTCTGTTATGGTGGATGCCATGTGTCGGTCACCCTTGACGAAAGCACTTCTGTGACGCGTGATTTATCGTCATGGAAGTGGACACTTCCGTGATGATAATTTTGGTAATGTCATGGAACACTTCTATGACAGCACAGGTATGAATATCTTGATTCTGTCATAAATTTGTCATGGATGTACATGCATGAAAAAAAACGCGACCTACTGTGACAAACACGTATCATCACGGAAGTGTATTTTTTGTAGTGGAGTGACTCTTTGTTGCATGTTGAGGGATTGTTATATGATCTATCTACGTTATTATTGTTGAGAGAACTTGCACTAGTGAAAGTATGAACCCTATGCCTTGTTTCCTATCATTGCAATACCGTTTACGCTCACTTTTATCATTAGTTACCTTGCTGTTTTTATATTTTCAGATTACAAAAGCCTTTATCTACTATCCATATTGCACTTCTATCACCATCTCTTCACCGAACTAGTGCACCTATACAATTTAGCATTGTATTGGGTGTGTTGGGGACACAAGAGACTCTTTGTTATTTGGTTGCAGGGTTGTTTGAGAGAGACCATCTTCATCCTACGCCTCCCACGGATTGATAAACCTTAGGTCATCCACTTGAGGGAAATTTGCTACTGTCCTACAAACATGTGCACTTGCAGGCCCAACAACGTCTACAAGAAGAAGGTTGTGTAGTAGACATCAGTGGCTACTTAAATACACATCTGGGTTGATTGGTTGACCCACCCTGGAGTACCCAGCGGTTGTCAGGGCACCTGAAGAATCCAATGTTGTCCTAGGATATCCTGGAGTACCCGTGTGATCATCCTACGGTTCTCCACCCAGGCTCAAAGGGATCATAAGATTATTCATGCTAGAAACTTCCGTGTGCAACCACAAGCCAATATGGGCTCTGGCATAGTTGAGTAAGTTGCGTGAAGCTCTTGAAGAGGTAGACTAGCAGATGTAGTGGGTTGTAGGTGGTACTCTCTACCCAGAGTGGAGAGTTAATGCTTCAGAATGACTGTGTCTCGAATCTCCGACCATGGATGTGTTCGAGTCTTGTGGGGAAAAGTGCGCAAACGTCTGCAGAGTGTACAAACTAATCATGGTTAGCCGCGTCCCCGGTTATGGACATCTTGAGTATCTGGTTATTAGATTATCATGTTGATCTCATCACTCTAAATTAATTTTTTTGGGTTTAATGATGATGCTTAATTGGGATTGAGTTGGAGGAACCTTCTGAATGTTTAACAACCACCATGATAGTTAAATAAAATTTATTCCTTCGTTGTAGGGAAAAAATGGCTTTATGCAAAACTGTAACCGTAGAGCTTTCCACCAGCCGTAAATGCATGTAGTGATAGCATTCATTCTGTTCATTACTCTATGTGTTACATTGCCATCATATTCCATGTGTTTTCCCGTTTCGGGCTGCAATGTTTCATGTTGCAGACTTTTCAGACGACGAGTAAGGTGCCATAGGTCGTTGTCTTTCACTCAGTTATGCCATTGGAGTTGATGGACTCACTTTATCTTCCAAGCCTTCCGCTGTTATCATTTTTAGACGGCCTTAAGCCATATTGTTGTAATAAGTTCTCTTTTGAGACATTCGATGTAATAAGCGTGTTATTGAAACTCTGTTATAAATCCTCAAGTACTGTGCGTGTCAGCATTACCGATCCAGGGATGACAATGATACACAGAGACTAGACTGTTTGAGGTCTGGTCGCTACAACAAGCTTTTACACCGATCCAGATGACTCTAGGTCTCAATCTGGATACATATTGAAAGTGGGAGCAATTAGCTAGAGTAGCTCCGTGAAGAGCATTGTAGACGTAGAATATTTGCAAAATACATACGGCCCTGAATGTGACAGACTCGTTGACTAAACTTCTCTCATGAGCAAAACATGACCATTCCTTAGTACTCTTTGTGTGTTGATACGTCTCTGTCGTATCTACTTTTCCAAACAGTTTTGCCCTTATTTTGGACTCTAACTTGCATGATTTGAATGGAACTAACCTGAACTGATGTTGTTTTCAGCAGAACTGCCATGGTGTTATTTTTGTGTAGAAATAAAAGTTCTCGGAATGACCTGAAAAATCCACGGAGCAACTTTTTTGGAATTAATAAAAAATATTGGCGAAAGAATCAACGTTAGGGGGCCCACACCGTGTCCACAAGGGTGGGGGGCGCGCCCCCCTAGGGCGCGCCCCCTTCCTCGTGGGCCCCCTGAAGCTCCACCGACCTCAACTCCAACTTCATATATTCACGTTCGCGGAGAAAAAATCAGAGAGAAAGATTCATCGCGTTTTACGATACGGAGCCGCCGCCAAGCCCTAAACTCTCTCGGGAGGGCTGATCTGGAGTCTGTTCGGGGTTCCAGAGAGGGGGATTCATCACCGTCGTCATCATGAACCATCCTCCATCACCAATTTCATGATGCTCACCGCCATGCGTGAGTAATTCCATCATAGGCTTGCTGGACGGTGATGGATTGGATGAGATTTACCATGTAATCATGTTAGTTTTGTTAGGGTTTGATCCCTAATATCCACTATGTTCTGAGATTGATGTTGCTATGACTTTGCTATGCTCAATGCTTGTCACTAGGGCCCGAGTGCCATGATTTCAGATCTGAACCTATTATGTTTTCATGAATGTATGTGAGTTCTTGATCCTATCTTGCAAGTCTATAGTCACCTATTATGTGTTATGATCCGACAACCCTGAAGTGATAATAATCGGGATACTTCTCGGTGATGACCATAGGAGTTCATGTATTCACTATGTGTTAATGATTTGGTCCGGTACTCTATTAAAAGGAGGCCTTAATATCCTTAGTTTCCATTAGGACCCCACTGCCATGGGAGGGTAGGACAAAAGATGTCATGCAAGTTCTTTTCCATAAGCACGTATGACTATATTCGGAATACATGCCTACATTACATTGATGAATTGGAGCTAGTTCTGTGTCACCCTATGTTATAACTATTACACGAGGAATCGCATCCGGCATAATTATCCATCACTGATCCAATGCCTACGAGCTTTTCACATATTGTGTGTTGCTTATTTACTTTACCGTTGCTACTGTTACAATTACTACAAAACTGCTACTGTTACTTTTGCTACCATTACCATTACTTCCGTACTACTTTTCTACTAAAAAGTTTGCTACAAATACTAAGTTATCCAGGTGTGGTTGAATTGACAACTCAACTGCTAATACTTGAGAATATTCTTTGGCTCCCCTTGTGTCGAATCAATAAATTTGGGTTGAATACTCTACCCTCGAAAACTATTGCGATCCGCTATACTTGTGGGTTATCAAGACTATTTTCTGGCGCCGTTGCCGGGGAGCATAGCTCTATTCTTTGAGTCACTTGGGATTTATATCTGATGATCAATATGAGGAACTTGAAAGACGAAAGAACTAAGATTTATCCCTCAACTACGAGGGGAGGTAAGGAACTGCCATCTAGCTCTGCACTAGATTCTCCTTTTGTTATGAGTAAGCTTGCGACACCTAAACCTTCTTCTACTATTAATTCTAATATGTCACATGTTATTGATGATGCGACTTCTACTATGCATGATACTTATGATGAAACTACTTTTGTGCTTGATACTACTGTGCCATTAGGTGAATTTCTTGATGAACAACTTGCTAGGGCTAGAGAGAATGAAATTCTTGAAACTGATATTATTGATGATAGTGATGATGAAGGTTCTCCCCCTAAATATGAATTGCCTGTTGTTCCTGAGGGTATGTTATGGATGAAGAAACTACTAGAGATTTTCTCACTTGCAATGATAGACCTGATCTTAAGAAGTTATTAGCTAAACTAAAATAGAAATCTCTGAATTCTAGAATGAAATATGACCCTGCTTTTGCTACTTCACCTATCTTTGTTACAGATAAGGATTATGTTTTCTCTGTCGATCCTGAGAAAATTACTTTGGTTGAATCTGATCCTTTTTATGGCTATGAATCTGCAACTATTGTGGCACATCTTACTAAATTGAATGATATAGCCACCCTATTCACTAATGATGAGAAATCGCGCTACTACTATATCCTTAAGATATTTCCATTCTCATTAAAGGGTGATGCTAAAACTTGGTTTAATTCTCTTGATCCTGGTTTTGTGCGTAGTCCCCAGGATATGATTTATTACTTCTCTGCTAAATATTTCCCTGCTCATAACAAACAAGTTGCCTTAAGGGAAATATATAATTTTGTGCAAATTGAAGAAGAGAGTCTCCCACAAGCTTGGGGGAGGCTTCTCCGGTTACTTAATGCTTTGCCTGATCATCCTCTTAAAAAATGAAATACTTGATATCTTTTATAATGGACTAACCGATTGAGGGAGTCCTGGACTAGGGGGTGTCCTGACAGCCGGACTATCATCGTCAGTCGGACTCCAAGACTATGAAGATACAAGATTGAAGACTTCGTCCCGTGTCCGGATGGGACTTTCCTTAGCGTGGAAGGCAAGCTTGGCGATACGGATATGTAGATCTCCTACCATTGTAACCGACTCTGTGTAACCCTAGCCCTCTCTAATGTCTATATAAACCGGAGGGTTTTAGTCCGTAGGACAACAACCATTACAACAATCATACCATAGGCTAGCTTCTAGGGTTTAGCCTCCTTGATCTCGTGGTAGATCCACTCTTGTACTACCCATATCATCAATATCAATCAAGCAGGAGTAGGGTTTTACCTCCATCGAGAGGGCCCGAACCTGGGTAAAAACATCGTGTCCCTTGTCTCCTGTTACCATCCGCCTAGACGCACAGTTCGGGACCCCCTACCCGAGATCCGCCGGTTTTGACACCGACATTGGTGCTTTCATTGAGAGTTCCTCTGTGTCGTCACCGATAGGAAGGATGCCTCTTCCCGTCTTCAAAGATGGTATCTTCGCCAAAGGAGCCTTGGCCGCCGGCCAAACTATCCGGCTAGGTGGTTTTCTCATGACCGCCTGTCCGGGCACCGCTTTGACAATGACCTCTCAGGTCGTCAAAAGCAATCTTCACGTCAGCTCGGAATTCGCCGAGCGGCTCGGTCCAATAGAGCTCTCGTCCGTAAACGAGCTCTTGGATCGCATCGCCGCCCTGGGAGTCGCTACAGACTACAATCAGATTGGGCTTAAAACCGATTTGAGAGAGATTAACTCTCCCCAGGTCACCCACCACGTTGCAGTGGTAGAGGAACAACGCGGCGACTCTTCTCCTGTATTAAAAACTAGTCATGTCCGGGCTCCCGAACCTCCGATGCCGGATTCCCGCGGAGGGGCGGACTTCGATCAAGCACTGAACCTAAAGTCAGGCATCGGACCGGACTCGTTGGACAACATCCAGCAATCCAAGCTTCCAAATTTGGAAACTCCTCGGACCTTGAGCCTCGAGATGGGTAGGGTTCCGGACTTAATTCCACCCACCCGCCCAGACATGTGCGATCTATCTCTAATCCGGCAAGAGCCCGCTGAAACAGTACATCATTACTGGGCCAGATTCCTCCTGGTTATGGACAGGATAAAGGACTGCCGAGAGGAGAACGCAATCTCAATCTTTTGCAATAATTGCACGGACGAGGGAATCTTGAACGCCGTTAGCCGTCGTGAAGTTACACACTTCGCCGACCTGGCGTCCATAGTATGAAAGTACTGCACGATGAAGAGTTTTCGGAAAACCGAAAATAAGTTTTGGGACAATCCGGCCCCGAATACAACCCTAGTCCGCAACAAAAGGGTGCATTACACTCAGGCACCAGGTACAAAAACCAAAAAGCAAAAACCCCATAAAGGGCACGGAACCGTACTGGAGGGATGGCTTAGCGGACCCTGTAAAATTCACAGTACAGAGGGCGCCATCCCAACACATAGCCTTCGAGCATGTTGGATATTACGGCAGGTGGCCAAAAGTGGCAAGGAGCTTCTAGCCCCGGAAAACCACTCCAACAATACCGGTACGGTATCAACAGTCTTCGAGACTTTCGCATCAAATAATATGCGGAAACGAACAATCCGCAGCCTCGCCGAAGTCTACCAAGTAGCAACAACAAATCCATGGAGCGACACAGCCATCACCTTCAACGCCAGCGACGAACCTAAACTCCGAACAGCCCGAGCACCAGCCGCACTGGTACTTAGTCCAATAGTGGACGGCTTTCGACTTACCAAGGTACTCATGGATGGCGGCAAGGGATTAAACCTCATCAATGAGGAAACTCTTCAAAAAATGGAAATAGACTGGAGCCACATCGAGCGAAGCAGCACAACCTTCAGAGGAATAATCCCTAGCCGGGAAGCGCGCTGCACCGGAAAAATCACACTCGATGTGGTGTTCGGCACGCCGGACAATTATAGGTCCGAAGAAGTCACGTTCCAAGTGGCCCCGTTCAACAGCGGATATCACGCTATATTAGGACGAGAGGCATTCACAATTTTTCAAGCCGTACCCCATTATGGGTACATGAAGCTTAAAATGCTTGGGCCCGGTGGAATAATCACTCTCGTTAGTGATCCGGACATAGCACTCTGCGCCGAAAACAAGACAGCCGCATTAGCCCTGGTGGCACTATCGGAAGCCCTAGCGGCAGAAGAACTCACCGCGGTGCGCTCTATGGTGAATACGGACGATGTGATACTCGATAAGAGATCCAAGTCCAGCTCCTTTAAACCAGCGGACGAAATAGTAAAATTCCAGGTCCATACAACGGACCCAACAAAGACGGCCTCCATCGGGGCACAGTTGAACCCTGATGTAGACGCCGCGCTGTGAGAATTCCTCTGGGAGAATTGGGACATTTTCGCCTGGCACCCTTCAGATATGCCGGGAATCCCACGCAGATTGGCAAAGCATAGGCTAAATATCCTAAAAGGGTTCAAGCTAGTCAAACAGGCTCTTCGACGATTTTCCGAACCCAAAAGACAGGCAATGGGAGAAGAACTAGCCAAACTATTGGAAGCCGGATTCATCAGAGACATCAAACATCCGGATTGGCTAGAAACCTGGTAATGGTACCAAAGAAGGACAAATCCTGGCACCTATGTGTCGATTTTAAAGACCTCAACAAGGCCTGCCCAAAGGATCCCTTCCCCCTCCCCCACATCGACCAAATAATCGATGCTACCACAGGGCACGATTCATTGTGCTTCCTGGACGCATACTCCGGCTACCATCAAATCAAGATGGCGGAAGCGGACCAAGCCGCAACGGCATTCATTACTCCATGTGGACCATTCTGCTTCAACACGATGCCCTTCGGACTTAAAAACGCCGGCGCAACATATCAACGCATGATTCATACATGTCTGGCCACCCAGATCGGCAAAACAGTAGAGGCATACGTAGACGACGTAGTTGTCAAAACCAAACACGTCGAAACTCTAGTAGACAATTTGAGGCTCACATTCGACAACCTCCGAGCATATAACATCAAGCTGAATCCGGAGAAGTGCGTTTTCGGCATACCAGCTGGAAAGCTCCTGGGCTTCATTGTATCCGGTAGAGGAATCGAAGCGAACCCGGCCAAGATCCGAGCTCTGTCATAGCTGGATATTCCAAAAGACCTCAAACAGATACAAAAATTGACAGGATGCGTGGTGGCTCTAAGCCGCTTTATCTCCCGTTTGGGAGAAAAGGCATTGCCCCTCTATCGCCTCCTCAGACGCACCGAACACTTTGAGTGGACGGATGCTGCCACTGCCAGACTCGAAGGAATAAAAGCCATATTGGCAACAAATCCAGTCCTGGCTGCGCCTAACATGGGCGAACCAATGTTGTTATACATCGCGGCAACACATCAACTTGTAAGCGCGGTACTCGTCATAGAACGAGAGACAGAAGGGCATAAATTCCCTCTTCAAAAACCAGTGTACTACGTATCCACTGTTTTAACTCCCTGCAAGTCCCGTTACCCGCACTATCAAAAGATAGCGTATGTGGTGTGATGGGGAACATAGTAATTTCAAAAAATTTCCTACGCACACGCAAGATCATGGTGATGATATAGCAATGAGAGGGGAGAGTGTTCGTCCATGTACCCTCGTAGACCATAAGCGGAAGCGTTAGCACAACGCGGTTGATATAGTCGTACGTCTTCACGATCCGACCGATCCAAGCACCGAACGTACGGAGCCTCTGAGTTCAGCACACGTTCAGCTCGATGACGATCTTCGGCCTCCGATCCAGCCGAGCTCCGGAGATGTGTTCCGTCAGCACGACGGCGTGGTGACGATGATGATGTTCTACCGGCGCAGGGCTTCTCCTAAACTCCACGACGATATGACCGATGTGGAATATGGTGGAGGGGGGCACCGCACACGGCTAAGGAACGATCCGTAGATCAACTTGTGTGTCTGTGGGGTGCCCCCCTGTCCCCGTATATAAAGGAGCAAGGGGGGAGGCCGGCCAGCCCCTTGGGCGCACCAAGGGAGGAGGAATCCTCCTCCTAGTAGGAGTAGGACTCCTCCTTTCCTACTCCTACTAGGAGGGGGAAGGAAGGGGGAGAGGGGGAAGGAAAAGGGTGGGCGCCGCCCCCCCCCTAGTCCAATTCGGACCAGAGGGGGAGGGGGCGCGCGGCCCATGCTGGCCGCCCCTCTCTCCTTTCCCCTAAGGCCCATAAGGCCCAATACTCTCCCGGGGGGTTCCGGTAACCCCCCCCCCCCGGCACTCTGGTTTTCTCCGAAATCACCCGGAACACTTCCGGTGTCCGAATATAGTCGTCCAATATATCAATCTTTATGTCTCGACCATTTCGAGACTCCTCGTCATGTCCGTGATCACATCCGGGACTCTGAACAAACTTCGGTACATCGAAACTTATAAACTCATAATAAAACTGTCATCGTAACGTTAAGCGTGCGGACCCTATGGGTTCGAGAACTATGTAGACATGACCTAGAACCATTCTCGGTCAATAACCAATAGCGGGATCTGGATGCCCATATTGGTTCCTACATATTCTACGAAGATCTTTATCGGTCAAACCGCATAACAACATACGTTGTTCCCTTTGTCATCGGTATGTTACTTGCCCGAGATTTGATCGTTGGTATCCAATACCTAGTTCAATCTCGTTACCGGCAAGTCTCTTTACTCGTTCTGTAATACATCATCTTATAACTAACTCAGTAGTTACAATGCTTGCAAGGCTTAGGTGATTTACCGAGAGGGCCCAGAGATACCTCTCCGACAATCGGAGTGACAAAACCTAATCTTGAATTATGCCAACCCAACATGTACCTTCGGAAACACCTGCAGAGCACCTTTATAATCACCCAGTTACATTGTGACGTTTGGTAGCACACAAAGTGTTCTTCCGATAAACGGGAGTTGCACAATCTCATAGTTGCAGGAACTTTGTATAAGTCATGAAGAAAGCAATAGCAATATACTAAACGATCAAGTGCTAGGCTAACGGAATGGGTCATGTCAATCACATCATTCTCCTAATGATGTGATCCCATTAATCAAATGACAACACATGTCTATGGTTAGGAAACATAACCATCTTTGATCAATGAGCTAGTCAAGTAGAGGCATACTAGTGACTTTATGTTTGTCTATGTATTCACACATGTATCATGTTTCCGGTTAATACACTTCTAGCATGAATAATAAACATTTATCATGATATGAGGAAATAAATAATAACTTTATTATTGCCTCTAGGGCATATTTCCTTCAGTCTCCCACTTGCACTAGAGTCAATAATCTAGATTACATGGTAATGATTCTAACACCCATGGAGTCTTGGTGCTGATCATGTTTTGCTCGTGAGAGAGGCTTAGTCAACGGGTCTGCAACATTTAGATCCATATGTATCTTGCAAATCTCTATGTCTCCTACTTGGACTTGGTCCCGAATGGAATTGAAGCGTCTCTTAATGTGCTTGGTCCTCTTGTGAAATCTGGATTCCTTTGCCAAGGCAATTGCACCAGTATTGTCATAGATGATCTTCATTGGTCCCGATGCACTAGGTATGACACCTAGATCAGAAATGAACTCCTTCATCCAGACTCCTTCATTTGCTGCTTCTGAAGTAGCTATGTACTCCGCTTCACATGTAGATCCCGCTACGACGCTTTATTTAGAACTGCACCAACTTACAGCTCCACTGTTTAATAAAAACACGTATCCGGTTTGCGATTTAGAATCGTCCGGATCAGTGTCAAAGCTTGCATCGACGTAACCGTTTACGACTAGCTCTTTGTCACCTCCATAAACGAGAAACATATCCTTAGTCCTTTTCAGGTATTTCAGGATGTTCTTGACCGCTGTCCAGTGATCCACTCCTGGATTACTTTGGTACCTTCCTGCCAAGCTTATTGCTAAGCATACATCAGGTCTGGTACACAGTATTGCATACATGATAGAGCCTATGGCTGAAGCATAGGGAACATTTTTCATTTTCTCTCTATCTTCTGCTGTGGTCGGGCATTGAGTTTGACTCAACTTCACACCTTGTAGCACAGGCAAGAATCCTTTCTTTGCCTGATCCATTTTGAACTTTTTCAAAATTTTGTCAAGGTATGTGCTTTGTGAAAGTCCTATTAAGCGTCTTGATCTATCTCTATAGATCTTGACGCCCAATATGTAAGCAGCTTCACCGAGGTCTTTCATTGAAAAACTTTTATTCAAGTATCCCTTTATGCTATCCAAAAATTCTATATCGTTTCCAATTAATAATATGTCATCTACATATAAAACTAGAAATGCTACAGAGCTCCCACTCACTTTCTTGTAAATACAGGCTTCTCCAAAAGTCTGTATAAAACCATATGCTTTGATCACACTATCAAAGCATTTATTCCAACTCTGAGATGCTTGTACCAGTCCATAAATGGAACGCTGGAGCTTGCACACTTTGTTAGCACCTTTTGGATCAACAAAACCTTCTGGCTGCATCATATACAACTCTTCTTCTAGAAATCCATTCAAGAATGCAGTCTTGACATCCATTTGCCAAATTTCATAATCATGAAATGCAGCAATAGATAACATGATTCAGACAGACTTAAGCATCACTACGGGTGAGAAAGTCCCATCGTAGTCAGCCCCTTGAACTTGTCGAAAACCTTTTGCAACAAGTCGAGCTTTATAGATAGTTACATTACCATCAACGTCAGTCTTCTTCTTAAAGATCCATTTATTCTCAATGGCTTACCGATCATCGGGCAAGTCAACCAAAGTCCATACTTTGTTTTCATACATGGATCCCATCTCAGATTTCATGGCATCTAGCCATTTTACGGAATCTGGGCTCATCATCGCTTCCTCATAGTTCGTAGGTTCATCGTGGTCAAGTAACATGACTTCCAGAATAGGATTACCGTACCACTCTAGTGCGGATCTTACTCTGGTAGACCTACGAGGTTCAGTAGAAACTTGATCTGAAGTTTCATGATCAATATCATTAGCTTCCTCACTAATTGGTGTAGTCATCACAGGAACCGGTTCTCGTGATGAACTACTTTCCAATAAGGGAGTAGATACAGTTATCTCACCAAGTTCTACTTTCCTCCCACTCACTTCTTTCGAGAGAAACTCCTTCTCTAGAAAGGATCCTTTCTTAGCAACGAATGTCTTGCCTTCGGATCTGTGATAGAAGGTGTACCCAACAGTCTCTTTTGGGTATCCTATGAAGACACATTTCTCCGATTTAGGTTCGAGCTTATCTGGTTGAAGTTTCTTCACATAAGCATCGCAGCCCCAATCTTTAAGAAACGACAACTTTGGTTTCTTGCCAAACCACAGTTCATAAGGCGTCGTCTCAACGGATTTTGATGGTGCCCTATTTAACGTGAATGTGGCCGTCTCTAAAGCATAACCCCAAAACGATAGCGGTAAATCAGTAAGAGACATCATAGATCGCACCATATCAAGTAAAGTACGATTACGACGTTCGGACACACCATTTCGTTGTGGTGTTCCAGGTGGCATGAGTTGCGAAACTATTCCACATTGTTTCAAGTGTAAGCCAAACTCGTAACTCAAATATTCTCCTCCACGATCAGATCGTAGAAACTTTATTTTCTTGTTACGATGATTTTCCACTTCACTCTGAAATTCTTTGAACTTTTCAAATGTTTCAGACTTGTGTTTCATCAAGTAGATATACCCATATCTGCTCAAATCATCTGTGAAGGTGAGAAAATAACGATACCCGCCGCGAGCCTCAATATTCATTGGACCACAAACATCAGTATGTATGATTTCCAACAAATCAGTTGCTCGCTCCATAGTTCTGGAGAACGGCGTTTTAGTCATCTTGCCCATAAGGCACGGTTCGCAAGTACCAAGTGATTCATAATCAAGTGATTCCAAAAGTCCATCAGTATGGAGTTTCTCCATGCGCTTTACACCGATATGACCCAAACGGCAGTGCCACAAATAAGTTGCACTATCGTTATCAACTCTGCATCTTTTGGTTTTAACACTATGAATATGTGTATTACTACTATCGAGATTTAATAAAAATAGACCACTCTTCATGGGTGCATGACCATAAAAGATATTATTCATATAAATAGAACAACCATTATTCTCTGATTTAAATGAATAACCGTCTCGCATCAAATAAGATCCAGATATAATGTTCATGCTCAACGCTGGCACCAAATAACAATTATTCGGGTCTAAAACTAATCCCGAAGGTAGATGTAGAGGTAGCGTGCCGACCGCAATCACATCGACTTTGGAACCGTTTCCCACGCGCATCGTCACCTCGTCCTTGGCCAGTGCTCGCTTATTCCGTAGTCCCTGTTTCGAGTTGCAAATATTAGCAACAGAACCAGTATCAAATACCCAGGTGCTACTACGAGCTCTAGTTAGGTACACATCAATAACATGTATATCACATATACCTTTGTTTACTTTGCCATCCTTCTTATCCGCAAAATACTTGGGGCAGTTCTGCTTCCAGTGACCAGTCTGCTTGCAGTAGAAGCACTCAGTTTTAGGCTTAGGTCCAGACTTGGGTTTCTTCTCTTGAGCAGCAACTTGCTTGCTGTTCTTCTTGAAGTTCCCCTTCTTCTTCCCTTTGCCCTTTTTCTTGAAACTAGTGGTCATGTTAACCATCAACACTTGATGCTCCTTTTTGATTTCTACCTCCGCAGCTTTTAGCATTGCGAAGAGCTCGGGAATAGTCTTGTTCATCACTTGCATATTATAGTTCATCACAAAGCTCTTGTAGCTTGGTGGCAGCGATTGGAGAATTCTGTCAATGACGCTATCATCCGGAAGATTAACTCCCAGTTGAATCAAGTGATTATTATACCCAGACATTCTGAGTATATGCTCACTGAAAGAACTATTCTCCTCCATCTTGCAGCTGTAGAACTTAATGGAGACTTCATATCTCTCAATCCGGGCATTTGCTTGAAATATTAACTTCAACTCCTGGAACATCTCATATGCTCCATGACGTTCAAAACGTCGTTGAAGACCCGGTTCTAAGCCGTAAAGCATGGCACACTGAACTATAGAGTAGTCATCAGCTTTGCTCTGCCAGACGTTCTTAACGTCGTCAGTTGCATCAGCAGCAGGCCTGGCACCTAGCGGTGCTTCCAGGACGTAACTTTTCTGTGCAGCAATGAGGACAATCCTCAGGTTACGGACCCAGTCCGTGTAATTGCTACCATCATCTTTCAACTTTTCTTTCTCAAGGAACGCATTAAAATTCAACGGAACAATAGCACAAGCCATCTATCTACAAATAAACATAGACAAGCAAAATACTATCAGGTACTAAGTTCATGATAAGTTTAAGTTCAATTAATCATATTACTTAATAACTCCCACTTAGACAGACATCTCTCTAGTCATCTAAGTGATCACGTGATCCAAATCAACTAAACCATGACCGATCATCACGTGAGATGGAGTAGTTTTCAGTGGTGAACATCACTATGTTGATCATATCTACTATTTGATTCACATTCGACCTTTCGGTCTCCGGGTTCCGAGGCCATATCTGCATATGCTAGGCTCATCAAGTTTAACATGAGTATTCCGCATGTGCAAAACTGGCTTGCATCCGTTGTAGATGGACGTAGAGCTTATCACACCCGATCATCAGGTGGTGTCTCAGCACGACGAACTTTGGCAACGGTGCATACTCAGGGAGAACACTTCTTGATAATTTTAGTGAGAGATCATCTTAAAATGCTATCGTCAAACAAAGCAAGATAAGATGCATAAAGGATAAACATCACATGCAATCAATATAAGTGATATGATATGGCCATCATCATCTTGTGCTTGTGATCTCCATCTCCGAAGCACCGTCGTGATCACCATCGTCACCAGCGTAACACCTTGATCTCCATCGTAGCATCGTTGTCATTACGCCATCTATTGCTTCTACGACTATGGCTACCGCTTAGTGATAAAGTAAAGCAATTACAGGGCGATTGCATTTCATACAATAAAGCGACAACCATATGGCTCCTGCCAGTTGCCGATAACTTCGGTTACAAAACATGATCATCTCATAAAATAAAATATAGCATCACGTCTTGACCATATCACATCACAACATGCCCTGTAAAAACAAGTTAGACATCCTCTACTTTGTTGTTGCAAATTTTACGTGGCTGCTACGGGCTTGGCAAGAACCATTCTTACCTAGGCATCAAAAACCACAATGATAGTTTGTCAAGTTGGTGCTGTTTTCACCTTCGCAAGGACCGGGCGTAGCCACACTCGATTCAGCTAAAGTGAGAGAGACAGACACCCGCCAGCCACCTTTAAGCACGAGTGCTCATAACGGTGAAACCAGTCTCGCGTAAGCGTACGCGTAATGTCGGTCCGGGCCGCTTCATCTCACTATACCGCCGAACCAAAGTATGACATGCTGGTAAGCAGTATGACTTGTATCACCCACAACTCACTTGTGTTCTACTCGTGCATATAACATCAACGCATAAAACCTAGGCTCGGATGCCACTGATGGGGAACGTAGTAATTTCAAAAAATTTCCTACGCACACGCAAGATCATGGTGATGATATAGCAATGGGAGGGGAGAGTGTTCGTCCACGTACCCTCGTAGACCGTAAGCGGAAGCGTTAGCACAACGCGGTTGATGTAGTCCTACGTCTTCACGATCCAACCGATCCAAGCACCGAACGTACGGAGCCTCCGAGTTCAGCACACGTTCAGCTCGATGACGATCTCCGGCCTCCGATCCAGCCGAGCTCCGGAGATGTGTTCCGTCAGCACGACAGCGTGGTGACGATGATGATGTTCTACCGGCGCAGGGCTTCGCCTAAACTCCGCGACGATATGACCGAGGTGGAATATGGTGGAGGGGGCACCGCACACGGCTAAGGAACAATCCGTAGATCAACTTGTGTGTCTTTGGGGTGCCCCCCTGCCCCCGTATATAAAGGAGCAAGGGGGGTGGCCGGCCGGCCCCTTGGGTGCGCCAAGGGAGGAGGAATCCTCCTCCTAGTAGGAGTAGGACTCCTCCTTTCCTACTCCTACTAGGAGGGGGAAGGAAGGGGGAGAGGGGGAAGGAAAAGGGGGGGGGGCGCCCCCCTCCTAGTCCAATTCAGACCAGAGGGGGAGGGGGCGCGTGGCCCATGCTGGCCGCCCCTCTCTCCTTTCCCCTAAGGCCCAATACTCTCCCGGGGGGTTCCGGTAACCCCCCGGCACTCTGGTTTTCTCCGAAATCACCCGGAACACTTCCGGAGTCCGAATATAGTCGTCCAATATATCAATCTTTATGTCTCGACCATTTCGAGACTCCTCGTCATGTCCGTGATCACATCCGGGACTCCGAACAAACTTCGGTACATCAAAACTTATAAACTCATAATAAAACTGTCATCGTAACGTTAAGCGTGCGGACCCTACGGGTTCGAGAACTATGTAGACATGACCTAGAACCATTCTCGGTCAATAACCAATAGCGGGACCTGGATGCCCATATTGGTTCCTACATATTCTACAAAGATCTTTATCGGTCAAACCGCATAACAACATACGTTGTTCCCTTTGTCATCGGTATGTTACTTGCTCGAGATTAGATCGTTGGTATCCAATACCTAGTTCAATCTCGTTACCGGCAAGTCTCTTTACTCGTTCTGTAATACATCATCTTATAACTAACTCATTAGTTACAATGCTTGCAAGGCTTAGGTGATGTGTATTACCGAGAGGGCCCAGAGATACCTCTCCGACAATCGGAGTGACAAAACCTAATCTTGAATTATGCCAACCCAACATGTACCTTCGGAAACACCTGTAGAGCACCTTTATAATCACCCAGTTACGTTGTGATGTTTGGTAGCACACAAAGTGTTCTTCTGATAAACAGGAGTTGCACAATCTCATAGTTGCAGGAACTTTGTATAAGTCATGAAGAAAGCAATAGCAATATACTAAACGATCAAGTGCTAGGCTAACGGAATGGGTCATGTCAATCACATCATTCTCCTAATGATGTGATCCCATTAATCAAATGACAACACATGTCTATGGTTAGGAAACATAACCATCTTTGATTAATGAGCTAGTCAAGTAGAGGCATACTAGTGACTTTATGTTTGTCTATGTATTCACACATGTATCATGTTTCCGGTTAATACACTTCTAGCATGAATAATAAACATTTATCATGATATGAGGAAATAAATAATAACTTCATTATTGCCTCTAGGGCATATTTCCTTCACGGTGTTCATGGCATCCCGGCTCTGACACTACTTTCAAGAGTGTTCGATAACAGTGGCCTCCGAAGTACCCCTAAATGACATTATAAACAACCGCGACACGACGGGCAGGATTGCAAAATGGGCCATTGAGCTCTTACCATTCGATATAACTTACAAACCTCGGCGAGCTATAGAGTCGCAAGTTTTGGCTGACTTTGTCGCTGAGTGGACTGAAGCCAAACTCCCTAAAGAGTACGGCGCATACTCCAATTGGATTATCCACTTCGACGGCTCCAAAATGTTGGCCGGATTGGGGGCTGGCATCGTATTGACGTCCCCAACCGGGGACACAGTCCAATACATACTTCATATAATGTACACGGACTCCAACAACACAGCCGAGTACGAGGCCCTCTTACATGGCCTCCGGATGGCAATCTCCATGGGCATTCAACGCCTAGAGGTGCGCAGGGACTCAAACCTCGCAATATCCCAAGTACATGGAGACTTTGACGCCAAGGATCCGAAAATGGCAGCCTATCGTAACGATGTCCTTAAAATGTCAGCTCGGTTCGAAGGACTTGAATTCCACCACGTAGCCAGGGATAATAACCAAGCGGCCGACGTATTGGCACGCATCGGCGCAAAACGTGACGCTGTCCCTCCAAACATCTTCCTGGAACGGCTGTTTAAGCCATCCGTACTATGGGAAGAGGAGTCCGGAAATAACAAACCGGAAGCAGTCGCACCAACCGACACAGAGCAATCTGACATAATCGGCGATTCAGCCGATGAAATAACACCTTCAGCCCACGACATAATGGCAGTAATCGCCCCATGGACAGAGCCATTCCTAGCCTACTTGCTTAGGCAGGAACTTCCCGAAGACCAAAATGAGGCCCGCTGCATAGTTCGGCGATCCAAAGCCTACAAGGTCCATGAGGGAGAACTCTATAAGAAAAGCACAACCGGAGTCCTTCAAAGGTGTATCTCCGAAGAGGAAGGGCGAAACCTTCTGGCTGAAATTCATGCCGGACTAGGAGGACACCACGCCGCAACTCGGGCCCTTGTAGGAAAGGCATTCCGTACAGGATTTTATTGGTCGACGGCCCGGGCAGATGCTCAGGACTTAGTCCAAATATGCGTCGGTTGTCAGCTCTTTGCTAATCAGAGCCATATGCCACCCACCGCCCTCAAAACTATACCCATTACCTGGCCGTTCGCGGTCTGGGGGCTTGACATGGTTGGACCCCTTAAAGGGGGAACCCACAAGCAAAGGTACCTATTGGTCATGGTGGATAAATTCAGAAAATGGATAGAGGCCAAGCCAGTTAAAACGACAGAGTCCGGACCAGTGATAGACTTCATATCCGGGGTAGTACACCGTTATGGTGTCCCCCACAGCATCATCACCGATAACGGCACGAACTTCATGGCCGACGAGGTTAAATCATGGTGCAAAAATATGGGCATTAAGCTCGATTACGCTTCAGTCTATCATCCTCAAACCAACGGTCAAGTGGAATGAGCAAATGGTCTAATAATGAGCGGCATCAAACCCAGACTAGTGCGGTCACTTACAAAATCTGACACACACTGGGTAGAGGAGCTCAACTCCGTACTCTGGGGGCTGCGGACAACGCCCAACCGTACTACCGGATTCACACCATTTTTTATGGTATACGGCACAGAAGCAGTTCTGCCCTGCGACATCATTCATGACTCACCTCGAGTGTGCATGTACGAAGAATGAGAAGCTGAGCTGGACCGGCAGGACAGCTTGGACGCATTGGAGAAAGAACGCGATGTCGCCAAGGCTCGTTCCGCATTCTATCAGTAGCAGGCTCGAAGATATCAAAGCAGAGAAGTACGGGCCAAGACTTACAACGTTGGCGAACTAGTTCTACGCCTGTCGGACAAGAAAAAGGACAAGCTCAAGCCCAAATGGGAAGGCCCCTTCATTATCGATTAAGTCTTGACCAGCGGAGCGTACCGTCTACGAAATGTGTCGGACAATCGACTCGAGCCAAACCCATGGAACGCAGCCCGCCTCCGAAGATTCTATGCCTAGCGCCGGACTAAGAGTTCGTCCCCTTCCCCCGTCCAAATTTTTACACTTCAGCTGTCTTTTGTTTCTCTTTCTTCTCTCACCCCTTTTCCTAAAAAGCCCTTAAAGGCCTACTTGCGCATTGTTCGCACACACTTGACGTGCCATCCGCACTCATTATACCTGGGGGCTTCTTTACCAGAAGCTTAATTATAAGGGCTTCATGCCCAGCACATGTGTCAAACTTCCACATGTACCTTTTATTCACCATTATATGCATCGACATGACTTAAGTTTTGGCCAAGCTGGGTTGCCTGGCACCTGTGCTTACCCCTACGTTTCCGATTGTTCGGCTAGGAGGTAAAGGGAGCACCTCTGCGATTGTTACTGCCGGGTCAGCCGGATGTGTACCTCAGACTGGGTGAAGCCGAAAGCTAGCGTTCTTAAGGGAATATTCGGTCGGTGACTTGAAAGACGATTTTTTACCTACTTATTTATCTGCCCCTAGATGTTTTTTTGCTCTTTTTGCAGTCCAGACATGCACTTTAGGGCATGCCTCCCAGGGAAAGGAACCCTTAACGGAACTATTCTCCCTGGAAGATGTTTCTTACTAACCATGTAATATAACATAACTAGTTGGGCACTTGTCTGATAAAGCACTAATGACCCCTACGCCTGGTCTCCATGCATGCCCCAGTTGTTTCTTAACCGAGAAGGTATTCAGACACACTCCGGACTCTAGGGTCCCAAGGTTGAAGCGAAAAGGTCGGCAAAGACAAACGATCTACAATCCGGCTAGAAGGCATTTTACATGTCATTTTAAAATACATTGTCAAATCGACTGACTGTATTCCTCCTCAATCCTGTCTAACAGGCTGTCTAATTTACAGTCCCGTTGGGAAAATTTAGCGGCCACTACTTGGCCGTATACTAAACTCATAGGGATCTCCTTCCCATCAGGCCCCGCAGGTCTGACCTCGGCCATGTGGTTGGGATCCGCCTTCTTGTACCGCGTCTTTACCATGGCCCAGGCCTCCCTGGCACCCTGGCGGCAGGCCGAAATCTTCCATAAACGGAAGCGCTGCCGCACTCCCTGAAGCTTCTCTACAAGCTCTCCAAGGCCATCGGGCAGGGAAAGGGATTGCCATAAAGCCTGGACGACACCGCTCATTGCCTGCCGAACTCGTTCGAGCAGTTGCACCAGCTCAGGAAGTTGATCACCCGTTGATACGGGCATCTCCTCCGCAGGGCGACCTGTGAGTACACCTACAGACATATTTTTGTCGATTGACTTCCTCGCCGAACTCTTCTTTTCAAAGGAGTTCGCTCAAGCACTTACTATAGATGCCGTGACGAAGCCGCTGATTCTCCTTCACGGAGCCAGACAGCTCAGCCCGTACACCTTTCAGCTCTTCTCCAAGCTGGGCGTGGGCATCCTGAAGCTTGTTCCTTTCCTGCTGCACCCTCATCAACACCCTCTCGCCGGCCTTCAGCTGGCGCAGTAGTTCTTGCCTGTCCGGATCCTGTCCGGCAGCACCTGCAATGTCATTATTAGACTTGCGCGCACGCCGCACACCACTTATCTTTTTAAAATAATGTGTTACCAGGAGGGGTCTCTGTGTTTCCTCCTACAGCAGCAAGTGCGGCCTCGAGTTGGGCCTTACACTCTTGCAGCTCCTGAGACAGTTGGGTATTCTTCTCTGTAAGATCCTGCGTTTCAAATGATCCTTAAATCAGTTAATATAACTACTTTAAGTCTCGGGGGCTACTGGCATATACAACTATTAAATTCTCTTACCCGTATGTCTTTTACATACTGCTACGTGGCTCTGGTCAAACCATCTTCAGCAGCACGGAGGTGCGCGTCCCCCGCGTTAAAGGCATTCAACGCCTCAGGGGAGAAGCATGCGTCACGAAAAACTGTCCGGCAGCGCCTGTGGTTCATGGCGCTCTCCACCTCAAACTTGGTGGCGGACAGTCTGTCGGCATCCTCCGTTGGAGGAGTATCCGGCTCGCGCCTTGCGCTCGCCTCCCCCTCCAGAACAGGTGCTGGAGCCTGGCTGGTAGAGGTTGGGTTGGCAACCTCTACGCCCGCAGTCCGGCGGGCGCTTTTTCTCCTACAAAAGTCATGAGCATTCAAACGCTTCCTAGGAACGTTGCTCTAAATAACGAACTGCGAGCTATACCTTTGCGGCGACGTTTCAATCCGCGCCGCGCTCCTCTTCCGCCTACTGGGCGGGACTGACCCTTGTTGGTCAGCCGCCGCGGGCTCGGCTTCCCACCTTGAAGGTGCCTCCTGCAAAGCACCATCATATACGATGGTCAGAAATGAGCAAGGAAGAAATAATGGTGTCAGGACTTCAGTCACAATCACCTGGGAAGCCGGATATAGTCCGGGGTAGTCAGCCGTAATGGCGACTAAAGCGTTATCCATGCTGAGCTGGTGGAACACCCCGTCGATTAGCTCCACCTTTATGTCCGGGTCCTCTTCGGAGGCCGGATCCTGGGATCTCTCTGGATCCTTGGGTTGCGGAGCTGGACTAAGCATGCCCTCCACAACCCAACGCAGCTCCTGCGTCGAAAGCATAATATAAGAAACTTAAACTTTGAAAGCATGGGTCGAGCACACAAAGTGTTCGCTTACCCAACGCCGAGGGTTATTCATGGAGAACCCATTCAACGGGCTCGTCTGGAGGAAATCCTCCTTCTCCCCCTTGTACAGGCCGGACAGGATCTTCGCCAGGTCTTCGGTCGATCCCAGCCCTTTGCGGCCATGACGGGTGCATCGTCCTCCCCGTTGAAATCCCACATAGGGTGGCCCTTGTATTTCAGCGGCTGCACCCCCCACATAATGCACGTTTCCATGACTCCAATCATGGTCAACCCGGAATGGGCCAGCAACCTTATCCGGCCCATCAAATAATGGACGCTCTTGTCTTCCTCCAGCTGGGGGCTCCGTGGGCGCCAGCTGAGGCGTTTCTTCAAAGGAGCGTTACTGAACTCTGGGAGGCCGATCCGAACAGGGTCCGGCAGCGGAGCGTCTTCTACGTAAAACCATTCTGAAGGCCAGTCTTCGGCACCTTCTTAGGGGTTCTGGATGGATATCCGGTCCCGACGATGCGCCATATTTCGGCACTGCCCACTTGATATATGGACCCCTCGTGAGAGCGGGGCACAAGGCAGAACAACCTCTTCCACGGCGCAAAATGGGGCTCGACGCCCATAAATAGCTCTCAAAGAGCTACGTAACCCGCGATATGCAGGATAGAGGCGGGCGTGAGGTGATGGAGCTGGAGTCCGTAGAACTCCAGGAGCCCACGGAGGAACGGATGTATAGGAAATCCGAGCCCCTTATCAGATAGGGGACGAAGCATACCCACTCCCCTTTGTTGGGAATTGGGGTAGCCTCCGCTTGCTTCCCACCTTTGTAGGTGGCCAGCCCGGCTCGAACCGGAACCATGAAGGCCGGAGGGAGATATCCCTCCGCTTGGAGCGTCACCAGCTCATTGTGCAGGACAGAACATCTCCTCCAATCTCCTGGCAGAGGGCTGGGTGCGCGAGAAGAGGAGCCTCATCGACGGTCCATCATGGAATGGATTCTTGGTCAGAAGCGCTCCGATGAGTACTCACGGAAGGAAGATGGTGTGATTTGGATCTGGATTCTTGCCTCTCTTATAGGCAGATTATTTGCACAGTTAGGGGGTAAAACATAAAAGATACCCTGGCTTTTCGCATTCGTGCGACGCGTGGAAGAAGGCCATTATTGGGCATGGAAGCCGAGAAGCGCGACATTGATAAGGAAGCCAGACACTGTTCGGCAGGTACATGGAACTTAAAGGAGAACCCGCCTTGCAACGCCGAAGACTACATACGCACTGGACTTGTCGTCATTGAAGCCTGGTTCGGGGGCTACTGAGGGAGTCCTAGACTAGGGGGTGTCCGGACAGCCGGACTATCATCGTCAGCCGGACTCCAAGACTATGAAGATACAAGATTGAAGACTTCGTCCCGTGTCCGAATGGGACTTTCCTTGGCGTGGAAGGCAAGCTTGGCGATACGGATATGTAGATCTCCTACCATTGTAACCGACTTTGTGTAACCCTAGCCCTCTCCGATGTCTATATAAACAGGAGGGTTTTAGTCTGTAGGACAACAACCATTACAACAATCATACCATAGGCTAGCTTCTAGGGTTTAGCCTCCTTGATCTCGTGGTAGATCCACTCTTGTACTACCCATATCATCAATATCAATCAAGCAGGAGTAGGGTTTTACCTCCATCAAGAGGGCCCGAACCAGGGTAAAAACATCGTGCCCCTTGTCTCCTGTTACCATCCGCCTAGACGCACAGTTCGGGACCCCCTACCCGAGATCCGCCGGTTTTGACACCGACACCGATGCTTCCAAAGACCATTTGGTTAGTTGTGTTGGTTGCGTTTTCAGGGAAAGAACAGTCGATCAAGCTGAATTACTATTGAATAATATGTTGAGTAATGAAAAAAATTGGACACTTCCTGAGCCAATTCCTGAGCCAACTCATAAACCAACTCCGAAGAAAAGGGGTGTTTTATTTCTAAGTCCTCAAGATATGCAAGAGGCAAAGAAATCTATGAAAGAAAAAGGTATTAAAGCTGAAGATGTTAAGATTTTACCTCTTGTTGAAGAAATACATGGCCTTAATATACCACCTATTGAAGAAATACATGGTCTTGATAACCCAACACATGTAGTAAAGGTAAATTCTCTCTATAGATATGATAAAGTTGAAATCCCGTCTACTAAGTTTGCTAGCCAATGCTTGGATGAATTTGATGACTTTATGGCTAGACAAGAAATTTACAATGCTTATGTTGGTAGACAATTAGAGAGCAATGCTTATATGATTGGACACTTGAGTGATTATATGGCTAGAGTTAAGGGTGAACTTAAACTCATTAGTAAACATGCTTCTATGGTTAACACTCAAGCAGAACAAGTGCTCAAATTTTAAATAGATTTCCTTGATGAATTAAATAATCAACATGACTTTGCTGTTAGAGTAGCAACTAGAACGGGTAAAATGGAACCTTTGTATCCTAAGGGCCACCCCAAGAGAATTGAGCAAGATTCCGAGAGAAATAATGTTGATCCACCTAGTCCTTTTAAAAAGAAGAAAAAGAAAAATGATAGGACTTTGCATGCTTCTAGTGAACCTGTTGTAGACACACCTAAGAATCCCAATGATATTTCTATTTCTGATGCTAAGACACAATCTGGTGATGAACATGAACCTAGTGATAATGTTAATGATATTGTTCATGTTGATGCCTAACCTAGCAATAGTAATGATGTAGAGATTGAACCTGCTGTTGATCTTGGTAACCCACAACCAAAGAATCAACGTTATGATAAGAGAGACTTTGTTGCTAGGAAGCACGGTAAGGAAAGAGAACCATGGGTTCAGAAACCCATGCCTTTTCCTCCTAAACCATCCAAGAAAAAGGATGATGAGGATTTTGAGCGCTTTGCTGAAATGATTAGACCTATCTTTTTGCATATGCGTTTGACTGATATGCTTAAAGTAAATCCTTATGCTAAGTACATGAAAAATATCATTACAAATAAAAGAAAGATACCGGAAGCTGAAATTCCCAGCATGCTTGCTAACTATACTTTTAAAGGTGGAATACCTAAGAAACTTAGAGATCCAGGAGTACCAACTATACCATGCTCCAATTAAAGAAACTATGTTAAAACTGCCTTATGTGATCTTGGAGCCGGTGTTAGTGTTATGCCTCTCTCTTTATATCTTAGACTTGAATTGAATAAGTTGACGCCTACTGAAATATCTTTGCAAATGGCCGATAAATCAACTGCTATACCTGTCGGTATTTGTGAGGATGTGCCTGTTGTGGTTGCAATGCGAACGTTACTATCTTAACGGACTTTGTTATTGTTGATATTCCCGAGGACGATAGTATGTCGATTATTCTTGGTAGACCCTTTTTGAATACTGCAGGGGCTGTTATTGATTGCAACAAAGGCAATGTCACTTTTCATGTCAATGGTAATGAGCATACGGTACACTTTCCGAGGAAACAACCTCAAGTTCATAGCATCAATTCTATTGGAAAAATTCCAACTATTATTATTGGAGGTTTTGAATTTCCTCTTCCTAATGTCAAGAAGAAATATGATACTCTTATTATTGGGGATGTTCATATCCCTGTTGAGGTAACCTAGTGTTATTCGAAATTTCTTCGGTTCCATGTTATTCGGAATGAGTTTGTTAACAAGACTTGATCAGCCATGTTAATGGATTTGTTTTGATGAGCATGAGATGGATGAAGTTAGAAGGCACAACCTTCTGTACCCTCTTTTTACTTTCTGTTATTTAGATTACATAAAGTAAAAATAGTATTTTCTGTCTGTTTTCTGAATTATCCTTGCAATAAAAAATACCCCGAAAATAAAAGTTCTCCAAATGCCCTGCAAATTTAATATGATTTTTTCTGGAATATTTGACAATATCTTGCATTGAGAACACAGCAGGGCGAGCTGGCACCTGGCCACGAGGGTCAGGGGCATGCCCTACACCCCTAGGCGCACCCTCTGCCTCGTGGGCCCACGGTGGCCCCCCTCCACTTATTCTTGCACCCACACACTTCTTCTTCCTCCCAAAAAATTACTATCCAACTCAAGCACGTGTTCTAGCTCATCTTGCTGCCATTCTCAATGTCCTTGCTCAAAGCTCCATTCACAGAACTGCTTTGGGGGATTGTTCTTTGGTATGTGACTCCTCCAATGGTCCAATTAGTTTTTGTTCCAGTGCTTTATTCATTGCAAATTTTTGCTGCCTAGGTGACCCTGTTCTTGAGCTTGCATGTCAAAT
This sequence comes from Triticum aestivum, assembly GCF_018294505.1. NCBI lineage: Eukaryota > Viridiplantae > Streptophyta > Magnoliopsida > Poales > Poaceae > Triticum > Triticum aestivum. Next base: position 65,995,464 of record NC_057807.1, read on the forward strand.
TTATATGGTCCCAAGTAGTTCTAATGCATGATATAGTCCCTAGGCACTTGTTGGAGGAGTTGCTATCAATTTTGTTGAGTTTGGTTCACTTTTATTTTGAGTCACTAAAAATTTCAGAAATTTTTCAGAGGAAGAAATATGTCCAGGAAAATGTACCAAGGTGGTCCTTCAAGGAAGCGAGGACCTAGGCTCGCAATATGTGAGCAGGATGATGAACCACCGAGGGAAGCTCACGTACGCCTTGTGAATGGCCGTCAGAGGAGTTTATGGTCAAAGCAGGCATCAAGGATGAATTTGATGCATATGTGCGTAATGCTAATCTTGAGGACTTCATGCAAGATAAGTGCCCTCAATACTACCATTTGACTTATTCCTTTGTGAGAAGGTTTAAATTTACATCTTCGCGCAATTCTCACAATGTCCTGTTTGATCTTTATGATAAATCATATACCATGGACCTAGAAGATTTTACTACTGCTTGTAAACTCCCGCAGTGGGGCAGTGTTAATGAACCTTGTAAATCTGAATATAAAGACTTTCTTGCTAGTATCACTGTGGGAGAATCTAGAGAAATAGCACTAGCTACCATAGGGAGCATTTATTTTCCTGCTATACATTATTTTGCTCTCTTCATAGGTAGATGCATTAACGGTAAAGATGAAGCATGTCACAGGTGTGTTCCTGATCTTTGTGTTCTCAAGAGTGCCGTATTAGGTGATAAACACTACAACTTGGGGGCAATTGTTGCACGTAGGTTGCATAATAATGGTTTAACTGGAGATTTGTTTGGGGGGATTTATGCAACCCGTGTGGCTAATTTTCTTGAGATACCCATACATGAAAATGATATGGAGCTGCCTCCTGCTTATTTAGATTATAATGTCGTGGTTAGCCATCAGTTTCTTGAGAGGAATGAACAATCCCTCCAGTATCGAGTAATCTTTGACAGACGTCGCGCTGTCCATATTACTCTCCATGCTCCTGCTTTGTTTGACTATTAGGCAAAAAAAGATATATTATAAACAGGGAGGAGGCAAACGAGTACGATAGGAGGACGGAGGCAGCTCGCCGCCAGGCTGCAGCTCGTGAGGCAATGGCTACTGCATCTTAGTACAACCCCAGTTACATCATCAGATATCCGCCAGGCCATCCATGGGCATAGACCAACTTAGGCCAAAATCCTAAGCTTGGGGGAGTACGTATTTCTCACCGACATTACATTCATGTTCACACACTCACTCTAGTTATCGGTGCTCATACTTTTTCATTGTACTATCCATGCTAGTTTATTATCTTTTTTCCTGCTTTCTTCTTGTGTGTTTAAATAACCTTAAGAAAAGCCAAAAAAATAAAAAATTTAGCTAGTTTACTTTCCATGCTTGTAGTAGTAATTAAAAGAAAACCAAAAAAGATTTCACGTTCTTCTTTTCCTTGTTGGGAGCTTTCCCATGCAAATAGTTTTATTTCTTTTCTTTTATTTGGGGGTCGAGAGGAGAAGACCATGATGAAAACGTTTAGTGGCTGTCATATGCATTACTGTTGATTTAACCAAGAGCCCATGTTACTTTGTCTTCTCCCTTGAATTGAATTCTTGTAGATTCCAGCTTAGTCTAATGCACGTGCACTATTATTATTATCCACACCGTTCAGTCGTGCAAGTGGAAGGCAATAATGACAATATATGATGGACTAATTGAGATGAGAGAAGCTGCTATGAACTCGACCTATCTTGTTTTTGTAAATATGATTAGTCCATCGTTCCTGATTCAGCCTATTATGAATAAACATGTTTGCAATGACAATTAGAGATTATAGTTGCTTATGCCATGCTTTATTAGCTAGGAGCTTATAATGGTTTACCTTGCGTGCCAACATGCTATTAAAATGGTTGTGATGTGGTATGATAGGGTGGTATCCTCCTTTGAATGATTCGAGAGACTTGACTTGGCACATGTTCACACATGTAGTTGAAACAAAATCAACATAGCCTTCATGATATTTATGTTCACGGTGGATTATATCCTACTCACGCTTGCACTCACTGTTGATTAAAATGCATGTTCACGACTGTTGTCTCTCTCTAGTTGGTCCCTTCCCAATCGCTTTCTAGCCTTCACCTGTACTAAGCGGGAATACTGCTTGTGCATCCAAACTCCATAAACCCAAAGTTATTCCATATGAGTCCACCATTCCTTCCTATATGCGGTATCTACCTGCCGTTCCAAGTAAATTTGTATGTGCCAAACTCCAAACCTTCAAATGAAATTCTGTTTTGTATGATCGAACAGCTCATGTATCAACTAGGGTTTTCTATATCTTCCATGTTAGGCGGGTTATTCTCAAGAGGAGTGGACTCCGCTCCTCATTCATGAGAAAATGACTGGTCACCGGGATGCCCAGTCCCATGCTCAAATCAAATCAAAATAATGGCAAACAAAACTCCCCCAGGATTGTTATTAGTTGGAGGCACCCGTTGTTTCGGGCAAGCCATGGATTGATGCTTGTTGGTGGTGGGGGAGTATAAACTTTACCATTCTGTTTGGGAACAGCCTATAATGTGTGTAGCATGGAAGATATCGAGATCTCTCAGTTGTTATGTTGACCGTGAAAGTATACCACTCAAAATATTATTTATCTCTATTTCAAATCGAGCTCTAGCACCTCTACAAATCACTGCTTCCCTCTGTGAAGGGCCTATCTATTTACTTTTATGTTGAGTCATCACCTTCTTATTAAAAAGCACCTGTTGGAGAGCATCTCTATCATTTGCATGCATTACTATTAGTTTATATTGGGTATGACTATGACTGGATCTCTTTTACCATGAATTACAATGTTTATTCAGCCCTTGAACTTTAAAGGTGCTCTGCATTTATGTTTTGTGGTCTTAGAAAGGGCTAGCGAGATACCTTCTTTTTATATCATATTATGATTGTTTTGAGAAAGTGTTGTCATCCAAGATTTATTATTATTGCTCGCTAGTTGATTATGCCATTGATATGAGTAAACATGACCTAAGTGTTATTGTGAATATGGTTAGTTCATAATCTTTGCTGAAAACTTGAATGCTGGCTTTACATATTTGCAACAACAAGAGCAAACGGAGTTTGTAAAAGTTTTTCTTTATCACTTTCAGTTTGTCAACTGAATTGCTTGAGGACAAACAAATTTTTAAGCTTGGGGGAGTTGATACGTCTCCGTCGTATCTACTTTTCCAAACACTTTTGCCCTTGTTTTGGACTCTAACATGCATGATTTGAATGGAACTAACCTGGACTGACGCTATTTTCAGCAGAAGTGCCATGGTGTTATTTTTGTGTAGAAATAATAGTTCTCGGAATGACCTAAAAATCCACGGAGCAACCTTTTGGAATTAATAAAAATATATTGGCGAAAGAATCAACGTCAGGGGGCCCACACCCTGTCCGCGAGGGTGCCCCCCCAAGGCGCGCCCCCTGCCTCGTGGGCCTCCTGAAGCTCCACCGACCTCAACTCCAACTTCATATATTCACGTTCGTAGAGAAAAAAACCAGAAAGAAAGATTCATCGCGTTTTACGATACAGAGCCGCCGCCAAGCCCTAAACTCTCTCGGGAGGGCTGATCAAGAGTCCGTTCGGGCCTCCGAGGAGGGGGATTCGTCACCGTCATCATCATCAACCATCCTCCAACACCAATTTCATGATGCTCACTGCCGTGCATGAGTAATTCCATCGTAGGCTTGCTGGACGGTGATGAGTTGGATGAGATTTACCATGTAATCAAGTTAGTTTTGTTAGGGTTTGATCCCTAGTATCCACTATGTTCTGAGATTGATGTTGCTATGACTTTGCTATGCTTAATGCTTGTCACTAGGGCCCGAGTGCCATGATTGCAGATCTGAACCTATTATGTTTTCATGAATATATGTGAGTTCTTGATCCTATCTTGCAAGTCTATAGTCACCTATTATGTGTTATGATCTGACAACCCCGAAGTGACAATAATCGGGATACTTCTCGGTGATGACCGTAGTTTGAGGAGTTCATGTATTCACTATGTGTTAATGCTTTGGTCCTATACTCTATTAAAAGGAGGCCTTAATATCCCTTAGTTTCCATTAGGACCCCGCTGCCACAGGAGGGTAGGACAAAATATGTCATGCAAGTTCTTTTCCATAAGCACGTATGACTATATTCGGAATACATGCCTACATTACGTTGATGAATTGGAGCTAGTTCTGTGTCACCCTATGTTATAACTATTACACGAGGAATCGTATCCGACATAATTATCCATCACTGATCCAATGCCTACGAGCTTTTCACATATTGTGTGTTGCTTATTTACTTTCCCGTTGCTACTGTTACAATTACTACAAAACTGCTACTGTTACTTTTGCTACCGTTACCATTACTTCCATACTACTTTGCTACTAAAAACTTTGCTGCAGATACTAAGTTATCCAGGTGTGGTTGAATTGACAACTCAACTGCTAATACTTGAGAATATTCTTTGGCTCCTCCTGTGTCGAATCAATAAATTTTAGTTGAATACTCTACCCTCGAAAACTGTTGCGATCCCCTATACTTGTGGGTTATCAGGTGTTAATCACATAGCAATGTGAACTAGATTATTGACTCTATTAAACCCTTTGGGTGTTGGTCACATGATGATGTGAGCTATGGGTGTTAATCACATATAGATGTGAATATTTATGTTAAATCACATGGTGATGTGAACTAGAATATTGACTCTAGTGCAAGTGGGAGACTGAAGGAAATATGCCCTAGAGGCAATAATAAAGTTATTATTTATTTCCTTAATTCATGATAAATGTTTATTATTCATGCTAGAATTGTATTAACCGGAAACTTAGTACATGTGTGAATACATAGACAAACAAAGTGTCACTAGTATGCCTCTACTTGACTAGCTCATTGAATCAAAGATGGTTAAGTTTCCTAACCATGGACATGAGTTGTCATTTGATTAACGGGATCACATCATTAGAGAATGATGTGATTGACTTGACCCATTCTGTTAGCTTAGCATTTGATCGTTTAGTATATTGCTATTGCTTTCTTCATGACTTATACATGTTCCTATGACTATGAGATTATGCAACTCCCGAATACCGGAGGAACACTTTGTGTGCTACCAAATGTCACGACATAACTAGCTTATTACAAAGGTGCTCTACAGGTGTCTCTGATGGTACTTGTTGAGTTTGCGTAGAACGAGATTAGGATTTGTCACTCCGATTGTCTGAGAGGTATCTCTGGGCCCTCTCAGTAATGCACATCACTATAAGCCTTGCAAGCAATGTGACTAATGCGTTAGTTGCAGAATGATGCATTACGGAATGAGTAAAGAGACTTGCCAGTAATTAATGAGATTGAACTAGGTATTGAGATACCGACGATCGAATCTCGGGGAAGTAACATACCGATGACAAAGGGAACAACGTATGTTGTCATGCGGTTTGACCGATAAAGATCTTCGTAGAATATGTAGGAGCCAATATGAGCATCCAGGTTCCGCTATTGGTTATTGGCCGGAGACGTGTCTCAGTCATGTCTACATAGTTCTCGAACCCGTAGGGTCCGCACGCTTAACGTTCGGTGACTATCGGTATTATGAGTTTATGTGTTTTGACGTACCGAAGGTAGTCGGGATTCCCGGATGAGATCGGGGACATGACGAGGAGTCTAGAAATGGTCGAGCCGTAAAGATCGATATTTTGGAAGGCTATATTCGGACATCAGAAAGGTTCTGAGTGATTCGGGTATTTTTTGGGGTGCCGGAGAGTTAAGGTAATTCATCGGGAGAAGTTTGGGCCTTATTGGGCCATACGGGAATAAAGGAGGCAGGCCAAGGGAAGGGGCGCGCGCCCCCCATGGGTCCGAATTGGACTAGGGGAAAGGGGGTGGCGCCCCCCTTGCCCTTACCTACTCCCTCTCTCTTTCCCTCTTTCTTCTCTCCACTCCGGATAGGAAAAGAGCAATCCTACTAGGACTTGGGAGTCCTAGTAGGACTCCCCACACTTGGCGCGCCCCCTCTAGGGCCGGCCTCCTCCTCTTCCCTCCTTTATATATGTGGGCAGGGGACACCCAAAAAGCACAACAGATACACAAGTTGATCATTAGTCTTTTAGCCGTGTGCGGTGCCCCCCTCCACCATAATCCACCTCGTTCATATTGTAGCAGTGCTTAGGTGAACCCCTGCGTCGGTAGCTTCATCAACACCGTCATCACACCGTCGTGCTGACGGAACTCTCCCTCAAAGCCGTACTGGATCGTGAGTTCGTGGGACGTCACTAAGCTGAACGTGTGCAGATCGCGGAGGTGTTGTACGTTTGGTACTATGATCGGTCGATCGTGAAGACGTATGACACTACATCAACCGCGTTATCATAACGCTTCCGCTTACGGTCTACAAGGGTACATGGACGATACTCTCCCCTCTCATTGCTATGCATCACCATGATCTTGCGTGTGCATGGGAATTCTTTGAAATTACTACGTTCCCCAACAATTATTCCACATCAAAAATTATGTTTTTATCATTTACCTACTCGAGGACGAGTAGGAATTAAGCTTGGGGATGCTGATATGTCTCCAACGTATCTATAATTTTTTTCTTGTTCCATGTTGTTATATTATCATCCCAGGATGTTTTACAATCATTTTATACCAACTTTATATCATTTTTTGGGACTAACCTATTGACATAGTGCCCAGTGCCAGTTGCTATTTTTTGCTTGTTTTTTATTTCGCAGAATATCAGTACCAAGCGGAGTCCAAACGCAGCAAAACTTTTTGGAGAATTTTTCTCAAGCAGAAGACACATGTTGGGCCAAACAAGTACTAGAGGGGGGCTCCGAAGGGAGCACAACCCGCTTGGGGGCCCAGGCGCTCCCTGGTGCGTTGTGCCCACCTCGGTCGCCTCCCGCATCGCCTCTTTGCTCTATAAATACCCCGAAAATCCAAAAACCCTAGGGGGGTCGATGAAACACAATTCCAGCCGCCGTAAGTTTCAGAACCACCAGATCCAATCTAGACACCATCACGGAGGGGTTCATCATCCTCATTGGTGCCTCTCCGATGAATTGTGAGTAGTTCATTGCAGACCTACGGGTCCATAGTTGGTAGCTAGATGGCTTCCTCTCTCTCTTTGGATTCTCAATACAATGCTCTCTTGGAGATCTATTTGATGTAACTCTTTTTGCGGTGTGTTTGTTGGGTTCCGATGAACTTTGAGTTTATGATCGGATCTATTTATTCATGAAAGTAAATTGAGTTTCTTTTATCTCTTATATGCATGATTACTTATAGCCTCGTATTTCTTTTTCGAATCTTTGGTTTAGTTAGGCCAACTAGATAGATTTTTCTTGCCATGGGAAGAGGTACTTTAAGATGGGTTGGTTGTGCGGTGTTCTTTCCCAGTGACAAAAGGGGCAACAAGACACGTATTGATCGTTGCTATTAAGGATAACAAGATGAGGTCTATTTCTACATGAATAGATCTTGTCTACATCATGTCATCATTCTTATTGCATTACTCTGTTTCTCCATGAACTTAATACACTAGATGCATGCTGGATAGTGGTCGATGTGTGGAGTAATAGTAGTAGATGCAGGCAGGAGTTGGTGTACTAATGTTGGACGTGATGCCTATATAATTATCATTGCCTGGATATCGTCAAAATTATTTGAAGTTCTATCAATTTCCCAATAGTAATTTGTTTACCCGCCGTATGCTATTTTTCTCGAGAGAAGCCACTAGTGAAATGTACGGCCCCTGGGTCTATTCTTTATCATATTTGCTTTGAGATATATTTTTATTTGCTTTTGTTTCAGATCTATTACTCTAAAAACCCAAAAATACCTTGTTGCACCTTTTATTTATTTATTTTGTTTTATGGCGAGATCTATTTATCCAAAATCATATAAATCAATCTATCTTTTACCCGAGAGGGATTGACAACCCCTCTTATGTGTCGGGTTGCAAGTATTTGTTCTTTGTGTGAACGTACCATTTACATAGTGTTGCTTGGTTCTCCTACTGCTTCGATAACCTTGGTTTCATAACTAAGGGAAATATCTATTGTAGCTGTGATGCATCATTCCTTCCTCTTCGGGGAAAAACTGACGTGGACACGACCCATCAGAATACTTGAGAGAACCAAATGTTGTAGATATAGGCCGATTTTTGGCGAATAATGAATCCAGAGGCTTTCCGGGAATGCTTGGTAGTAAAGATTATATGCATTGGAACTAGAAGAACTGTCAATTTGCTTGGCAGGGGACTATAAGGGTCATGCTATAACTTGCACGGTCATACTTGAAGTTGTGGCATCACAAGATCTCTGGATTTGGCACTCTTTTTCGGCATTGATAGGCTTCAGAATGACATCAATGTGCTTCGACGCTCTCTGGTATTTGCATGGCTTGTAGGAGGCAACTGCCCAAAGGTCAATGACCACTGCTACAACAAGGGATGCTATCTAGCTGATGGTATCTATTCTTAGTGGTCAACTCTTTTAAAGACAACCTCCAAGCCAGTAGGAGAGAAGCAATCTAGGTTTGCACAAGCACAAGAGAGTGTTAAGAAGGATATGGAGAGTTCTTTCGCACTACTAGGGAAAACCCTAGTAGTAGCGCTTGTAATGTGCATAGCAGTAGCGCTGGTACCGGCGCTACTGCTATCGTGCTACAGCTAACACTACTAGGAAAAGGCCTACTAGTGGCGCACCAGTTTTGCCTACTAAAGGCGCACTACTGATGCGCCACTAGTACCATGCCACTAGTATTTTTTACTAATGGCGCACCTATGGTGCGCCATTAGTATAGCCCACGGTGCGCCATTAGTATGCCTCCCAGGGGGCCATATTTACCCAGGTGCCTTGGCATACTAATAGCGCACTATGTTGTGATGCGCCATTAGTATCCTTTGGCATACTAATGGCGCACTATGTTGTGATGCGCCATTAGTATCCTTTGGCATACTAATGGCGCACTGTAGGGTGATGCGCCATTAGTATCCTTTGGCATACTAATGGCGCACTTTGTGGTGATGTGCCATTAGTATGAATATTAGGTTTTTTTTACTTTTCTAATTTTTGCACAGGTTACAAAATGTATAATTGGACAGAATATAGACAACACCACACAGCAACAACAGATTCATCGAATACAATAGAAGATTAGTCTCCAAATACAATTCATCATATTAGTCTCCGAATTCAAAATACCGAACAAAGACAGAACATTACAAGTCTCGGAGACCGCGAGTAGCGAGTTTGTCTTCACATTACAAGTCGGTCTCGATCATCTAAACTACCATCACATAGAAGAGAGCTGCGGTCATCACGATGAGCATCATCGTGATGAAACTGGTCTTCATCCGGTTCCTCCAATGCTCCCTCCTCTCTCCCGCTAGATAGCGGGCGTATCTAGATTCCGCCTCCGCCCTAGTGGTGTACCCTTTGTAACTGTTACCATTGAAACGGTGAACCTGTCTCCGACACTCCTCCCAGTCGTCGTAGACTCCGCGAACCTTACCCTTGTACACGACATACGACGACATCTCTATGGACAAGCCAAACAACAGACAATACATAAGCAATATATAAGTATGCAACAAAAGGATCGGAAGAGAAAAGCAAGACATTAATAGCACGATTCATGGTCCTACTAATAAATAGCATCGATTACATCTAAGTTGAACGACTGTCCAAACCAAAGAGACATACAAGTTCATTAAATTTTAATTACAACATGAGCTAATCGATGTTTCAGAACTACAAATAGCATCACTACTTTCAACTCGACTCATGGGACCAGAGCGTGGATGAAGTCGCCATCTTTCGTGATGGTCATGAAGTCGCGGGCGTTCTCAGCCTACATTTGTAGCATTGTGTCTATCTCACTATTGGACTGTTGATATTTGAGGTAGAACTGCCCCGACGTACGAAGGACATCTTGATGGATGATTTTTGCAAAATCCGACTGGATGCGAAAGAATTCTTGTCGGAGGTCCGCGTCCTGGATTGCCGCCAAGCTTGCGGCCCAATCTTTGACATTATTTGGTAGCAGAAGGTGATTATGGTCCCGTACAATCACCCGCATGTGATGGAGGGCATAGTAGGCATCCTTCTGACCACCAGGCGGCTGCTTGACGCAGGGGAACGTCGTATTGTGGGTGAACACGTGCCTGCCGTACCTACGAACTGGCCTCTTAAAGGTGCCTCCAGATTTGGTGTAGCCGGGGAGAGCATCATCAAGAACTTTCTTGATATTTGTGTAGTCTATCTTGGAGTCATGGTTCGGGTCGAAATACGTGGCCATGGAATATCTCAGGCTTAAGAGGATGAGTGTGCAATGTGAGTCATTGCACAGAACACGGAATGTTAGAAGAAAAGAACGATCGAAATCTAACAAATCATATGTTACGGGGCGGTGAGGGGATGACTTACTCGGGAAAGTAAGGCACGAGGAAGTTATCCTTATCTGGGTTTGCCAGAATGATGCCTTCGAGGTGTGAACTCGCGACTTGCCGGTCCCCAGCGCTGCCCAAGATCTTGGCACGCATGTAGAAGGGGTCGACTATCCTAATGTCCGGGGTCTTGTCTCGAATGATCCGCATCTCCATACTCAGCGAAAACAGCCGAATGAAGGGGTAGTGCAGCAGATGAAGGTTAAACATAGCAAAGATGTCATCAAACCGCAGGACGATCGTACCCCCGATGGCGCCATCCACAAAGCCCTTGCTCTCTGGCACCTTGGCCACGAAAACCGGGTATGCCACATCATTCTGGGAGAGATGCCGCTTCTCCAAAGAAAGAACACTGTCATGCAGACTCCGCATAGCACCGGTTGCAGCATTGAGCATATTTGTCGATAGCATCGCCCTATCCGCCACATGCACCCTCCTCGAGATATCCTTAGGTGAAGGTGGCCCGTCCTAAGCACAGATCATACTCGGCGCTGGCTGGCTCGCACCGGCGCCCTTGTTAGTCTTTCGTTTCCGTCCATTCTTCTTGATCTGCTATAATGGGACCGAGTTCAGCTCACAGACCGACTTCTTGAGCGTGTTGGGGCTGATAATATTTCGTACCTCAGCTATCTGAGGCTCGGTGAAGGCGGGAGCTGGAGGCGTCTCCTGAGAACTGAACGCCAGACGACGCCTGTTGCAATTGGATTTCTCCGCCGTACCAGCTAGATCGCGGTCGTCTTGGTTGGGTTCTTGAGAAGGAGGCCCGCAGAACTCGTCAGCGTACCCATGTTCGGCAAAGTACTTATCAACGTTGGTAAATGTACCATCGTCGTTGTCGTTGTCGCCCGGATCCTGTGCCATATGCATGTCTGGATCCTGTGCCATAGGGATGTCCGTCATGTCCGGTAGCGTTGCGGTGTTCTTGCCATGTCTTGACGCTGGCACGACTGGCGGTCTTGTCTGTGGGGTGGTGTCCCCCGCCCCCAAACGAATCTGGCTCTTCGACCAAAGCAGGGGCTAGCTTACGCAGGCACTGAGGGTCATCTCATCTTCTTCATCGGCCCCAGCGGGTCAAATCGGAGGTAACAGCTCGTCGCAGCCTGGCAGCACCCGAACCAGTTCAACCCTATACAAGGTGGGTGGCATCGGATTACCGTGGAACACGGGGTTGCCCGGTTGAACGATTCTGCCCTTGGCGACATCGACCAACTCGCCGCCCACGAAGTGCGGGAGAGTGCAAGGAACGTCGGCGGTGCCCTGCAAAAACATGTAGGGCGTCAGGGATACCCAGTCAAAGGCAAGGAGATGAAGTCGAGCTCGGCTAATGTCGAGGCACCACCAATGAGGCACCGCCAACGGCGGGCGTGCAACTGACCGAGGGGCTGCTTGCTGGCGAGGTGCCGCCCGGCGTACACCCGGGTGCATTAAGCTCAAATTCCCATGCCGGCGCCGGAGACACGAATACCGCCTCCACCGGAGACACCAATGGTGCCGCCGGAGACACCAATGGCGCCGCCTGCGCGTTGTGCGAGTTGCTGGCCGTGAAGCTGGGAACCGGGGGAGGCCCCTGTTGGCTGCCCGCAATCCACGTCGTCAGCCCATGAATCAACGTAGGCACCATGGCGGTGAGCGTCATTCCCAGTTGTTGTTGCACTTGCTCTTGGAGAATCTCCGGAATCCGCGCCACTTGTGCCTTGAGTGCTTCAACCTCGCGCGACTGGCTTTCCGAGCTGGTCTTTTTCTCCTTTCGCCCACCAGCGGTATAGTATGACGACCATTTTGTGGACAAGCCTTTGCCGGCCACATGACCAGCTGACATCGGCTTACTGAGCTTATCCTTGTTTTTCATTACGTTCAACGCCCTATTTAAAGGGGTGTCGAAAGTGGATCTCTGAGACGACCCTGCGCTACTGCTTTCAGTGTCCTACGGAAGGAACGTGAACCATTTAGAAATATTGGGGATTAATTAGAATGCAACCATATGGAGCTAATTATGCGGGGGTGTATTCCTTACCAGAACAAGCTCGAGCGCCCTGGTCTTCGGATCCGTGGTAAGCTCCTTTGTTATCAGGTCCTCCTTGTACCGAGCCCTGAGAAAGTTCCTGGTCTCCTTGTCACGGTATTTCTCGAAGCGGGGCGGTAGGCCTTGCTCGGCACGCTCCGCGTCCTCCTTGTCCCATATAGGCTCCGCCACTCTGTAACCGCCGGGACCGAGTTGGTGGACCCCTAAGTTCAACTGCCGCAATTCTTTCCCCCACTGACTTGATTCGGAGGTTGCGCTACTCTCGCACTTGATCTTGAACTCCTTGTAGTCATCTTCGCTCATCAAAGGATATTTCGCCTTGATCTTCTCATAACTATCACCTTTTTCAATCATTGCCTTCACCGTGCTTCTCCAAGTAGACAGGGCCGTGCTCATCATTGTGAGGGCGGCACTGTTCACTTTGTTCCCTGAGAGGCGTGTGTTTGCAAATTCAGCGGGGAACTTGTATTGTTCGTGCAGCTTCGTGAAGAGGAGGCTGCGCAAATTCCCTCGGTCATTATGACTTAGGTTCTCGGTGTTGATCGAGACGGTGCTCCGGAGAATGCACCCGAGCTGAACCGAGTACCCCTTGACTACTTCTTTGGGCGCCATTGGATGCCCGTCAGAGTTCACTTCAGTAAATTCCTCCTTGATGGTGCCAAGCACGTTCGGGCGCCGATCCTTCCATTGCCTCTTCGGTTGGTTGCCATCTGTGCGTACGCCGCCATCATCAGTGGTGGCATCCTTGGCGGCACCATCAGTGGTGTCATCCCCGACGCCACTAGGGGTTGTGTAGTTAGGATCGGTGTCTTCCGCGGCGTCCTCATAGCGGTGAGGTTCTTCCTCCAACTCCTGGGACAGCTCCCAGAATTGCTTGCCTCCCGAACCACCGGCCTCATTGTTGTGGGCCATGTTTCGCTCTAAATAGGAAAAAAGTTTGGTCAAAAAGTTGGTTATTGTCAAGGAACAAGATCATGGTCTCATCACTTAGGGTTTGTAGACACTGAGGCATCCTAAAAGCTAAGCTTTGATCATTTAGGGTTTGTCGATGCCGAGGCACCCTAAAAGACTAAGCGTACATCATTTAGGTTCTCATCGACACCGAGGCACCCTAAAAGCCAAGGTTTCATCATTTAGGGTTTGTCGACGCCGAGGCACCCTAAATGCTAAGTTAAGTTTTCATCATTTAGGGTTTGTCAATGCCGAGGCACCCTAGGATGGGCCTAATCACTTGGCACTAATCACTTGGCTCTATTGCCACCTATGTTGGGTTTATCATCTAGGGTTTATCGATGCTAAGGAGAATTCTAAGTTGGGCCTAATCACTTGGCTCTATTGCCACCTATGGTTTAATGCAGCAAGAATAAAGGGGCAGTTGATCCTACTTAATTAAGTACTAAGATACCCCGGCCCATGCATTAGTAGCAAGTACCCCATATGTCCGATTTTTAGCAAAGTCATGCTAAAATTCACGGAAAATTTTAGCATGACCTTTGCTGAAAATAGGACATATGGAGTACCCGAATTTGCCGGAACGGAAGTTTAATCGACATTCCGGCAAACTCAAGGGCCTCTCGGGGTACCTGCAAAATCATCACGACACGAAGGGCCTCTCAAGGGCCTCAAGCAGCAGCGGCGTCTCCCAGGACCCCATTTTTTTGCTAAATTTCTTTGAGCAACAATCAGAGCAGAAAATTCAGCATATTTCTATACAACAGCACTGTAAAGATGAAAAACAGTTCTACAGCAGTCCATTTATATACAACAGCATCTCTGGTCATACCAATTTCTGAAACAATTCAAATCTAAACTGTATCTCTGGTCATACAAATTTCTGAAACAATTCAAATCTGAACTGTATCTTTGGTCATACAAATCTCTGAAACTATACAAATCTGAAATATATATTTGGTCATACAAATTTATGGAACTAATCAAATCTGAACTGTATCTTTGGTCATACAAATCTCTGAAACTATACAAATATGTGGTCATACAAATTTACGGAACTAATCAAATCTGAACTGTATCTTGCGTAGGCACCACTACTTTAAGTGCCATACTACTGCAAGTGCTATACTACTGCAGAGAATTATGCCCACTTGAGTTGGAGTTAATGAGCTCGATAGACTGTCAGTGGCAGTAAGAGAGTAGCACTACTATTACTAGCCTTGTACTACTTGTAATGGAAGAATATGACACAGTGCTAGTACATAGGTACAAATTATAATCAGTAGGAAAATATCATCATAATAATATCATAATTCAGTAGGAAAACAACCTTAGCTAGGTCAGTTCTGAACTACATATGGCAATCTAACTTTTAGGAAAGGAGAATCATCATACACATATATATGTATAGCAATTGACAGGAGCTTCATCATTTTTAGTAACAATAATACATATATAGCAATCGGGAGCAAACATATGTACACATAAGATAAAAATGTAGTGCTGGAAGTTTAATGCTTACAAAAGACTTGCTGAAATAGTGAAAAATATGGAGTCCACTCGCAAATCCAAGATCTAATCCTGTTACGCACAGCATAACAATTTAAGATAATTAGGGTAAGGATAGTAGGAAATGAAAAAGAAAGAGCTCAAAAAACAATCACAACAGCAAAATAATAAAAACCTTAGGTAAGCATTATCAGACCAGAAAACTAGACATGCATAGAATATATTTGAGAAATCACCAATATTAAACGAGAACAAGCATGTAGTACTAACCACTACCTTGACAATCAGCAGTTCAACTCTGTTTTCTTTCTCGTCAACAAGTGAAATAACTTCAGAAGTCCTGTAACCTGGGAGATATAAGCAAACGATTTAACTTCTCGCGTTTAACTCTGTTTTCTTTCTTGACAATCAGTAGTTTTATTTTTAAGCGTTAAGTGCCTACATAAGGGGCTATGCAATGGAGATGCCCTAATGGAAGTATTCTAACTACTGGAAATATTCCACTCAACTGGTTGGGGTACTCCACCACACAGTGCTTTGTGTCTAAAATGGAGTACTTCACGGCACCACACATACTACAACAATTTAGTCCTAGAAGAAAATAAATCCTAAAAGAAAAGAAATCCTAAAATATAGAGCAAGTCCTAGCACCTTTCGGGATGAGACTCCGCTGCCACGAGGCGGAACCTTGGCGGAACCAATCTAGGTCTCCGGCAGAGCTGTTCTGCCGGGGACACTTCCCTCCGGGAGGGGGAAATCATCACCAACGCTCCTCTCATCGAGAGAGGGCAATCTCCATCAACATCTTCACCAGCACCATCTCATCTCCAAACCCTAGTTCACCTCTTGTATCCAATTCTTGTCTCCAAGTCCGGGATTGGTGCTAGTAGGTTGCTAGTAGTGTTGATTACTTCTTGTAGTTGATGCTAGTTGGTTTATTTGGTGGAAGATCATATGTTCAGATCCTTTATGCATATTATTACCCCTCTAATTATGAACATGAATATGCTTTGTGAGTAATTACGTTTGTTCCTGAGGACAAGGGAGAAGTCTTGCTATTAGTAGCCATGTGAATTTGGTATTCGTTCGATATTTTGATAAGATGTATGTTGTCTAACCTCTAGTGGTGTTATGTGAACGTCGACTACATAACACTTCACCATTATTTGGGCCTAGAGGAAGGCATTGGGAAGTAATAAGTAGATGATGGGTTGCTAGAGTGACAGAAGCTTAAACCCTAGTTTATGCGTTGCTTCGTAAGGGGCTGATTTGGATCTACATGTTTCATGCTATGGTTAGGTTTACCTTAATACTTTTGTTGTAGTAGAGGATGCTTGCAATAGAGGTTAATCATAAGTGGGATGCTTGTCCAAGTAAGGGCAGTACCCAAGCACCGGTCCACCCACATATCAAATTATCAAAGTACCGAACGCGAATCATATGAGCATGATGAAAACTAGCTTGACGATATTCCCATGTGTCCTCGGGAGCGCTTTTCCTATTATAAGAGTTCGTCCAGGCTTGTCCTTTGCTACAAAAAGGATTGGGCCACCTTGATGCACTTTATTTACTTTTGTTACTTGTTGCTCGTTACAATTTATCTTATCACAAAACTATATGTTACCACTTATTTCAGTACTTGCAGAGAATACCTTGCTGAAAACCGCTTATCATTTCCTTCTGCTCCTTGTTGGGTTCGACACTCTTACTTATCAAAAGGACTACGATAGATCCCCTATACTTGTGGGTCATCATCCCGCAAGGAAGAAGAACGAGTCCATGAAGAAGATGAACGGATGAAGCTGAATCAAGCATAGACGAACGAATCCTCACGATCGCAATGAAATGAGAACTATCGAAAAGAAGCACACAACATGGTAAACACACCACATATATACATTACATGATGCTCAACCAAGTATTATGCATGACAAAGCTAGATGAGGCTACTCATGGAAAGAGAATATGCAAACAAGAACAACACATCAAGGCAAGTTTAAATGAGGCCGGAAACAACATATAACTACTCCGATGAGTCCTCATATGCAAGTTTCTAAGTTGGTCCATATCTGAACAAACATTATGTTCAAGTTGTTAACCAGCAAGTTAAGATGCACCAAGATGATCTACACGAAATTCTAGTCAAGTTACATATAAAGTTCAATTAGTTTGGAGCTACGGCCTAGAAGATATGAGCAAAACAAGTTAAACATGGCATTGATCCTAAATGCATTCAAACATCAAGCAAACACCTCAAAACAAGGACGCAACATGATAATATGAAACTACATGAAATTCTAAGCAAGTTTCATATAGAGCACACTCAAAACTGAGCAACAGTTCAACACATACACTCTATACAAGTTTAAAGGACAAGCTGTCCAAAACAGCAACTAGGCATCTAGCAAGCATAAAAACAATATGCTACATCATCTCAACATGAACACAAAAGGAATGGGCATGAAGTACAGGTAAAGCATGACAAAACATGAACACTGAGCTATCTCCATAAATCACTAGAACCTGCTAAAAAGGACATGGCAAGATTGCAAATAATAATAGTTTCAGACTTAGCAGAAATAACATCAGGTTGCAATGTTTAGGGCTATCAAACAACATGTTACAGGAACTTATCATGGCAAACAAAGGCATATCATGCTAATACTAAAGACAAATAACAAAACACCCTTAGTGAACTAATTCCAAAGATCAACAGAAAACATGGTAGGATCCATGCAAACATGGCAAATGATATGACAGAATCAGACATGGCAGGAACAACAATATGTAGGCATGTTGGTGAGCTTGTAAAACTCACCGCAGAGCAATACATTGCATGACAAGGTGACCAACAATAATAAGACATATTTAGGAAGCTATACATGGCAAGAGCAAGTTCATAGCAAGCTTGGATCACTAACAACAATCATGGCAACATTGACCTTAATGTTAACAAGCTGACAGCGACATTATTTAGCAAGTTTGGAGCAAGAAAACAACAAGTTACAGCAGGCTATAAATGCAACCAGAGGCTTGAATAGATAGATCATGATATGTATAACAAAACATCCTTAGTGAACATCTCCAGATTAAGCATAGAATGACTTGTAGCAGCAAGTTTACCTAGCATCATGACATAACAGATTCAGACTAGCAAAACAGTAACAGCAAGTACCCTACTTCACGAGCTTGGCGCACTCACTACAAGACTCATAAAAATATATAAATTGCACCACAGTAAAGATGGCATGATGTAGCTCAAAACTCATGTAGACATGAAGCTCATAAGATTCACACACAATATGCAATGAAAAAGACAAAACAACAAGTTATAACAGTTTCAGCAGGTTAACATCATATAGCACTCTTGCAACGATGATTTGGGCATCAAGATGGACTCAAACAAGCATGGTACAATGGAATGAAATGTAGAGAATCTCACTTTTAACATTTTGATATATCAGGCACGCAAAACGGAGCGACATACACGGAGATATGGCATGATGAACTAGGGACCAGAATGTAGGAAATCTCAAGACAGAAATATTTCGGGGGGGGTCAACCTGCTGGGATCCAGATCTGGATCGGGGCTTCACCAGAGACAGGGAAGAAGGCAGAGGCTGGCAGGGAACGGGGCGCGGGGAGGCCGGGAAGGCGCGGGAGGCGAGGCACCGGCGGCGAGGAGCGCCAGGCGCCGGTGGGGATGGCGCGGGGCACTAGCGGTGACGAGCGCCAGGCGCCGGTGGCGAGCAGGCTGCGGCGGAGCGGCGAGCTCCGGCAGGGCGGTCCGGCGCGGCAGAGAGAGGCCGATGCGGGGCGGTGGAGCCGCGCGGGGAGGCGCGCTCCGGCGGAGGGCGACGGGGCGGCGGAGCCCGCGGCGGATCTCGCCGGGCGTTGCGGCAGCGGCGCTCGCCAGCGAGGCAGCGAGCGGTGGCGCGGGAGCGCTCCGGCGAGGCGGCGGTGACGGGCGGCGACGGCCGGAGGCGCGGGCGGCGGACGGGCTCGGGCGGGCCCGATCGGGCTCGCGGGCCCGCGGCGGCGCGCGGTGGGAATGATGGCGGCAAGGATAAGTGGCGGCTTCTGATTGGGCGCGGGGGCGGTTGGACGCGTCCCGTGAGGGAGCGAACATGTCCGGCGGCGGAGGGAGGAGCGGGGCTAGGGTTTATCTGCGCGAAAAATGGAAGGGGAAGGCCTTTAAATAGGTAGAGGGAGCTAGGAGAGTCCAAATGAGGTGCGGTTTTCGCCCACACGATCGTGATCGAATGACCGAGAGCATGGAGCAGGATTGGCTGAGTTATTGGGACACTTTAGAGGGGTGTTGGGCTGCACACAAAAGAGGCTTTTGCAGCTACCCGGTTAACCGTTGGAGTATCAAACGGCCTCCAAATGGAACGAAACTTGACAGGCGGTCTACCGGTGGTGTACCAAGGCTGCTAGGCAAACCTCGATCCATTCCGAGAACATTTAACACCCGCACACGAAAATAGACAAGAAGGGAACGCCGGATGACATAGGAGTGCCGGATTGCAAAACGGACAACGGGGAAAATGCTCAGATGCATGAGACGAACACGTATGCAAAACGAGATGCACATGATGACATGGTAAAATGCAACACACAAGCAAATGGCATGGCAACGACGGCGAATAACTGGCAGACACCTGGCGCATCGAACCCGGGGCGTTACAACTCTCCTCCGCTAACAAGAGATCTCGTCCCGAGATCTTAGGAACGAGACGGAAGAGAAAGAGGAAGAGGTGAAGTAGGAACGCAAGAGAAAAGATGAACCAAGTGAAAAGAACTCGGTTAGAAAAAGAGGAACGACGAATATGACGAGAATGAAAAACTCAAGAAAAGATAGATTCTGAAACCACTCCGGTTAGAACCAGATAGGAAAGGAAAAAGAATGGAAGAATTTAGGCACCACTCCGGCTGAAACATGGAGGAATAGAACACGAGCTTGAGAGGATGGAATGATACTTGATGAAGACATGACATAATACCTCCGGAAAGAATTGAAAGAGTTGAATGAAAAGAACGGAGAAGAAAATGACAACTTGTGCCACGAATGAAATTGAAAGCATCTTTAGAAGGAAGGTTTAATCGGAGTTGTTGAGAAAATCAACAACGAAAAGAATAAGCTTGTTGTGGTCTTTTAGGTAACATTCAAGATCATAAGGTGATAACCGGCCACAAACGGAAATGATTCGATAGCTGAGAAGAACGAAGAAATGCAAAACTTCACTTTAGAAGAATACGGAGAATTAATTGCACTTTGAGACGCGAGAAGAAAAGATACTTGAACTCCACCAACAAAATCTTGATGAACTCTTGAAGAATGAATTAAATTATGAAGAACCACCGTGAAGAACTCCGGTGACAAAAGGATGATGAGATAGAATGAAGGATGAAAGAATAAGATTAAAGCCTGCGGTGATTTAGATGGAGTTTCCGATGAGATTGCCGAGGAAACTTTGAACTCCAGAAAAGAAAAGATGAAAAAACATGGAACTAGAATTTATTCATCAAGAACAAACTCCGAAGGAAGGGATTACTCGCTTCGATGAAATAAGAATAAGATTTATTGTATGCTTATCCTTCATCAAATTAAATTGATGACAAGCAATGGAATTTGCATATTACTTATTCTTCTTGAAAAGGATTAGGGGGGGGGGTATAGCACAAAACTTGAGAAAAACCTCATGAACCAGCGGTAGGATTGGCAAGAACGAATGGATTGAATGATAATCAAGGAAAAAGAGTCTTGAACGAACCACCGTAAGAATTCAGAAATGACTGATGAAAGAGACTGAATCACCGGGAAGAATAAGAAAAAACCAATATGCTAGAGGGGATTTAGATGGAAAAGAGCAAAGAGATCATGAGCTGATTAAAGAACATTTGAAAGAAGCGCCGGGATAAATAGAGAACGATAACTAGAATGATGGCCAAGTTATCTACAACCGGACATTAACAAATTCCCATCTGCCACATAACCGCGGGCACGGCTCTCGAAAGTTTATACCCTGCAGGGGTGTCCCAACTTAGCCCATCACAAGCTCTCATGGTCAACGAAGGATATTCCTTCTCCCAGGAAGACCCAATCAGTCTCGGAATCCCGGTTTACCCGACATTTCGACAATGGTAAAACAAAACCAGCAAAGCCGCCGATGCGCCGACAATCCCGATAGGAGCTGCACATATCTCGTTCTCAGGGCAACACCAGAAGAGACATCCTACGAGTAAAACCAGACCTCGAGTTTCCCCGAGGGGGCCCCGCAGTCTACTCGGTTCGGACCAGCACTTAGAGAAGCACTGGCCCGGCGGGGCTAAAATAAAGATGACCCTCGAGAGAGAGACTCCCAAGGGAAAAGTAGGTGGTGGTGAGGCAAATGGTAAAACCAAGGTTGGGACTTGCTCGAGGAGTTTTATTCAAAGCAAACTGTCAAGGGGGTTATGTAAATCACCCAACCGCGTTAGGGATGCAAAATCCGGGAACATAATACTGGTATGACGGAAACTAGAGCGGCAAGAGTGGAACAAAACACTAGGCATAAGGCCGAGTCTTCCACCCTTTACCAAGTATATAGATGCATTAATTAAATAAGAGATATTGTGATATCCCAACCATAATCCTGTCCACCATGGAGCAATCTGCAACTTCACCTGCAACTAACAACACTATAAGAGGGGCTGAGCAAACCGGTAATGTAGCCAGGCAACAGTTTGCTAGGAAAGTTGAAAAAGGTTAGAGGCTGACATGGCAATTTGGGAGGCTTGAAGAACAAGTGATAGGAAGCGCAGCATAGCGATAGAACGAAGCAACTAGCATAGCAATGATAGTAGTGAGATCTAGGGTAGCGGTCATCTTGCCTGAAATCCCGCAAGGAAGAAGAACGAGTCCATGAAAAAGATGAACGGATGAAGCCGAACCGAGCGTAGACGAATGAATCCTCACGACCGCAACGAAACGGGAACTATCGAGAAGAAGCGCACAACATGGTAAATACACCACATATATACATGACATGATGCTCAACCAAGTATGATGCATCACAAAGCTAGATGAGGCTACTCATGGCAAGAGAATATGCAAACAAGAACAACACATCAAGGCAAGTTTAAATGAGGCCGGAAACAACATATAACTACTCCGGTGAGTCCTCATATGCAAGTTTCGAAGTTGGTCCAGATCTGAACAAACATTATGTTCAAGTTGTTAAACATCAAGTTAAGATACACCAAGATGATCTATACGAAATTCTAGTCAAGTTACATATAAAGTTCAATTAGTTCGGAGCTACGGCCTAGAAGATATGAACAAAATAAGTTAAACATGGCATTGATGAAAAATGCATTCAAACATCAAGCAAACACCTCAAAACAAGGATGCAACATGATAATATGAAACTAAATGCAATTCTAAGCAAGTTTCATATAGAGCACACTCAAAACGGAGCAACGGTTCAACACATACACTCTATAACAGTTTAAAGGACAAGCTGTCCAAAACAGCAACTAGGCATCTAGCAAGCATTAAACCAGTATGCTACAACATCTCAACGTGAACACAAAAGGCATGGGCATGAAGTACAGGTAAAGCATGACAAAACATGAACACTGAGCTATCTCCAGAAATCACTAGAACATGCTAAAAAAGACATGGCAAGATTGCAAATAAGAACAGTTTCAGACTTGGCAGAAATAACATCAGGTTGCAATGTTTAGGGCTATCAAACAACATGCTACATGAACTTATCATGGAAAACAAAGGCATTTCATGCTAATACTAAAGACAAAGAATAAAACACCCTTACTGAACTAATTCCAAAGATCAACAGAAAACATGGTAGGATCCATGCAAACATGGCAAATGATATGACTGATTCAGACATTGCAGGAACAACAATAAGTAGGCATGTTGGTGAGCTTGTACAACTCACCACAGAGCAACACATGGCATGACAAGGTGACCAACAGTAAGAAGACATATTTAGGAAGCTATACATGGCAAGATCAAGCTCATAGCAAGCTTGGATCACTAACAACAATCATGGCAATATTGAACTTAATGTTAGCAGGCTGACAGCAGCATTATTTAGCAAGTTTAGAGCAAGATAACAACAAGTTATGGCAGGCTATAAATGCAACCATGGACATGAATGGATATAGCATGACATGTATAACAACACATCCTTTGTGAACATCTCCATATTAAACACAGAATTACTTGTAGCAGAAGGTTTACCCAGCATCATGACATAACAGATTCAGACTAGCAAAATAGTAACAGCAAGTACCCTACTTCACGAGCTCGGTGCACTCAGGACAAGACTCACAAAAATACATGGATTGCACCACAGTAAAGATGGAATTATGTAGCTCAAAACTCATGTAGACATCAAGCTCATAAGATGCACACATAAAACGCAATGAAAAAGACAAAACAGCAATTTATAACAGTTTTAGCAGGTTAACATCATATAGCACTTTTGCAACGATGATTTGGGAATAAAGATGGACTCAAACAAGCATGACACAATGGAATGAAATGTAGAGCATCTCATGATGAACATTTTGATATATCATGCACGTAAAACGGAGCTACATACATGGAGGTATGGCATGATGAACTAGGGACCAGAATGTAGGAAATCTCAAGACAGAAATATTTCCGGGGGGGTCAACCTGCTGGGATCCAGATCTGGATCGGGGCTTCGCCGGAGACGGGGAAGAAGGCGGCGGCCGGCGGGGGATGGGGCGCGGGGAGGCGCGGGAGGCGAGGCATCGGCGGCAAGGAGCGCCAGGCGCCGGCGGGGATGGCGCGGGGCCCCGGTGGCGAGTAGGCCGCGGCGAGGCGGCCTGCAGGCCGTGGCGAAGCGGCGAGCTCCGGCAGGGCGGTTCGGCGTGGCGGCGGAGCCGCGCTGGAGGCGCGCTCCGGCGGAGGGCGACGGGGCGGCGGAGCCTCGACGGATCTCGCCGGGCGTCGGGGCGGCGGCGCTCTCCAGCGAGGCGGCGAGCGGCCGCGCGGGAGCGCTCCAGCGAGGCGGTGGGGATGGGCGGCGACGGGCGGAGGCGCGGGCGGCGGACGGGCTCGGGCGGGCCCGATCTAGGCTCGCGGGCCCGCGGCGGCACGCAGTGGGAACGGCGGCGACGAGGACACATGGCGGCTTTTGATTGGGCACGGGGGTGGTTGGACGCATCCGGCGAGGGAGCAAACATGTCCGGCGGCGGAGGAAGGAGTGGGGCTAGGGTTTATCTGCGCGAAAAATGGAAGGGGAAGGCCTTTAAATAGCTAGAGGGAGCTAGGAGAGTCGAAATGAGGTGCGGTTTTTGCCCACACGATCGTGATCGAACGACCGAGAGCATGGAGGGGAATTGGCTGGGTTATTGGGCCACTTTAGAGGGGTGTTGGTCTGCACACAAAAGAGGCTTTTGCAGCTACCCGGTTAACCGTTGGAGTATCAGACGACCTCCAAATGGCACGAAACTTGACAGGCGGTCTACCGGTGGTGTACCAAGCCCGCTTGGCAAACCTCGGTCCATTCCGAGAACGTTTAACACCCGCGCATGAAAAGATACAAGAAGGGGACACCGGATTACATAGGAGTGGCGGATTGCAAAACGGACAATGGGGAAAATGCTCAGATGCATGAGACGAACATGTATGCAAAATGAGATGCACATGATGACATGGTAAAATGAAACATGCAAGCAAATGACATGGCAACGACGGCGAATAACTGGAAGACACCTGGCGCGTCGAATCCGGGGCATTACACTTGCGCCTATTATTTGAGGCGAAAGTCTCGAAGACTGTCAGTACCGCATTGTTGTCTTCGGCGGGATGTTGCTCTGCTTTATGGCTTACAAGAAGGTCCTTGCCGCTTTTTGCTACCTGCCCGAGTATCGAGCGTGCTCTAAGGCTATGCGTTGGCGTAGTGTTCGGCGTGCTGTGAATTTTGTATGGCCCATTGAGCCATTCTTCCAATATGGTTCCGCGCCCTGGGTTGGGCTTTGGTTTTTTGGGAATTGGATTGGGTAACTTACAAGAGTTTGCCCTTTTAGCTCAGAGGAAGGGTTTAGTGAGAGCTGGAGTATCCCAAAAGTTTGTTTGGGTTTTCCAGGCACTTTCCATCGCACAGTACTTTTGTACTATGGCTGCTGAGTTGGCAAAGTGAACTATGTCACGGCGACTTATAGCATTAAGGATCCCTTTGCTCATGCAATTTTGGCATAAAAGTGATATTGTGTCCTCCTCGCAATAGTCCTTGACCTTGTTTATCACAAGGAGGAACCTGGCCCAGTAGCGATGTACTGTCTCTTGGGGCCCTTGTCTGATATGGGAGAGATGGCTTAAGTCTGGGTGGGTGGGCCTAGTTAAATCTGGATTTTGATCCGATCTAATGCCGAAGGGCAGAGGAGCTTCTGGGCTTGACAGCTCAGGCTCTGGGGTGCTGCCCGATTTTTCCAGCCCGTTTGTCCGATTCTAAGTTCGGGGCCTGGGTCATGTCCACCCGCGAATGGGTATCCGTCTCAGAGAGCTAGGCCATCCGGACATAGTTCGTCCTCAGAATAGAGGGATAATCCATGTGTGGCTCTTCCACTACCGCTATCTCGTGGGTGACCGGTGGGGATTTAATATCCGTTTGGTCGGGTTTAAGCCCAATCCGATCATAGTCTGTAGCGACTCCCAAAGCGATGATGCGATCCAAAAGGTCTGAATTGACGTGGAGGCCGTTTTTGATGACCCGAGCGGTCATCATCGGCGCTGAAGCCAATCGAGCGGCCATGATGAAGCCACCCAGTCAGAGGGTTTGGCCTACCGCCAGTGCTTCCCCCGAGGTGATGTTGTCCTTGAAAACGAGACGGGCCATCAAGCCTCGCAGCAACGACACAGAGGAACTCTCAATGAAAGCACCAATGTCGGTGTCAAAACCGGCGGATCTCGGGTAGGGGGTCCCGATCTATGCGTCTAATGCTAATTGTAACAGGACGCAAGGGACACGATGTTTTACCCAGGTTCGGGCCTTCTCGATGGAGGTAAAACCCTACTTCCTGCTTGATTGATCTTGATTACATGAGTATTACAAGAGTTGATCTACCACGAGATCGTAGAGGCTAAACCCTAGAAGCTAGCCTATGATGATTATGATTGTCCCCATACGGACCAAACCCTCTGGTTTATATAGACATCAGAGGGGGCTGGGGTTTACACAGAGTCGGTTACAAAGAAGGAGATCTAATATCCAGATCGCCAAGCTTGTCTTCCACGCAAAGGAGAGTCCCATCCGGACACAGGACAAAGTCTTGAGTCTTGTATCTTCACGGCCCAACAGTCCGGACAAAGTATATAGTCCGGCTATCCGGATACCCCCTAATCCAGGACTCCCTCACTTAGCTTTGGGTTCAATCTTGCGGTGTCCTTACCCAGTGACAGAAAGGGTTGCAAGGCACGTATTGTATTGTTGCCATCAAGGATAAAAAGATGGGGTTTATATCATATTGCATGAGTTTATCCCTCTACATCATGTCATCTTTCATAATGTGTTACTCTGTTCTTATGAACTTAATACTCTAGATGAATGCTGGATAGCGGTCGATCTGTGGAGTAATAGTAGTAGATGCAGGCAGGAGTCGGTCTACTTGTCACGGACGTGATGCCTATATACATGACCATGCCTAGATAATCTCATAATTATTCGCTTTTCTATCAATTGCTCGACAGTAATTTGTTCACCCACCGTAATACTTATGCTATCTTGAGAGAAGACACTAGTCAAACCTATGGCCCCCGGGTCTATCTTTTATCATATAAGCTTTCAATCTAATTTTATTTGCA
This sequence comes from Triticum aestivum, assembly GCF_018294505.1. Classification (NCBI taxonomy): domain Eukaryota; kingdom Viridiplantae; phylum Streptophyta; class Magnoliopsida; order Poales; family Poaceae; genus Triticum; species Triticum aestivum. Next base: position 66,022,266 of record NC_057807.1, read on the forward strand.
TCTTTACTTTTTGCATCTATATTACAAAATACCAAAAATATATTTATCTTATCATACTATCTCTATCAGATCTCACTTTTGCAAGTGGCCGTGAAGGAATTGACAACCCCTTTATTGCATTGGTTGCGAGTTCTTTGTTTGTTTGTGTAGGTGTGTGGGACTTTTGAGGAGCCTCCTACTGGATTGATACCTTGGTTCTCAAAAACTGAGGGAAATACTTACACTACTATTGCTGCATCACCCTTTCCTATTCAAGGAAAACCAACGCAAGCTCAAGACGTAGCAAGAAGGATTTCTGGCGCCGTTGCCGGGGAGGTCTTCGCTCAAGTCAAGACATACCAAGTACCCATCACAAACTCATCTCCCTCTTATTTACATTATTTGCCGTTTGCCTATCATTTTCCTCTCCCCCACTTCACCCTTGCCGTTTTATTCGCCCTCTCTTTCCCAATCTTCCCCTCTCTTTTTCGCTTGCCTTTTTCTGTTTGCTTGTGTGTTGGATTACTTGTTGCCATGGCGCAAGATAATACCAAATTGTGTGATTTCTCCAATACCAATAATAATGATTTCCTTAGTACTCCAATTGCTCCTCTTAATGATGTTGAGTCTTGTGAAATCAATATTGCTTTGCTGAATCTTGTTATGAAAGATCAATTCACCGGCCTTCCTAATGAAGATGACGCTACTCATCTAAACAACTTTGTTGATTTGTGTGATATGCAAAAGAAGAAAGATACGGATAATGATTGTTAAATTGAAGTTATTTCTGTTTTCACTTAGAGATCGTGCTAAAGTTTGGTTTTTGTCTTTGCCTAAAAATAGTATTGATTCTTGGAACAAGTGCAAAGATGCTTTTATCTCTAAGTATTTTCCTCCCACTAAGATTATCACTCTTAGGAACGATATTATGAATTTTAAACAACTTGATCATGAGCATTTTGCCCAATCTTGGGAAATTATGAAATTGATGATTCGCAATTGCACTACTCATGGTTTGAATTTATGGATGATCATACAAAAATTTTATGCCGGTTTCAACTTTGCTTCTAGAAATCTTTTAGACTCGGCCGCGGGAGGCATGTTTATGGAAATCACGTTAGGAGATGCTACAAAACTTCTTGATAATATTATGGCTAATTATTCTCAATGGCACACCGAAAGATCTTCTAGTAAAAAGTGCATGCTATAGAAGAAATCAATGTTTTGAGTGGAAAGATGGATGAACTTATGAAATTATTTGCTACTAAGAGTGCTCCTTTTGATCCCAATGATATGCCTTTGTCTACTTTGATTGAGAATAATAATGAATCTATGGATGTGAATTTTGTTGGTAGGAATAATTTTGGAAACAATGCTTATAGAGGAAACTTTAATTCTAGACCGTTCCCTAGTAATTCCTCTAATAATTATGGAAATTCCTATGGATCAAAAGAATTTGAATAAGATTCCCTCTGATTTTAATGAGATGCCCTCTGATTTTGAGAATAGTTTGAAAGAATTGATGATTTCCCAAAAGAATTTTAATGCTTTGCTTGAAGAAAAATTGCTCAAAGCTGATGATTTGGCTAGGAACGTTGATAGACTTTCGCTTGATGTTGATTCTCTTAAACTTAGATCGACTCCTCCTAAGCATGATATCAATGAGTCTCTCAAAGCAATGAGAATTTCCATTGATGAGTGCAAGGAAAGAACCGCTAGTTTGCGTGCTAAGAAAGATTGCTTTGTAAAGGCGTGCTCTTCTAGTTTCGATGAAAATAATGATGAAGATCTTAAAGTTATTGATGTGTCTCCTATTAGATTTTTGTTTTGCAATATGAATCTTGATAATAATGGGACTGGAGATGAGTCAACTTTAGTTAGAAGGCATCCCAAGAATTCAGAGTTTTTAGATCTCGATGCTAAATTTGGTAAAAGTGGGATTGGAGAGGTCATGACTTTAGATAGTATTGAACCTACTATCTCGGATTTCAAGGAATTTGATTATGATAATTGTTCCTTAGAAAGTTGTATTTCCTTGTTGCAATCCGTTGTTAATTCTCCTCATGCTTATAGTCAAAATAAAGTTTTTACCAAACATATCATTGATGCCTTGATGCAATCTTATGATGAAAAACTTAATTTGCAAGTTTCTATACCTAGAAAACTTAATGATGAGTGGGAACCTACTATAAAGATTAGAATTAAAGATCATGAGTGTTTTGCTTTGTGTGATTTGGGTGCTAGTGTTTCCACGATTCCGAAAACTTTATGTGATATTCTAGGTTTCCATGATCTTGATGATTGCTCTTTAAATTTGCACCTTGCGAATTCCACCATTAAAAAGCCAATGGGAAGGATCAATGACGTTCTCATTTTTGCAAATAGAAATTTGGTGCCCGTAGATTTTACCGTTCTTGATATAGATTGCAATCTTTCTTGCCCTACTATTCTTGGTAGACCTTTCCTTAGAACGACTGGTGCGATTATTGATATGAAGGAAGGGAATATTAGATTCCAATTTCCATTAAAGAAAGGCATGGAGCACTTTCCAAGAAAGAAAGTCAAATTACCTTATGAATCTATCATGCGGGCTACTTATGAATTGAGTTCCACAGATGGCACTACTTAGATCTATCTTCGCTTTTATGCCTAGCTAGGGGCGTTAAACGATAGCGCTAGTTGGGAGGCAACCCAATTTTATTTATGTTTTTTGTTTTTGTTTCTGTTTAGTAATAAATTTTGCATCTACCTTCTGTTTAGATGTGTATTTATGTTTTAATTAGTGTTTGTGCCAAGTAGAACCTATAGGATAACCTATGATGATAGTTGATTTGATTCTGCTGAAAAACAGAAACTTTGCGTGCATGAAATTAGTTTTGTTAAATAACAGAAACGTGATTTTGCATTGATTATTTTTTCTGCTGATCAATAGACAAATTGTCCAGGACATCCTATTTTGGTAGGATTTTTAGAGTTCCAGAAGTTTGCGTTAGTTACACATTGCTACCGACTATTCTATTTTTTTACAGATTCTGTTTTTTGTGTGTTGTTTGCTTATTTTGATGCATCTATGGCTAGTATTAAGTGGTATGAACCATAGAGAACTTGGAATACAGTAGGTTTAACACCAAAATAAATAAAGAATGAGTTCATTACAGTACCTTATGTGGTGGTTTTGTTTTCTTTCACTAACAGAGCTTATAAGATTTCCTGTTGAGAAGTTTTCAAGTTTTGGGTAAAGCTTTGATGGACTATGGAATAAGGGGTGGCAAACGCCTATGCTTGGGGATGCCCATGGCACCCCAAGATATTCAAGAATAGCCAAAAGCCTAAGCTTGGGGATACCCCGGGAAGGCATCCCCTCTTTCGTCTTCGTTCATTGGTAACTTTACTTGGAGCTATATTTTCCACATGATATGTGTTTTGCTTGGAGCGTCGTGTATTATATTAGTCTTTGATTTTTAGTTTACCACAATCATCCTTGCTGTACACACCTTTTGGGAGAATCCTACTTGATTAGAATTTGTTAGAATATGCTATGTGCTTCACTTATATCTTTTGAGCTTGATAGTTTTTGCTCTAGTGCTTCACTTATATCTTTTAGAGCACGGCGGTGGCTTAATTTTGTAGAAATTGCTAGTCTCTCATGCTTCACTTATATTATTTTGAGATCCTTTTAGAACAGCATGGTATTTTCTATGGTTATAAAATTGGTCCTAGAATGGTAGGCATCCAAGTTGGGTATAATAAAAACTATCATAGGAAGTGAATTGGATGCTATGATCAATTTGATACTTGATAATTGTTTTGAGATATGGAGGTAGTGATATTAAAGTCTGGCTGGTTGGGTGATTATGAATTTAAAGAATGCTTGTGTTGAAGTTAGCAAGTCCCGTAGCATGCACATATGGTTAAAGTTGTGTAACAAATTTGAAACATGAAGTGTACCTGGCTTGTGCATCCTTATGAGTGGCGGTCGGGGACGAGCGATGGTCTTTTCCTACCAATCTATCCCTCTAGGAGCATGCACGTAGTGCTTGATTTTTGATGACTTCTAAATTTTTGCAATAAGTATATGAGTTCTTTTGACTAATGTTGAGTCCATGGATTATACGCACTTTCACCTTTCCACCATTGCTAGCCTCTTCGGTACTGTGCATTGCCCTTTCTCACCTTGAGAGTTGGTGCAAACTTTGCCGGTGCATCCAAACCCCGTGATACGATACGCTCTATCACACATAAACTTCCTTATATCTTCCTCAAAACATCCACCATACCTATCTATTATGGCATTTCCATATCCATTCCGAGATATATTGCCATGCAACTTTCCACCGTCCCGTTCCTCATCATCATGACATACATTACTTTTGTCATATTTCCATTGCATGATCATGTAGTTGACATCGTATTTGTGGCAAAGCCACCATGCATAATTTTTCATACATGTCACTCTTGATCCATTGCACCATCCCGGTACACCTTCGGAGGCATTCATACAGAGTCATATCTTGTTCTAGTTTCGAGTTGTAATTCATATGTTGTAATCAATGAAAGTGTGATGATCATCATTATTAGAGCATTGCCCAAAAAGAAAAATAAGAAAGGCCAAAATAAAAAAAGAAAGGCCAAAGAAAAAAAAAGAAAAGAAAAAAATAAAATAAGAAAATAAATAAAAGGGGCAATGTTACTATCTCTTTTTCCACACTTGTGCTTCAAAGTAGCACCTTGTTCTTCATGTAGTGAGTCTCATATAGCATGCTTCAAAGTAGCACCATGTTTTTCATATAGAGAGTCTCATATGTTTTCACTTTCATATACTAGTGGGAATTTTTCATTATAGAACTTGGCTTGTATATTCCTACGATGGGCTTCCTCAAATGCCCTAGGTCTTCATGATCAAGCAAGTTGGATGCACAGCCACTAGTTTTCTTTTGTTGAGCATTCATTTATAGCTCTAGTGCATCTATTGCATGGCAATGCCTACTCCTCATGTTGACATCAATTGATGGGCATCTCCATAGCCCGTTGATTATCCTCGTCAATGTGAGACTTTCTCTTTTTTTTTGTCTTCTCCACACAATCCCCATCATCATATTCTATTCCACCCATAGTGCTATATCCATGGCTCACGCTCATGTATTGCGTGAAGGTTGAAAAAGTTTGAGATTATTTAAGTATGAAACAATTGCTTGGCTTGTCATCGGGGGTGTAGAATTTGGGAACATCTTTGTGTGACGAAAATGAAGCATATCCTAACTATATGATTTTGTAGGGATGAACTTTCTTTAGCCATGTTATTTTGAGAAGACATGATTGCTTTGATTAGTATGCTTGAAGTGTTACTATTTCTTTTATCAATATGAACTTTTATTTTGAATCATTTGGATCTGAACATTCATGCCACAATAAAGATAATTACATTGAGAATTATGCTAGGTAGCATTCCACATCAAAAATTCTGTTTTTATCATTTACCTACTCGAGGACGAGCAGGAATTAAGCTTGGGCATGCTTGATACGTCTCCAACGTATCTATAATTTTTTATTGTTCCATGCTATTATATTACCCCTTTTGGATGTTTATGGGCTTTATTTTACATATTTATATCATTTTTGGGACTGACCTACTAACCAGAGGCCCAGCCCGTATTGCTGTTTTTTTCGTATTTCAGTATTTCGAAGAAAAGGAATGTCAAACGGAGTCCAAACGAAATGAAACCTTCGGGAGCATGATTTTTGGAACGAACGTGATCCGGAGAACTTGGAGTGCAAGTCAAGAAGCAAACGAGGCGGCCAGGAGATAGGAGGGCGCGCCCACCCCTCCTGGGCACGCCCCTGTCTCCTGGGCCCCACAGGCGGCCACCGACGTACTCCTTCCTCCTATATATACCTACATACCCCGAAAACATCCAGGGAGCCAACAAAAAACAATTTCCACCGCCGTAACCTTCTGTATCCGCGAGATCCCATCTTGGAGCCTTCGCCGGCACTCCACCGGAGGGGGAATCGACCATGGAGGGTTTATACATCAACCCCATCTTTTATCTCACTAGCAAAACATGATCACACCTTAATGTTCCCTGGGTCTATCTTGAGAGAAGCCACTAGTGAAACAGATGGCCCCCGGGTCTATCTTTTATCATATAGGCTTTCAGTCTACTTTTATTTGCATCTTTACTTTTTGCATCTATATTACGAAATACCAAAAATATATTTATCTTATCATACTATATCTATCAGATCTCACTTTCGCAAGTGGCCGTGAAGGGATTGACAACCCCTTTATTGCGTTTGTTGCGAGTTCTTTGTTTGTTTGTGTAGGTGCGTGGACTTTTGAGGAGCCTCCTACTGGATTGATACCTTAGTTCTCAAAAACTAAGGGAAATACTTACGCTACTATTGCTGCATCACCCTTTCCTCTTCAAGGAAAACCAACAAAAGCTCAAGATATAGCAGACCTCAGTGATGCTACTTACATGTTGGGCATCAAGATCTATAAAGATAGATCGCTTGATAAGACTTTCGATGAGTACATACCTTCATAAGATTTTAAAGGAGTTCAAAATGGATCAGTCAAAGAAGGAGTTCTTGCCTAAGTTGTAAGGTGTGAAGTTGAGTAAAGACTCAAAACCGACCACGGCAGAAAATAGAAAGAGAATGAAAACTCATTCCCTATGCCTCAGTCGTAGGCTCTATAAAGTATGCTATGTTGTGTACCAGACCTATTGTGTACCTCACCATGAGTTTGGCAAGAGGGTACAATAGTGATCCAGGAATGGATCACTGGACAGTGGTCAAAATTATCCTTAGTAGAGTAAGGATATGTTTCTCGGTTATGGAGGTGACAAAGTGTTCGTCGTAAAGAGTTACGTCGATGCAAGCTTTGACACTAATCTCGATGACTCTAAGTCTTGATCTAGATACATATTGAAAGTGGGAACAATTAGCTAGAGTAGCTCCGTGCAGAGTATTGTAGACATAGAAATTTGCAAAATACATACGGATCTGAATGTTGCAGACCCGTAGACTAAAACTTATCTCACAAGCAAAACATGATCACACCTTAATGTTCTTGGGTGTTAAGCACATAGCAATGTGAACTATATTATTGACTCTAGTAAACCCTTTGAGTGTTGCTCACATGGCGATGTGAACTATGTGTGTTAATCACATGGTGATGTGAACTATTGGTGTTAAATCACATGGCAATGTGAACTAGATTATTGACTCTAGTGCAAGTGGGAGACTGATGGAAATATGCCCTAGAGGCAACAATAAAATTGTTATTTATATTTCCTTATATCATGATAAATGTTTATTATTCATGATAGAATTGTATTAACCAGAAACTTGATACATGTGTGAATACATACACAAAACAAAGTGTTCCTAGTATGCCTCTACTAGACTAGCTCGTTAATCAAAGATGGTTATGTTTCCTGACCATAGACATGTGTTCTCATTTGATGAATGGGATCACATCATTAGGGTAATGATGTGATGGACAAGACCCATCCGTTAGCTTAGCATTATGATCGTTGAATTATATTGCTATTGCTTTCTTCATGACTTATACATGTTCCTCTGACTATGAGATTATGCAACTCCCGAATACCGGAGGAACACCTTGTGTGCTATCAAACGTCACAACATAACTGGGTGATTATAAAGATGCTCTACAGGTGTCTCCGAAGGTGTTTGTTGGGTTGGCATAGATCGAGATTAGGATTTGTCACTCCGTGTATCGGAGGGGTATCTCTGGGCCATCTCGGTAATGCACATCACTATAAGACTTGCAAGCAATGTGACTAATGAGTTAGTTGCAGGATGATGCATTACGAAACAAGCAAAGATACTTGCTAGTAACGAGATTGAACTAGATATGGTGATACCGACGATCGAATCTCGGGCAGGTAACATACCGATGACAAAGGGAACAACGTATGTTGTTATGCGGTTTGACCGATAAAGATCTTCGTAGAATATGTAGGGGCCAATATGAGCATCTAGGTTCCGCTATTGGTTATTGACTGGAGATGTGTCTCGGTCTTGTCTACATAGTTCTCAAACCTGTAGGGTCCGCACGCTTAACGTTCAATGACGATTTGTATTATGAGTTATGTGATTTGATGTACCGAAGGTTATTCGGAGTCCTAGATGAGATCACGGACATGACGAGGAGTCTCTAAATGGTCGAGAGGTAAAGATCGATATGTTGAAAGGCTATATTCAGACATCAGAATGGTTCCGAGTGATTCAGGTATTTTTCGGAGTACCTAAGAGTTACGGGAATTCGCCAGGGAAGTAATGGGCCATAATGGGCCTCAAGGGGTGGCCGCGCCCCCTGATGAAGCCATGTACCTAGGCTAGGGTCATGGACCTGTCCAAGGTACCCTCCCCAAGGACATCTTTAGAAGAAACAGCCTTTCAGTCGACCTGGAAGGATTCCACTCGACGGACTCGAAGACACTCGACCATGAAGCCGTTTACTCGACCACCAGGAGATCTAGAGTCACTCTACACCCAAACGGTCTGTTATTAAGTGGTCTTTATGGTCATGATAGCACTTTATGTAGGGCGTTACCAGTAACGCCCGGCCTTAATGTACTTTAAACCCTGCATAACTGAGGGCCGGAGGGGTCTGGCAGACTCTATATAAGCCACCCCCCTCCTCAGTGTAAAGGGTTCGCACCCCTGTAACTCATACGCATATAATCCAGTCGACCGCCTCCGGGCTCCGAGACGTAGGGTTGTTACTTCCTCTGAGAAGGGCCTGAACTCGTAAATCCCTTGCGTATACAACTACTCCATAGCTAGGATCTTGCCTCTCCATACGTACACCCCTATTCTACTGTCAGGCTTAGAACCACGATAGTTGGCGCCCACCATGGGGCAGGTGTCTTAGCGACTTATTGGAGAAGTTGCAATCGTTTCGACTACCTTCATTATGGTTTTTGGCGGAGTTTTGGTTGAGGGCCGCGAGATCCGTCTCGGCGCGCTCACGTTCATCGCCGATGACTCCGCTTGGCTTCAGGAGGCTCCACTCGACACCGACGCGCTCCCAGTCCGCGGGGCAACGCACTTTCGCGCGTGTGTCCACGGCGTCCTCCTGCGGCAACCGTCGGCCCCGTATCGGTCGACTCCTGTGTCGTCCTCCCTCCCCGTCTCCCGCCAGCGCAAGCGCTCCGGTCGGTCGAGACTTCAGCAGTGGGTGAGGCACGCAGTGGCCCGCCGGTTGGCCACCCCCCAAGTCGCGGCGATCGAGCCCGACGAATCTCTCTACGGCCTGTTCGACCTGTCGATTGGCTCCGTTGAGACTGCATCCGAGTGCGATAGCAGTGATCCAGCGGCAGAAGTCCTGATGGTCAATGGACCGTGCAGCCCTCCCGGCTTCCCTCGCACCGACGGGGGAGTCGGCGGAGGCGACCCAGCACAGGTCCACGAGGAGTATCAACCCGAGCCACTCACTTCCTTGCAAAGAGAAGATCTTCGTCGCCGGAACATGGATGCGCTGCATACTCCAATCATTGGAGAAACCCCCAAGGCTCGTGCCTTGGAGGACGCGCGTTTGGCCAACTTGGCTGAGCGCACTCGACTGTAGAACCTCCAGGGAGCACTCGACGAGCGCGCGCGGCAACGAGTTCCAGACTCCAGTCGACGTCAACTCTTTCCACCACCGACTCAGGTATATCGAACTTCGATTCAGAATCTAGCGGCTGCAGCCCGTATAGCAGAGTTGATTCAGCCCTCCCAGTCAAAGGCCGGCAGAGGCTTGATGCAGATCAGAGATTTGCTCCGGGCAGCAGGAGATCAGAATTCAGCTGTATCTTAGTCGCGAAACCGGATTCACAGCAGATCTGTCGCTGCGAATACAGTCCAGTCGGCCCATAGCCCGAGATCGCCCTCGAGACGTGAGGGACGTGGAGGTCGGCGTGATCAGTATGATAACAGATTCGATCGCGATGGTCGACGTCGAGTTCCCAGTCCCACCCAAGGGGTGGGTCGTACGCTCCTCGAGAGCAAGATGACAGACGTCAGCATAGTGTTGGGCGAAGGGTTCCAGTTGACCCCAGAGAACCAGGCTTTGACGCGAGATCCATTATCGTGCAAGGTTTGGTCGACCGGAACAGAGCCCACCAAGAAGGCCATGACAGAGATGTGCCCACCAGCAGCAGAGTTCATGTCTCAGGACCAGAGTGTTTTAGCAGAGCCATCAGGGCCGCGGTGATTCCTCTCAACTTCAGGCTGGCGACTGGAGTTAGTAAGTTCACTGGTGAATCCAATCCCAATACTTGGCTTGAGGACTATCGAGTAGCTGTTCAGATTGGCGGCGGCAATGATGAGGTGGCCATGAAACACTTACATCTCATGTTGGAGGGCTCGGCCAGGGCATGGCTGAATCAGTTGGCACCTAGCAGCATTTAGACTTGGGAAGATCTTGCCCGAGTGTTTGTCAGAACATTTGAAGGAACTTGCAAGCGACTAGCAGGGTTGACAGAGCTGCAGGTTTGCGTGCAAAAGTCGAATGAGACCCTGAGGGATTACATCCAGAGGTGGATCACATTGCATCACACGATGGAGAATGTATTTGATCACCAAGCAGTCTGTGCCTTCAAGGAAGGCGTTAAGAACAGGGAGTTAAGTTTGAAGTTCGGTCGTACCGGAGACATGACTCTGAGTCGAATGAAGGAGATTGCCACTGTCGGTGTCAAAACCGGCGGATCTCGGGTAGGGGGTCCCAAACTGTGCGTCTAGGCGGATGGTAACAGGAGACAAGGGACACGATGTTTTTACCCAGGTTCGGGCCCTTTCGATGGAGGTAAAACCCTACTCCTGCTTGATTGATATTGATGATATGGGTAGTACAAGAGTGGATCTACCACGAGATCAAGGAGGCTAGACCCTAGAAGCTAGCCTATGGTATGATTGTTGTAATGGTTGTTCGTCCTACGGACTAAAACCCTCCGGTTTATATAGACACCGGAGAGGGCTAGGGTTACACAGAGTCGATTACAATGGTAGGAGATCTACATATCCGTATCGCCAATCTTGCCTTCCACGCCAAGGAAAGTCCCATCCGGACACGGGACGAAGTCTTCAATCTTGTGTCTTCATAGTCTTGGAGTCCGGCTGACGATGATAGTCCGGCTGTCCGGACACCCCCTAGTCCAGGACTCCCTCAGTAGCCCCTGAACCAGGCTTCAATGACGATGAGTCCGGCAAACATATTGTTCGGCATTGCAAGGCGGGTTCCTCCTCCGAATAATTCATAGAAGATTATGAACACCAGGATAGTGTCCGGCTCTGCAAAATAAAGTCCACATTCCACCGTAGAGAGAATAATATGTACACAAGTTCAATCTGCTGACGTATTTTGTGGCATGACGTCACACCACTACCAAGCCTTTACTTGAATCGTTTTTTATTATACCACCTCAGCGCGTTTAGCGAAGCGGTTTCCTTGGCACGTCTTGTCGAAGTAGAGATCGGGTTCCCCTTATTCCGGGATCCTCATCAATACGGACGTGGGTAACCCAACCGCGCCCGTCGCCCCGCCCCCTCTATCGAAGGCGAGTCCCAGACGGTCACGGAGACGGCTCTTGGTATTCTCCCTCTTTATAATAGGACCAAGGCTCGTTTCTTTTCTTCAATCCTCCATTGAATCTTCTCCCTGCTCCATGTTCCAGCACCCAGAGCCCTAGATTCGAGCGCTTCGGACCTTCAACAATGTCCGGCTCCGACCTTCAGGGCCGGTGGATGCCCTCCTCCATCACGGAGGAGGATGTGCTAAGGCTGCGAGAGGCCAAGTACCTGTCTTACGAGATTTCGCACAGGTTGCCTGCCGAAGGGCAGGCCATCCCCACCCCCGAGCCCGGCGAGTACGTCATCTTTGTATCCCACCTCCGTCGGGGTTTAGGCTTCCCGATGGATCCTTTTGTGAGAGGGCTCATGTTCTACTATGGGTTGGAATTCCACGACTTGGCTCCGGAGTCCATCCTCCATATTTCTGCATTTATTGTCGTCTACGAAGCCTTCCTCCGCGTCACCCCCCACTTCAGCCTGTGGCTGAAGACCTTCAATGTGGAGCCGAAGATGATCGGGGGGCGTCAAGCAGAGTGCGGCTGGGCGGCCGTAAGCAGGAGGGCTGATACCCCGTGGCCTGAGGGCTCCTTCCAAGAGGAGCTCGGCTTGTGGCAGCAGGAGTGGTTCTATATCACCGCTCCGAAGGGCAGCAGGCAGAAGCCGCCGCCCTTATTCCGCTCGGGACCTCCACGACGGTCGATGTCGTGGGTCAACCAAGGGCTCAACTGGGGGCCGTCAAAGGACGTGCCCCTACTGCAGGGCCGGATTCGAGACCTCCAAGCGAGGGAGATCGATCTGGTTGTGGTAATGCAGGTCATGCTGATTAGGCGTCTCCTGCCCTGCAAACGCCGCCCTCTCTGGCTGTGGGAGTTTAATCCGGAGGGACCACGGATTCTTCAACACTTCATGGGTATGACACCCGTGGAGATGTACAAATTATTCTTCGGATCACGAGAGGCGTGTCCGGAATTGACCGAGGATGCCGGCCTAAGCTGCAATCGCCCGGATACACAAGTAAGTAGCTCCGACTCCGGACATACCATCTGTTTGCCTTTCTATGATTCGCCTTTTGACCGATTTCCTTCTAAACAGGAGTGGATAGCGCAAGCAAAACTGATATGGTGTTCGGCCCCCCTCCCAGAGACCGCGCCGGATCCCGTGCTGGTCAGGATGCTGGACGTTGCACCTTCAGAGGAAGGCGAAGGGGAAAATAGAGGAGCTACCGCCTCGCCCAAGGAGGCTCTTGAAAGAGGGGGGATCGAGAATCCCTCCCTCCAGGGGGAGAAGAGGACCGCCTCCGAAGACCCGGAGGCCAAAGCCCCTAAGCGGGGGGAAAAATCTTCACCAGAGGGTCCTGCGTCCGGGGAAGCCCCGGCCGCACATTCTCCCTTAAAGGATCAGCCCTCCAGCGAGCCGTAAGTAGAAAAAGGGGAGTTTGGTAATAAGAGACATCCCTATTTGTGCTTCTGAGGATAACCGAAGTTTTTACCTTGTAGTTCGGATCTCCGACCTTCTCAGATGAGCTCGTCTTCGGGGGACCTTCGTCCGGAGATGGTGGAGAGCGAGACGCCTCCATCTGCTGCGCTGTCGGATAGGGAGGACGAGCCTGAAGTGTCATCATGGAGGGTATCCCCGAGCCCGGCAGAGCCGAGGAATTCGGCGCCGACTGGTGTTCGGCCGGGGGAGCTGAAGGATCTACTTGAGAGGGCGTCCATCTCAGAAGATCACCATGCATTGATGAGTATGGTGATTGGAATAATTTCGTCCGCCGAAAGCGGATTGCATAATGCCGTCAGGAGTTTGCTGGCGGGGTTTGAGGTACGTAAAAATGACACACCTTTTGATAGTTTTACAGATAAAGTGTGCCCTGTATAGATAGTGGCCCCTGAGAGTCGGTAGGTTATCGAAAGCGACAGCGTGCCGAGGATCAAAATCACAGGTTTCAATTTTCGCCGTTCCTATGCAGGTGGCAGATCGTCCGGGGGCCAGCCGGACTAATGGAGTTGCTGAACTAAAGCGGCAACTCGACGTTGCGGATGCGGACATCGCGCTAGTCAATAGGCGACTTGATGAGTCGCAAGGTAAGTGTTTCTTTGCGGTCAGTTAGTAAGGGAGCCGAAGCCCACGCTTTACAACATGTGTGTGAAATGCAGATGGTGCCGCTGCTGTGGAGAGCCTTCGGGCCGAACTTGCTCAAGCCAAGGAGCAAACCAGAAGGAGTAATGCGGCGGCCTCGAGGGCGGCCGAAGAGTTAGAAGCCGAAAGGGCTGCACACTGCCGAAGCAGGGAAGAGATGGCCGAAATGGCTGTGAAGATAAAAGAAGCTACCGACCGCAATGAGGTTCTTGAAAAGGAGCGCCTAGCGGAGTGAGAAGACCTGGGGAAGGCCACCGCCGAAGCCAAGGATGCCTGTTCTGCAATGCGGGCTATAAAGGAGGAGTTGCGGCAAGCCGGAGACATTGTGGCTGGCAAGCCCTTTCTGCTGCGCTGAAGGTTTACGGATCCAAAGTATGCTCAACTTGGCCAGCTGTGGGGTCCGGAGGATCCTTATATGGACTTAGCAGCGAGTGCGGCGGATGCCGTTGTGCACTTCCGGAGCCAGAAGGATCACAAGACAGAAGAGCTGTTTTGGTCTCAATTCCATAGTCCGGAGCATTCACTTCCGCTGACCGACCGGTTGGCCGAGTGGGCTGAGCTGAATAGGTTGTCCGGGCTTGCCATGATGGATATCGTGACTCATGTCTGGCCGGATAGGCCCAAGCCGACGAGCTATTTTGGCTTATTGCAGCAATTTCTTGGGGCGGTGCCGCATATCAAGGCGATGAAGCGGTCGGCCTGCATAGAGGGTGCACGGATGGCTCTCGCCCGTGTGAAGACACATTGGATAGAGATGGATGCCACCGCTGTTGCGACCCAGGGTTCGGACGAGAGCCGGTTACCCGCCAAGCACTATTTTGGGGAAGTTCTGCGTGGTGCTCGTGTAATAGAGTCGCAGTGCTCGAAATATGTCACGTTCAAATGAACGTTTTATTTTGTAAAACAATGTTTATGATGTAAGCGCTTTTTGTACTTGTGCGTTCAAGTATTGAAATAACTCCTATGCTGCCGTTTATGTATACGTGTGTATAACCTGAAAGATGGCAGTCGTCGGCTTCAGCCCCCACGCACAAGGTGCGGGGGTGTTCGCAAAAATAGCACATTTTCACACTTAATCCGACGTCTCGGTCCTGTGAAGGAGGTGGTAGCGTAGCAAACGAGGCAACCACACTATAATGCTTTATCACTTTCACTTAGCCATGGGAGTTCGAGGGTGGGGCTACGATATAGCCCCTGGGGGCACCACACTATCCAAATTCGGGGCGCGTATGTGCCTGACCGGGAAACGGTCTATCGTTAAAGCGGAGGAATTCTAAACATTCATGTGGTCGATCGAGTGGTTGACCAGTCTCTCGATGTATCATGACAGTCAGTTTTTGGCTTTCTCTACTGAGGTGCTCGCCCAGCCGAACTGGGCACAATCGCAGTAGTTCTCCTGGTGCCGCGTTAGCCGATGATACGGAACGTAAGGCAGCAAAACACAGGAGCCGGGCAAACCCAACATTTGACCAAAGACATGATCCGGAGCTGATGCATATAAGGCCTAACTCGAGACGCCGAACACTCCCTAAGGTGTTCGGTCTTTATAATAACGGGCGGAACAATGCCCTAAGCCCCTAGTGTCCAGGTACGGGCGAGGTCCTTTGACGCGGCCGATGCCAAAACGTCAGTCTCCTCTCTGGTTATCATGAAAAACCAGGGGATTATAGCAACAAGAGACAGTAAAAAAGGTCTACGCAGGGTCTTAATCTGAAAAGAATCCTTGCAACGGGTCCCTACCGCACGTCTGCGCCTGTGTCTCCGTTGTGCCGTATCCTGGACGGGTGTGCATGTTGTTCATCTGTAAAAAGAGAGGAACTTAGTTTGAAAATAAATCGTGTGAAAAGTGCATAAAAAATTGAAATATTAATAAATTAATAAAGCTGAGCCTATATTAGCTCATTGTTGCTTATATGCACAGCCCCTTGTGAAGGGGTGTGCGGCTAGGGAGCCCCTAGCTTTTTTATGCCGGACTCATCTAGCCGTGTCCGGGGTCTTTGAATGACCCTCTTAATGAAATGATGCCACGTGGACCGGGCATTTTAAGTGTAAGAGATGCGTAATGTGGTATTGCATTAAAGCGGACAAAAGCTTCACGTCCCAATAGTGCTTGATAGCCACTTTTGAATGGGGCGACATGAAAGATTAGCTTTTCGCGTCGGAAGTTGTCCGGTGACCGGAACACAACTTCTAGTAATAGGGAGCCTGTGCACTTGGCGTAAGGGCCTGGCATCACTCCTTTAAAGGAAGTGCGGCTATGTCAAATTTTAGTAAGGTCTATCCCCAACTTGCGGATTGTGTTCGGATATTGCAGGTTTAAATCGCTGCCGCCGTCCATCAGGACTTGTGTAAATTGTAGTCCGTCGATTATAGGATCCAATATCAGAGCAGTCCATCCCGCATTTCGAACATTTCTGGAATAATCCAGGTGGTCAAAAGTGATTGGTTTTGACATCCAATCTCGAGGTTCCGCTGGGGTGGACCGTGCGACACCTGTCTTAGCGGGTGCCGCATTGTTTTTCCGTACTATCACATGAAGTGAGTTTACTGCTTTGACTTCTTGTGGGAAAGTCTTTTGTTTTCCGGTGCTCTGCTGGTGGGGTTCGTCATCGTCCT
The DNA here is from genome assembly GCF_018294505.1 of Triticum aestivum. NCBI lineage: Eukaryota > Viridiplantae > Streptophyta > Magnoliopsida > Poales > Poaceae > Triticum > Triticum aestivum. The sequence goes on from NC_057807.1 coordinate 66,038,583, forward strand.
CCCTTGGCGCGTCGAGCCCCTTGTGTTCCGCATTGAGTCGGCCGGACTGTTTAAAAACCCAACAATCTCGGTGGGTGTGGTTCGCAGGCCTTCTGGAGGTACTGTGGATTTGACATATCCGATCCAAAATTTTGTTTAAGTTGGATAGCTCATCACTGTTGTCCTTAAGAGGCAGTGTTTTATTGTTTGGCCGCGAGCTTTTGAATCCGGCGTTGACCGCCGTATTCTTTGGGCTTTTTTCTTTATTCCGGCGCTGATCCTTTCTGCACCGTGATTTTCCGTTTCCATCTCTGATCTCGGATGTACTCGGGTAAATGGTGCTGCATCTTGCTAGCCAGCTGTCTTCCCCCGCGCAAAAGCGGGTCATGAGGCTTGTTAGCACGGCCACTGTCCTCGGCTTCTCTTGGCCGAGGTGTCTGGCGAGCCATTTGTCTCGGACGTTGTGTTTAAAAGCTGCTAAGGCTTCCGCGTCCGGACAGTCGACTATTTGGTTCTTTTTGGTAAGGAACCTGTTCCAGAATTTGCGTGCTGACTCTCCGGGCTGTTGAGTTATATGACTTAGATCGTCTGCATCCGGAGGGCGGACATAGGTCCCTTGAAAATTTGCTCTAAACGCGTCCTCAAGCTCTTCCCAACTTCCAACAGTGTTTTCTGGGAGGCTTTTGAGGCAATGCCGAGCTGGCCCTTTCAGCTTGAGGGGTAGATATTTTATGGCGTGGAGATCATCTCCTCTAGTCATCTGTATGTGTAGTATGTAATCCTCTATCCGGACTCCAGGGTCTGTTGTTCCGTTGTATGCCTCTATGTTTATGGGTTTGAACCCTGCCGGAAATTCATGATCCAGCACCTCATCGGTGAAACATAGTGGGTGTGCGGCGCCCCTGTATTTGGGTGTGCCACTGTCTTCAAACACTTGGCGTGTTGTGTTTCTTCCTGGGGCCCTCTTTTTTGGCCCGTAAATGGACCTGGCTAGGCCATCTGTTTTCCCAGGATCATGAGTCGGCTTGTGTGCGGCGCCACTTGTCGTTTTTGGCCTGTCATCTGGCTGTCTATCCGGCCAGGCGGCCTCTTTGTTTTTTGACTGTGGGGGCTCTATGGCTTCCTCGTCAAATTCTGGCAGCAGCTTGCACTTCGGGTAGCTCTTTGTTTGGTGGCCATTGCCATATTTGTCTGCGGTCTTGAGTACTTTGCTCCACCTCATTCTGAGTAAGTCTTCGGCTGTTTTGAGCTTCCGTTTTTCCTTCTTCAGACTTCTTGCAGTGGCGACGAGTCTTTTGTGAAGGTTCTTATGCTCCGGTGGTGTGTCCGGTGTGAGGTCGTCTGGACTGTTGGTTTCGCCAGGCATGGATTGATTATCCGATTCATCCTATTCGGACGGTTGATTGGTTGCATGTTCGTCATCCACTGGTTTGCCCTGCTCTATTGCTTGGTCGTTAGGAATGCTGTTTTTGTCGAGGCGGGGCTTAGGGCGGCGTTTGCGTTGTCGTTTTGGTTGTTTATCGGCGGGATTATCCTTTGTCGCGCCCCGTTGTTCTTCGTTATCGCTTCCTTTTGGGGTATCTACCATATATACGTCATGTGTTGGGGTGGTCTTCCAGTGCCCTGTAGGCGCTAGTTCTTGATTGTCTCCGGCATCGTCGTCCATTCCATCGATGTCTTCGGAGTCGTAGTCTAGCATGTCGGTTAGATCGTCGATAGTGGCGCAAAGTGGGTGGTGGGTGGGCTTTGAATTTCTTCGTCGTCCGCATCCCAACCATCCTGGCCGTAGTCCAGCCAGGGCTCTCCAGATAGCGAGAGGTGCTTTAGCGAATTTAGGATGTCGCCAAAGGGTGAGTGCTGAAGGATGTCCGCAGCGGTGAGCTTCGTGATCGGCGCCCAATCGGATTCGATTGGCAGGGGCGCAGGAGGTTTGGAGTCCGGCAGGGAGTCTGGCACCTCGGAGTCACGAGCTTTATAAGGGACGAGGTCAGCGTTCGGCTCCATCGCCGTGGAAGTTGCAGCTCCCGAGGCGGTGTCCAGCCACCCGTCCTCGATCTGCGCAGTCGGCTCCGGACTATGGGTCGGAACGGATTCATGTGCGGCCTCCAAGGTTCTGTCCGGCGGCAGAGTTAGATCATGCCCATCGTGACAGTGCGGCACGCTCGGCTGTGGCTTGGATCCATCGAAGATCAAGTCTCCGCGGATATCCGCCGTGAAGTTTAGGCGTCCAAATCTGACTTGACGGCCAGGGGCGTAGCTTTCGATCTGCTCCAGATGGCCAAGTGAATTGGCCCGCAGTGCGAAGCCGCCGAATACGAAGATCTGTCCGGGGCGAAAAGTCTCACCCTGGACGGTGTTGTTGTTGGTTGAAGAAGCCATCAAGCCTATCGGTGACGACATAGAGGAACTCTCAGTGAAAGCACCAATGTCGGTGTCAAACCGGCGGATCTCGGGTAGGGGGTCCCGAACTGTGCGTCTAGGCGGATGGTAACAAGAGACAAGGGACACGATGTTTTTACCCAGGTTCGGGCCCTCTCGATGGAGGTAAAACCCTACTCCTGCTTGATTGATATTGATGATATGGGTAGTACAAGAGTGGATCTACCACGAGATCAAGGAGGCTAGACCCTAGAAGCTAGCCTATGGTATGATTGTTGTAATGGTTGTTCGTCCTACAGACTAAAACCCTCCAGTTTATATAGACACCGGAGAAGGCTAGGGTTACACAGAGTCGGTTACAATGGTAGGAGATCTACATATCCGTATCGCCAAGCTTGCCTTCCACGCCAAGGAAAGTCCCATCCGGACACGGGACGAAGTCTTCAATCTCGTGTCTTCATAGTCTTGGAGTCCGGCTGACGATGATAGTCTGGCTGTCCGGACGCCCCCTAGTCCAGGACTCCCTCAGCCACCGAATATGCCAATGGTGAAGAAGAGGATCGGCTCCGGAGTGGCAAGTACAAGCCGACTGCTCATGAAACCGGAGGAGGGAACTCCAGTCGGAAGCAGAAGTGGAAAGCCGAGCCAGCTGCTCCTAGAGAAGCCTTGGCCGTGACTCAAGGCAAGTTTAAAGAGAAGCCCAAAGGATCTTGGAACCCCAAGAAGGTGAAGGACATGGAAGGAAACGATGTGATGGATTTGCCATGCCACATCCACATGAAGAAAGACGAGGAGGGTAACTTCATTTACCCGAAACATACCACTCGCCAGTGCCGACTCTTAATCCAGCAGTTTCCGGGGAAACAACCCAAGGATAAGGATAAGGAGTCAGACAAGGTTGAGGACAAAGAGGACAGTGATGGAGGATACCCCTATGTCAATTCCACCCTAATGATTTTTGTTGATGTTGAGAGCAAAAGTCGATTGAAAGTTATCAACCGTGAGGTGAATATGGTTGCTACGGCGACACCCAGTTATCTGAAATGGTCTCAGACCGCCATCACATTCGACCAGTCTGATCATCCGACACACATAGCCACCCCTGGGAGGCAAGCTTTGTTGGTCGACCCAGTCGTCGAAGGCACTCGACTGACTAAGGTTCTGATGGATGGTGGCAGCAGCCTGAATATATTATATGCGGAGACGCTGAAGGGAATGGGCATTCCGATGTCCAGACTCAGTACCAGCAACATGAGTTTCCATGGTGTCATTCTGGGGAAGAAGGCTGAGTCACTCGGCCAAATTGCTCTTGATGTGGATTTCGGTGATTCAAAGCATTTCCGCAAAGAAAATTTAACATTTGAAGTTGTGGATTTCCAGAGTGCTTATCACGCTATTTTAGGCAGGCCAGCTTATGCACGGTTCATGGCCTGACCATGTTACGTGTACCTCAAATTGAATATGCCTGGTCCCAAGGGTGTGATCACCATCACTGGCAATCGGAAAAAGGCAGAAGAGTGCTTTCAGAAGGGCTCAAAGATCGTCGATGCTCAGATAACAGTAGTGGAGCTGCGGGAATACCAGAAAAATGCAGATCCGAGTGATTTATTGCGGGCCAAGAAGCCCGCCACAGAGTCAGCGTTCCAGTCGTCTGGTGAGACAAAGCCCGTTCACATTCACCCGACCGACCCTAGTGCTGCTCCGACTCATATCTCCACAATACTCGACTCTAAATAGGAAGAAGCGCTCATCCAGTTCCTCCGTGAGAACTGGGACATCTTCGCATGGAAGCATGCTGACATGCTGGGTGTTCCCAGGGGGCTGGCTGAGCATCGTCTACGAGTCGACTCAAAAGTGAAACCTGCCAAAGAACATCTTCGACGGTCCACCGTCCAGAAGAGTTTATCCGAGAGTTTATCCGAGAAATTTACCACTCCGAGTGGCTCGCCAATGTTTTCATGGTCCCCAAGAAGGACAAGTCACTTCGCATGTGCATTGATTTCAAACATATCAATCAGGCCTGCCCGAAAGATCATTTTCCTCTCACCCGCATCGACCGAATAGTCGACTCAACTGCGGGATGTGAGCGCCTGTCTTTTTAGACGCTTATTCCGGTTACCATCAGATCCGTCTGTATGGACCCGACAAGATCAAAACAACTTTCATCACTCCATTCGGATGCTTCTGCTATGTCACCATGCCATTCGGCCTCAAGAATGCTAGAGCCCCGTTCATGAGGATGATTCAGAAGTGTTTACTCACTCAAATCAGTCGGAACGTGGAAGCATACATGAATGATATTGTGGTCAAATCACGGAAGGGTTTCGACCTGTTGACTGACCTCGCTGAAACATTTGCCAATCTCAGGAGGTATGATATCAAGCTTAATCCATCAAAGTGCACATTCGGAGTTCCTGGCGGAAAGTTACTCGATTTTCTCATTCCCGAACGAGGAATCGACGCCAACCCAGAAAAAGTTGGCACTATACTCCAAATGAAATGCCCCATGCGTGTACACGATGTCCAGAAGCTTACTGGATGCTTGGCCGTGTTAAGTCAATTCATCTCTCGCCTCGATGAAAAGGCATTGCCTCTTTACCGACTGATGAAGAAGTCAGACAAGTTCGAGTGGACTCCAGAAGCTGATGCGGCATTTGCAGAGCTAAAAGCTCTACTCTCCACCCAACCGGTGCTTGCTGCTCCAATTAGCAAAGAGCCTTTGTTGATTTACATTGCAGCCACAGGACAAGTCGTCAGTACAGTACTTACGGTCGAGCGGGAAGAAGAGGGGAAAGCCTTCAAAGTTCAGCGCCTAGTATATTATCTTTCCGAAGTGCTGACCCCATCGAAGCAAAGATACCCTCATTATCAGAAGCTTGTATATGGGATTTACATGACCACGAAGAAGGTTGCTCATTATTTCTCTGATCATTCCATTACAGTCGTCAGCGACACCCCATTATCAGAGATTCTGCACAACAGAGATGCAACTGGTCTAGTGGCAAAATGGGTGATTGAACTTCTTCCCTTGATATCAAGTTTGAGGCAAAGAAAGCCATCAAGTCCCAAGTTGTAGCAGATTTCATCGCCGAGTGGATTGAACAACAGTTACCGACTCAAGTTCACTCGGAGCACTGGACCATGTTCTTTGACGGTTCTAAGATGTTGAATGGTTCTGGTGCTGGGGTGGTATTGGTTTCCCCCAGAGGAGATAAGCTCATATATGTGCTCCAGATCCACTTTGATTCCTCCAACAATGAAGAAGAATACGAAGCACTTCTATATGGGTTGCGTATGGACATTTCACTCGGCGTCTGTTGCCTTATGGTTTATGGCGACTCAGATTTGGTGGTCAATCAGGTGATGAAGGAGTGGGACGTCAGAAGCCCAGCTATGACTGGTTACTGCAATGCAGTGAGAAAGCTTGAGAAGAAATTTGAGGGGTTAGAGATCCATCATATACCCCGATTGAAAAATCAAGTGGCTGATGATTTGGCGAAGATAGGTTCCAAGAGAGAAGCCATTCCCAGTAATGTGTTTTTGGAATATATCCATACTCCATCAGTTCAGGAAGATCCTTTTACCGAAGAAGCTCCGCAGCCAAAAAGTGTCACAGATCTGACTGAAGTTGAAGTTCCAGCAGTGGTCAACCTGATCATGGAAGCGTTGGTCATCACTCCCGACTGGACAGAGCCGTACATCGTGTATATCTTAAGGAAAGAGCTCCCAGAGAATGAAGAAGAGGCTCGACAGATTGTCCGCCGATCCAAAGCCTTTACCGTGATAAAGGGACAGTTGTACAGAGAAAGTGCGACTTGAGTCGGTCAGAAATGTATAACGCCAGAAGAAGGTCGGATAATCCTTGACGATATCCACTCGGGGACCTGTGGCCATCATGCGTCCTCTCGAACCATTGTGGCTAAAGCATACCGAGCGGGATTTTACTGGCCGAGAGCAAATGAAATGGCAAAGGAGATAGTCGACAAGTGTGAAGGATGTCAGTTTTACTCCAATCTATCGCACAAACCCGCCTCAGCCTTGAAAACCATTCCACTCGTCTGGCCCTTCGCTGTTTGGGGGTTAGATATGGTTGGACCACTGAGAACTGGCAGGAGCGGCTTCACTCACTTGCTAGTAGCAGTCGACAAGTTTACCAAATGGATTGAAGCTAAGCCTATAAAGAATCTGGATGCTGGCACTGCTATCAGCTTCATCAGAGAGTTGGTATTCAGGTATGGAGTTCCGCATAGCATCATCACTAACAATGGGTCAAACTTTGATTCAGAAGAATTCAGAGCCTTTTGCACATCTCAAGGCACACGAGTCGACTATGCTTCAGTCGCTCACCCCAAGTCGAATGGACAAGCCGAACGAGCATATGGTCTAAATCTCAAAGGGCTAAAACCCCGACTGATGCGCAATCTCAAGCACGCGGCAGGTGCATGGGTCGACGAACTTCCGTCAGTACTTTGGGGATTAAGGACCACACCTAACCGGTCGACTGGGAGAACTCCGTTCTTCTTGGTCTACGGAGCTGAAGCAGTCTTGCCGAGTGACCTGCTTCACAACGCACCCCGAGTCGAACTCTACACTGAAGATGAAGCAGAGCAAGACCTATAGGACACAGGCGACCTTCTAGAAGAAGAAAGAGAGATGGCCGTGATCCGATCGACCATTTATCAGCAGGACTTACGTCGCTTCAATGCCAGAAACGTGAAGAGTCGAGCCTTCCAAGAAGGAGATTTGGTTCTCCGAGTGGATCAGCAGAAGCCACACAAGCTTGCTCCTACTTGGGAAGGTCCCTTCATCGTCACCAAAGTTCTCCACAATGGGGCGTACCGCCTTTACAATGTCGGTCACCAGATTGACGAGCCCCGAGCTTGGAACGCGGAGCTGCTCCGCCCCTTTTATACTTAAGTATTCACTCGGATGAGATGTGATAAAAGTACTTCTGTAGTTTATTTATCAAAGACAAGAGTGTTATGATTTTCCCAGTGATTGTTGTTACTTTTGTTTACATGAGAAGTCCCCCAATGGGTGGCTTAGCTGCGAATCTGTTTCGCCTAAGTTTGTAAAAAAATCCTTGCCGAGTGGTGAGCCAGTCTCCCACTCGGGGGCTTAGCTGTGAATCTGTTTTTCCTAAGTACTTTCAAATCCTACCGAGTGGTGAGCCAGCCTCCCACTCGGGGGCTTAGCTGCAGTCCAAGTACTCACCTAAGTTCAAAAAAATCCTATCGAGTGGTGAGCCAGCCTCCCACTTGGAGGCTTAGCTGCAGTTCAAGTACTCGCCTAAGTTAAACAAAATCCTGCCGAGTGGTGAGCCAGCCTCCCACTCGGGGGCTTAGCTGCAGTCCAAGTACTCGCCTAAGTTAAACAAAATCCTGCCGAGTGGTGAGCCAGCCTCCCACTCGGGGGCTTAGCTACAGCCCAGTGCTCGCCTAAGTACTTAATACAATGTGCGTTTCGCAAGGAGGACAAGGTGCAGGTCAACTGCTACCTTCTCCTTCCGAGCTATGCCACAAATACAATGTGCGTTTCGCAAGGAGGACAAGGTGCAAGTCGACTGCTACCTTCTCCTTCCGAGCTACGCCACAAATACAATGTGCGCCCCGCAAGGAGGACGAGGTGCAAGTCGACTGCTACCTTCTCCTTCCGAGCTACGCCACAAATACAATATGCGCCCCGCAAGGAGTACGAAGTGCAGGTCGACTATTACCTTCTCCTTCGGAGGTACGCCACATAAAATCCTACCGACTGGAGAGCAAACCTCCCACTCGGGGACTTAGCTGCAGCCCAGTGCTCGCCTAAGTTTTTGAGAATCCTACCAAGTGGAGAGCAAACCTCCCACTCGGGGGCTTAGCTGCAGCCCAGTGCTCGCCTAAGTTTTTGAAAATCCTACCGAGTGGAGAGCAAACCTCCCACTCGGGGGCTTAGCTGCAGCCCAGTGCTCGCCTAAGTTTTTGAAAATCCTATCGAGTGGAGAGTAAACCTCCCACTCGGGGGCTTAGCTGCGGCCCAGTGCTCGCCTAAGTTTTTGAAAATCCTACCGAGTGGAGAGCAAACCTCCCACTCGGGGGCTTAGCTGCAGCCCAGTGCTAGCCTAAGTATGAGATTCATTCCGCTCTGCAAGAGTGACGAGGTGCAAGTCGACTGCTACCTTCCCCTTCAGAGCTCCGCCACAAATACAATGTGCGCTCCATCCCGATCTGCAAGGACGCAAGTCGACTGCAATCTGTGCTTCATTCCTACTTGCAGGAGTGCATCACAAGCACTAGCATATATTCCGAGCGAAGAACAATGTTCGTTCGAAGAAAAATGCAAACATATTCAACGGCAAACCCAAGTTCAGATAGCATCCTACGGATCCAGAAGTGCTCAGGCACCGAGCCTGTTAAAGTTTACCGGTTACAAAAACCACTCGGCATTCCGAGGCAAGTTTAAGTTATCAAGCATAGAAGTTTTTTACTCCTCCGGTGGAGGACTGGAAGGCACGACAAACTCGTCCAGGTCGATTCCATCTATAATCCGAGTGGTAGCAGCAATGAAGGTCTCCATGTAAGATCGGAAGTCATGCTTCTTGGTATTGGCCACCTTGAGAGAAGCCAGCTTGTCCTCTCGCGCGTCCTTGCAGTGAACACGAACCAGAGACAGAGCAACATCAGCACCACACCTGGCAGAAGACTTCTTCCATTCTTGAACTCGATTTGGAACTTCGTTCAGTCGAGTCATCAGAGACTTGAGGTCATTCTAAAGTGTTTCCCCCGGCCAGAGTGTTGTGTCGATGCGCGACGTTGCAACCTTCAGTCTAGCAAGATAGTCGACCACAACAGCAACACGAGACTTCAGTCGAAGCATGTTCATGGCGGCTTCATCCTTCACAGGAGAGTTGATGGGATCTAGGCTTGTCTCCACTCGACCAGTCTCTTCCTCAAAGTTTTGGCAGCATTCTGTAAACACAACCCAAAGATAAGCCAACAGTTTTGTCGTAAGTCCATAATTACAAGCCAGTCAGATATAAGGGATTACCTTCAAGCATGAGGAATAACTTCTTGGCGAGCCCTCCCAGGTAAACCTCTAGATCATTCTTCTTTCCCGCCAGTTCGCTACCCTTGTCGCTCAGGGCTATCTTGTCATTCTTCAGTCGACTGACCTCCTTGTTGGCCGCGTCGAGAGCAGCTTTCAGATTGGTATTCTCCTCTTCAAGTTTGCTGATTGAAGCCAGCTTTTCTTCTGCGAGTTTTGTCTTGTCCGAAGCCGCCTTCTGCGCCTCGACGAGGTCAAGGTCCTTCTTCTTCAGAGCATCCTTCAGTTTATCTTCAAAATGATAGTGAGATCAGACTCAGGAATGGACAAGAAATAAGGGCAGTCGTCAAGGTTCTCACCAAACATACCTTTTGCCTCCTCCTTCGCCTTCGTGAAGTTCTCCTGGACAAGATTCAGATCAAGTTCGAGATGGATATGCTTGTTCTCCAACTCAATATAACGAGCCACAAGCTCGCAAGATTTCTGCGAAAGATCAATCGACAGACATCAAAGATAGGTCACCTTCGAGTGACTAAGAGAAAAATCGTAGCATATCTAAGACTACAGCCGAATCAAAATATTCAACTGTAGTCTCGGGACTACACCCAATGGGTGCACTCAGCGTGCCCCCACTGGTTCTATCGGCTCGGGTCGATCAGTCGACCAAAAGAGACAAAAAGGCTAACTGCCAGCAGTTAGCCACAGTTTCAAAAAAAATGTTCTTCAGACCATAGTCGATTGGCAGCAGTCGACCACGGTCTCGGGGACTACACCTAGTGGGTGCACTCAGCGTGCCACCACTGGTTCCATGATTCCATTCGACCATATCGAGTGGAGAAAGTAAAGAGAAAAAGTTCAAGGTATAAAGACTATAGTCGACTGCCAGCTGTCCACCATAGTCTCGGGGACTACACCCAGTGGGTGCACTCAGCGTGCCCCCACCAATCCAGATATTCAATTGACACACCCAGTGGGTGTACAGATACTAAGATCTTCAGAAAGAAAAGTTTTCAGGTACCATATCCTAACAAAACAAGCGGTGATCAACTAACCTGGACATTGCTCTGAAGGGCTGAACTTGCATCATAAGCCTCTTGGCTGGCGTCTCGGATCGCCTTCACCTGCTCCATCATGACCCCCGCCTGGCGTATAGCTTCTTTAGCAGCGCCTGCTTGGTCCTCTGGGACGTGGTGGGTGGAGAAAAGGGAAGGCGGATCAGCACTCAACGACGAAGGGTGAGCACTCGTCAGCGGCACAGCAAAGGACATGGTAGTCCGAGTGACGTTTCCCCCCTCCGGAACCAGCGTCTCAGGTGCTGATACAACCTGAGCAGTCTTGCCAGCAGACGTCTTCCTGTTCTTCCTCTGCCTCAGTGGCTCCTCATCGTCATCATCAGGGAGATCAATGATGATATTAGGTGGAGCTACAGAAAAGATTCAAAGTTAAAAATGAAGATCCTATCGACCGAAAGCGAAACTACAGAGATCATACCGGGGTTGGAAGTGACAGCATCCTCCATTTCTTGATCTTCATGTCTGGTTGAGGTCTCAGAAGTAGCAGCACTGCGATTTCAGAAATCAGTCGGTCAGCAAACGAGTCGACCAAGAGTGTATCCATGTTAAACAAGAAAACACAAGATATGCCATTACCCGGAAATAGTGGGAATCACCATCCTCATCTTCGGCAGGGCCTTCGTCGGTTTTGATGAAGCCGCTTGGGGTTGCTTCGACGCTTTCTCAGTCGGTGCCGGAGAGGTCGTCCGAGGACGTTTGGTCGACTGCCCAACAGGCACGGCCGCCTTGCCGCGCTCGATTGCAGGGTCATGGACGAGCTTGGATCGTCTTTCAGTACGGGGAGGCTCGACTTCCTCCTCCTCTTCCTACTCCTCTTCCTCATCAGAGCCGGCATCTTCTTCACCCTCCTCGCCATCGGATTCCCACTCCTCCTGACTTTCACCCCCACTCCCTTCCTCCTCTTCGGTCTGTTCTTGCGCCCCATTGGGCGTCGAATACATCTCGGTAGTGACCTGGAAGACAACAAACAAGACAAACGTCAGTCGACCGAGTTGTAGCAAAACGGAATGAAGGAAACAGGATTACGGTCGGAGGTAAGTGATTAGACCTTGTCCGGTTCGTATGACTGGTCGAGTGGCGGGATCCTCCTGGCTCCACGGGGGTTATCTTTGTTCCCTGTGATGGCAGTCATCCACCTTTCCAGTGTGGCATCATCGACCTCCTCCGGGTGGACCAGAGTGGTGTCTTCAGTACCAGAGTACATCCACATCGGGTGGCCTCGATATTGAAGTGGCTGAATGCGCCGTCGAAGGAAAACCTCCAGAAGATCCATGCTAGTCACCCCGTCACGGATGAGCTGGACTACACGCTCTACCAACACCTTAACCTGAGCCTTCTCCTTCGGGACCACCTTCAGAGAGGACGGCTTGTTCACTCAGTCCATGGAGAAAGGAGGGAGTCCAGTCGACTGACCTGGCGTCGGCTAGTCTTGGCAATAGAACCAGGTCGACTGCCACCCTCGGACTGACTCGGGAAGGATCATGGCTGGAAAAGCACTTTTACTCCTCATTTGAACCCCAAGACCCCCACACATCTGGATTACTTGGGTTTTCTCGTCACTCGGACTAGCCTTTTTCACCGTCTGAGAGCGACAGGTGAAAATATGTTTGAAAAGGCCCCAATGCGGCCGACAACCCAAGAAGTTCTCACAGAAGGACAAGAAAGCAGCAAGATAGACGATAGAGTTGGGTGTGAAGTGGTGGAGTTGTGCCCCAAAGAAGTTCACAAATCCCCGAAAGAAAGGATTCAGCAGTAGAGAAAACCCGCGGTCGACATGGGTGGCTAAGAGGACGCACTCACCCTCCTGAGGCTGGGGCTGCCACTCCTTCCCCGGAAGCCTCGCTGATCCATGAGGGATCAGTCCTTTGTTGGCCAGGTCGTCGAGGTCCTTCTGGCGGATGGTCGAGCGGATGCAGTCTCCCTGGATCCAGCCTTGCGGCAGACCGGCCCGCGACAAGGATCCACCCCGACTGGTCGCCCTCCCCTTCGCCTTCGCCGTCACCTTCTTCGCCCGCTCCAAAGCCGCCGTCCTCTCCTTCACCATCGTCGCCGGCGAAGCAGACATAGAGCAACAGCGCTGGGACGGTGGCGAATGCAGCAGGTGAATCTGAGGAAGAGGGAGGGGAAAATGAGGGCGCACACTACAAGAAATATGTCAACTTGTGACCTTGACTATTGGTCACTGAAAGGTCATTGTTTTTCATTTGCGACCTTTTTTGACCAAAAATAGAAGGTCAAAAGCTGAGGGTCGTTAACTGACTATAACGACCTTCTCTGTGAGAAGGTCCTTCTCTGTGAGAAGGTCGTGGACGTTTACGACCAAAATATTCCTATTGTGGCGTTTTGGTCACTAGCAACCTCCCCAGGCCACGTAGGCATCCTGTGTGGCAAGCTGATGTGGCACAAGATTCAGCCCGGTCCAATTAGGTGTTTTACATGGGCCGAGCCCATTAATTCAGCCTTTTATATATGCTTTTTCCTGTCAATTTACGCTAGCTACATGGGCCAAGCCCAGCAATTCGGCCTTTTTGGTTTCTAAAACAGAACATTACGGTCCATTTCTTTTTGGGCCTCGGCCTTTTAAAAGTTGACCTTTTTTTGGGCCTAAGCCTTTTTGCATGCTATTCACGTTTTGGGCCTTGGCCTCTACCAATAAGTAAGTCCAACTCATCAACTTTCTATTTCTCACATTTTCACAGTACAAAGAAATAGAACTATTTCATGACAAATATTTCAAATGAAACAGAACTATATACTTGAAATGACCAGATCAGTACAACCAGACCGGTACAAAATACAACCAGACCAATAAGTGTAGCCTATTACAATCTTAACATACTGTTCATACAACCAGACCAGTACAAAATACAATGAAACTAGCTATGAAGTACAACCAGAACGCTTCATCGTCTTCCTCTTCCAAATTCCAAGAAACAAATCACCTAGCATTAGAAGGATCACGCATCAGAAGCATATAAAATCTTTCAACCATCAATATAGTTTGCTTATAAGAAAACATATGGTCTGATTTCAAAATCCATTAGAAACACAGTAACTCTACAGGCAGAAAGTAAACTGAGGGCAACCTCTTTGCACATCACTTATTTATGAATAGAGGGAGTGATATTCAGCTTCTGCAGTCAAAGGAGACCCGTAAACTAAACATACAAGCAACGAAAGCAATTATCAGATATGCTGACTTAATCTCTGTGATTCTTAGATCTAGTCATGCTCGTGTTCTTATGTAAATAAGCTCACCAGTGATGTGGTAATTTGTTTCACTGCATGTAACGAGGTCCAGTTGTGCAGCAAGTTTACCGTCCAACCAAACACAAATATATTCACTGATCAGAGCCTACAGAAGCCAAAATCATGAACTGGCCGGGAACCGCGCGGTACCTTCGGATCAAAGCGAGGGGCGAGGGGTGGGTGGGCTGGAACTCAGATGCGGAGCTCCCTGCACACGTCATATTGTGTTAATGCTTACAGCAACATAAGATACTCACATATAAAAAATGCACCCTGGAAGTATAAAGAGTGCTTCCTAGCACACCAAGTATCCAACAGAAAGCAAACATGTACACCGGTGAGCTGGTGACCATAAAGTAACATCACAAAGACTCAGCCATCAGAAAGACTCAGCCCGATCCTAATATAAAGCAGTTCAGAAACTCAATGACAACATAATATATAGAAGAAAGAAAAGCTCATTTGGTTGGAAATTAATTTTCAAGTCGCATTTTAAGTTGCTTCCTATTGCATGAATAACAACCAGATAAAATTACGATGAATAAACTATATGTCAAAAGAGAACTGAGCAGATAATAGACACTAAAAGAAAGCAGATAGTATACTCAGTAATTACTACAGATTTGCTCACTGGATACACACACACACACACACACTTTGCACATGCAGATTTGCTCCCCGCAAAAACAAGTCTGAACAGTTGGCTATAATAATTACGGGAACGAAATTCCCAAAACAGAGAGTGGTGGTACTGGTCGAAATTCCCCAAAAATAAGGAAATGCGACATGCATGACAAGCTGTGGCATTACTAGAGGATTTTATTAAAGCAACATGCTGGAATGTATTGAATAGATAAAAGCAAAGAACAGGACCTCTTAAACAATGAGATTTAATCTACAAGATAAAAAGAGCAGTTCAGTAAAGTAATGTAATATTATCTGCTTTGTTATTATTGATTCCAAATAAGTGGGATGCGACTGCTTGACCTGCCATGCCCGTGCCCGTCATTATAGCAGATCATTTCAGATGGGAGGGATGTTGACAAAAGAGAAGCCCTGGTACCCTTTGTAAGCATAATACGCTATTCTTGTGTAGTAGAACCCAGGGATGAACATCACTACGCCCAGGATTGTAAAGAAAATCCCTGTATCCAGAAAAACAGAGACATACATCAGGAACAGCTAGAGATATAGAGTGATCGGAACTCTGGAACAAGTTAACAACCTAACACTCATGCACCCTGAAAGAATCTTCAAACTACAACAACCATCCGTAAGTATGTATATGCTATTAGCCCCTCCTTACAGATTAAAGTTGTATGCATCAGGCGCTTACCAACATTTGGGTGTTGTCTTAAATGTCTAAACGGTCTTACAAAAGTGAACGGAGGGTGTGTGTACAGATGATCTTCGATTTCTTTTATGAAACAGGTATCCTTGACTCCTACACATAGTGGAGGCAACAAAAGAGAAAGAAATTTGATGGTTTCTCAGCCCATACTTGTCCTGAGTTCTGGTTGATTTTCTTCTCAGTTCACTCTGACATCCAAAATAGCTAAGGGAGTTAACAAAGTACAATGTCAAACTTCAACCAACCAATTTGAAGCAACACATATAATTGAATCGACTGTGATTCGAAGAACATCAGGTAATTATTAAGTGCATGCTCCAAATCAGCTACTAACGAATTAACTTCTCCTCAAATAATTACTCGAAATTAACTGTTCGTGAGGCAACTTTGATAGAGGACAAAATTAACAGACTGCAGTACTGCTAACAAACGAATACTACTTGAAAAAACGCATCTGAAGGTCCAATCGGTTGCAATATATTGGTGTAAGTTATAAAATAACCAGCCCAAAGTGAATTATCATGTAATTTCTCCTCAAGTTTACAGGTCATGGCGATGCATGGCAGGGGACCCCCAAACCAGTAGCCGCTGCCCACTCCGTTCCTGGACGAACCTCCCTACGCAAGCGGCCAAGTGACTTAGCACCGGCCCCGTGCCGTCCCGTCCGTCACCAGTAGCCCCCCACCCCGCATCGTGCCACAGTAAGTACGTACGTAGCAATTACTTCCGCTAATTAATCCCACGGGTAACTGAAGAAGAGGATCTCGGCGCCGCGGTGGAGGAAGAGGGTGAAGTGGCTGGTGAGGTTGAAGGGGCCCGTGAGCCACCGCCCCGCCGGCACCACCAGCGCCCCGCCGCGGTGGCCCGCGCGCCTCCCCAGGTCCGCCACCGCCCTGGCGAACGCCACCGCATTGAGCGTCTTGCCGTCCCCCACCGCCCCGTACTCCGTGACCCTCCGCACGTGCTTCCGGCACCCCGCGCCCCTCGCCGCAGGCGACGCGCCAATGCCGCTCGCGCACAGCGCCAGCGCCACCGCCGCGCACAACACCGCCTGTAGCAAGGAAGGAACCAAACCCATCCGTCAGTCTCGATCCGCGCCCGTGCCGGCGCCGAGCAAAAAACTTGCTTACCTGAAGCCCAGGGTGTGTTGCGTGCCGGCGAGAGCCGCCTCAACTCGCCGGAATCGAGTGGAGTAGAGGAGTCGCGCGGGGGAGAGAGAGGGATCGCGAGGGATAAGGGCGTGGGGGAGGCCATGGACGGCGGGGAGCTCGTCCGGAGGGAGGTGGAGGTGGCGATCTAGAAAGGAGGAGGTGGCGGCTGTGATCTGAAAGGGAGGAGGAGTGGTGTGCGGGGGAGAGAGGGGCTAGGGTTTGCTGCACGGGGGAGAGGGGAGAGGATCTGAGGGGGGAGGGAGAGAAAGAAAGAAAGAAAGGAGGCGGAGGGTGGGTGGAAAATGTCCATGAGGACAGACCTAGGGTTTCGGCTCGGGTGGTTTTGGGCCGTTGGATCCGGAAGCATCCGACGGTGGTTGATGTGTGATCCGTGTGATATGCTCATGGTCCAATCAGAATGAAGCAAACCATTTGATGACCTTATGACCAATATAAATTGGTCATGATCGACTCAAGATAAAAAATTTCATTCCATTTTTAAGTGCTCAAAATGAGTATTTTTGTGAAAGTCCTATCAAATATTTGTTCAAATGATATCATATTTTGCACAAGTTTACATCATGGATTTGCAAACAATATTGACAAAGGGAGTTTTTATTTCCTTTGCACGAAAAATCAATATTCCATTTTTCGAGTGTCCAAACTGAGTTTTTTTGTGAAGGACCTATAATATATTTGTTGCAAAATTGGACCAAACCACTTTTCTAAAATACTAGGCCATATTTAATGCAGAATTGATCAAATTATTTGGTGTAAAAAGTTTTGATCCACCTCTGGTGAAAAAGACAAATTTTCGCCGATACAGCTGGAAGCGGGTCAAATTTGAACTGTGGATGCCTCATAGTTTGCAATTTATTTTTGACAAAAATCATTTATAGGTACAAAAGTATCTATTTAATCAGAGAAACACCAAAAAAATTCTAAAATTCAACCACTAGCTAGGAATGGTCATTCCCGCCATTTTGACCGCATTTTGAAACGGGCATAAAAAATTCAAAAAAAATCAAAAAATTGGGAAACCTTCGTATTGTGTCATTATATGTGGCCAAGTTCCCAGGAAAAATAACAAACTTGTAATACGACAATTATTTTAAAAAAGTGTTCTCAGAAATGAGTTATTATCTCTAAAGATTCATGGCTTTCAAGCCAAATGATCAATCTTATGGCCACATTCATGGCATAGTTTGTTCAAATGATCTCATATTGTGCATGAGGGTGCATATTGGAATGGCAAACAATGTTGCCTAAGGAAGTTTTCATTTTCTTTAGACGAAAAAACCATTTTCCATTTTTTGATGCCCAACAGGAGGTTTTTTTGTGAAGGACCTTCCAAATAATTGTTGCAAAATTGGACCAAATCATTTTTCTAAAATACTAGGCCATATTTAATGCACAATTGACCAAATGGTTGGGTGTAAAAAGTTTTAATCCACCTCTGGTGAAAAAGACAAATTGCCGTCGATTCAGTTGGAAATGGGTCAAATTTGAACTGTAGCTGCCTCATAGTTTGCTCTTTATTTTTTCCAAAAATCATTTCTAGGTACATAAGTATCTATTTAATTATAGAAACACCAAAAAAAATTCCAAGATTCAACAACTAGCTAGGAACGGTCAAGCCCGTTGTTTTGATCGCATTTTGAAACGGGCATTAAATTTTTAAAAAAAATCAAAAATTTGGAAAACCTAAGCATTGTGTCATTAGATGTGACCAAGTTTCCAGGAAAAATAATAAACTTGTAATATGGTAATTATTTAAAAAAAGTGTTCTCAGAAATGAGCTATCATGCGTGAAGATTCATGGCTTTCAAGCCAAATGATCAATCTTATGGCCACATTCATGGCATAGTTTGTTCAAATGATCTCATATTGTGCACGAGGGTGCATCTTGGAATTCCAAACAATGTTGCCTAAGGAAGTTTTCATTTTCTTTGCACAGAAAATTCATTTTTCATTTTCCGAGTGCCCAAAAGGAGGGTTTTTTGTGAAGGAACTACCAAATAATTGTTGCAAAATTGGACCTAATAAATTTTATAAAATACTAGGCCATATATAATGCAGAATTGACAAAATGGTTGGGTGAAATTTTTTTTGATCCACCTCTGGTGAAAAAGACAAATTCCCGTCGATTTAGTTGGAAACGGGTCAAATTTGAACTGTAGCTGCCTCATAGTTTGCTCTTTATTTTTTCCAAAAATCATTTCTAGGTACATAAGTATCTATTTAATCATAGAAACACCAAAAAAATTCCAAGATTCAACCACTAGCTAGGAACGGTCAAGCCCGCCGTTTTGACCGCATTTTGAAACAGGCATAAAAAATTCAAAAGAAATCAAACAATTGGAAAACCTTCACATTGTGTCATTATATGTGACCAGGTTTCCAGGAAAAATAATAAACTTGTAATACGGTAATTATTTTAAAAAAGTGTTCTCAGAAATGAGCTATCATGCGTGAAGATTCATAGCTTTCAAGCCAAATGATCAATCTTATAGCCACATTCATGGCATAGTTTGTTCAAATGATCTCATATTGTGCATGAGGGTGCATCTTGGAATTCCAAACAATGTTGCCTAACGAAGTTTTCATTTTCTTTGCACGAAAAATTCATTTTTCATTTTCTGAGTGCCCAAAAGGAGGGTTTTTTGTGAAGGAACTACCAAATAATTGTTGCAAAATTGGACCTAATCAATTTTATAAAATACTAGACCACATATAATGCACAATTGACAAAATGGTTGGTGTCAAAAGTTTTGATCCACCTCTGGTGAAAAAGACAAATTCCCGTCGATTCAGTTGGAAGCGGGTCAAATATGAACTGCAGCTGCCTCATAGTTTGCTCTTTATTTTTTCCAAAAATCATTTCTAGGTAAATAAGTATCTATTTAATCAGAAATACATGATTTGATGGCGAGACATCGAGGTTTGGACGGTGGCCGAGGGCCCCAACTCTAGAGCGCGTAAGCTCGCATGCCCGCCGCGTGACCGTGGTGTTGCCATGTGTTCTGGGCGGCCTAGGCATGTCTAGTGGGTTGGGCACTCCCCAGATAGGTGCTAGGTAGAAAATCACAACATAAGATTCTCACAAGGAGACCGATCGATGCTCAAACATGAATAAGCAGCCAAGTGTTTGATTTGCGGTATAGGAAATGCACATGGCTAATGGGCGTGAGTTTTGGCTGAGGATGATCAGTTACTAAGAAGACCGTCTTCGCAAATTTTCACCTCAAAAGGAGAGCCTAGGTGGTACTTGCTTTACAAACTACCACACTGGACATAAATACGAATGTTGAAGCTAGGCTCAAAATAATGAATGGATTGAGCTGGAATTTGGTGGAGGATGGTTATTTGGGCATAGGAAAGCACTGTATAAAATGGATACCATTTGGACATGCCAAAGTGGTACTTCCTTCACAAAGTGCTGCTCTGAACAGAATAGGAAAATGAATATTTTCGAATTATTTTTGAACTAGGCAAGGAATGTTTTTACATATTTGATGAAGATATGACCCAAAGAATTTATGAGATTTTTTTGGGAATTTTGGGAATGACAGAAATATAGGTTGCTTCACAACCTAGGGCAAAAACAGCCACATGGACATGACACATAGGCAAAACTGATGATGTGGCGCCTAGTCATAGCAACCCACCACAATTTACAAGGCTATGACCATCTATATTGGTCGTTAACAACTAGAAATAAGGCAGCGGACTAGTGCTGTTTGCTTTATGACCTTTTCGTGTAAGGAAATTACGACCTTTCTGACCAAAATGGTCGCAATGGTTTAGGGTTTGGAGCCCCTCGAACAGCTTTTGACCAATTGGTCTGAAATGGTCATAGATCTATGACCAATTCTTCCAGGATCACTGACAGAAGGTCACTAGTTGACATATTTCTTGTAGTGGCACTGTTCAAAAAAAAAACCCGTCTGGCGCCTTATATGAAGTCTCTTCCGAGTGGCTGACTGGTAGGCCCGGACGATCCTGTCAAATCCTGCAACAGTCGCGCGCGCGATACGTGGCGAAAAATGTGGTGCAAAGATCGAGGCGTCCCTGCCTTATCCCATCCGAGTACCACGGCCTCCTCCGCTTCGCGCGCATCCCGAAATTTGGATCCCGCTAAATCCGCGAACAGCAGAGCAACTTGTCAGACCGCAAATTTCCTCCGATCCGTCGCTCGGAAATCTCCAAGCTCATAAACGTCACTCGACAGATACAGATAATGGATCAAGGCGACTGAAAAAGAAGTTGATGACATCACTAGAAGTCATTGATCCAGAACAAGACACACTCGTAGCACGAAAAACAGGTCAGAAGAATTCTCAACTCCTTCCTCACTCAAACCTCGATCCATTCGGGGGCTAATGATGAAGCCATGTACCTAGGGTAGGGTCATGGACCTATCCAAGGTACCCTCCCCAAGGAGATCTTTAGAAGAAACTGCCTTTCAGTTGACCTAGAAGGATTCCACTCGACGGACTCGAAGACACTTGACCATGAAGCCGTTCACTCGACCACCAGGAGATCTAGAGTCACTCTGCACCCAAACGGTTTGTTATTAAGTAGTCTTTATGGTCATGATAGCACTTTATGTAGGGTGTTACCAGTAACACCTGACCTTAATGTACTTTAAACCCTGCATAACTGAGGGCCGGAGGGGTCTCGCAGACTCTATATAAGCCACCCCCCTCCTCAGTGTAAAGGGTTCGCACCCCTGTAACTCATACGGATATAATCCAGTCGACCGCCTCCGGGCTCCGAGACATAGGGCTGTTACTTCCTCCGAGAAGGGCCTGAACTCGTAAATCCCTTGCGTATACAACTACTCCATAGCTAGGATCTTGCCTCTCCATACGTACCCCCCTATTCTACTGTCAGGCTTAGAACCACGACACCCCCCCATGGGCTGGTCCGAATTGGACTAGGAGGGGGCGGCGCCCCCGTCTTTCCTTCTCCCCCCTTCTCCTTTCCCTTCCTTCTCCTACTAGGAATAGGAAAGAGGAGGGGAATCCTACTTGGGCTGGGGAGTCCTAGTAGGATTCCCCACACCTGGCGTGCCCCCTAGGGCCGACCACCTCTTCCCTCCCCTCCTTTATATCCGTGGCCAGGGGGAACCCCATAGACACACAAGTTGATCTTTAGCCGTGTGCGGTGCCCCCCTCCATAGTTTTACACCTCGATCATATTGTCGTAGTGCTTAGGCGAAGCCCTGCGCCGGTAACTTCATCGTCACCGTCACCATGTCGTCGTGCTGACGAAACTCTCCCTCGGCCTCATCTGGATCAAGAGTTCGAGGGACGTCACCGAGCTGAACGTGTGCAGATCACGGAGGTGCCGTGCGTTCGATACTTGGATCGCTTGGATTGCGAAGACGTTCGACTACATCAATCGTGTTACTAAACGCTTCCACTTTCGGTCTACAAGGGTACATGGGCACACTCTCCCCGCTCGTTTCTATGTTTCTCCTAGATAGATCTTGCGTGTTTTTTGGAAATTTTTTGAAATACTACGTTCCCCAACAGTTATGGCATATGGGAATAAAGAGGACTTGATACTTTAATGCTATAGTTGGGTTTTACCTTAATGATCTTTAGTAGTTGTGGATGCATGCTAGAGTTCCAATCATGAGTGCATATGATACAAGGAGATAAAGTATGCTAGCTTATGCCTCTCCCTCATATAAAATTGCAAGAATGATTATCGATCTAGTTATCGATTACCTACGGACAAATAACTTTCTTGTGACAAAAAGCTCTCTAATCAAACTAACTTAGTGGTGTCTTTATCTAAACAGACCCTAGCTTTTATTTACATGCTCTTTATTATCTTGCAAACCTTTCCTATCACACCTACAAAGTACTTCTAGTTTCAAACTTGTTCTTGGTAAAGCGAACGTCAAGTGTGTGTAGAGTTGTATCGGTGGTCGATAGAACTTGAGGGAATATTTGTTCTACCTTTAGCTCCTCATTGGGTTCAACACTCTTATTTATCGAGAAATGCTACAACTAATCCCCTATACTTGTGGGTTGTCAAGACCTTTATCTGGTGCCGTTGCCGGGGAGCAATAGCGTGGGGTGAATATTCTCGTGTGTGCTTGTTTGATTTATCACTAAGTAGTTTTTATTTTCTGTTCTAAGTTGTTTTCTATCTTTAGTTATGGTTAGGAAATGCAAAATACCAAAAAAATTAGTTGTACTTGCTAAACCAATGGTTGAAGAACCACCCAAAATATATCATACTACTGAAGTTTTCTACTTGGATCATCTTCGATCCATTTGTGCTCGAGCTGAAAATCCAATTAGCTTAGTTGAGGGGAAAACATTAAATGAGCATGCTTATTTTGTATGATACCGTTTATCTCAAACAGGGAAACTTTTATGGCATCATATTACTAGTTTGTATTGCTGCGAAATACATGATTTTACTTGTTCTGAGGACCCTAGAAAACACCTTTGCTTCCAATGTCAGTTTAAGGATAATGGAATCTTATCTTCTTATGCCAAGGGTGTTTATAATTACTTTGATATTGAACAAATTGAAGAATTTGTTGCTTTTAAGGGTGCTTACAAATTTGCTTCTTTGATTGAAAAGTATGATGCTACTCTTTACAAATCTGAAAATTTTGCCATACTTAAATATTGCTATGAAAACTATGCTTCTAATGCTTATGTTAAGCCATATATTGAGGACTCCTCCACTGTCCAAGAGGAGACTAATATTTTGCAGGAAACAATGGAAGAAGAAATTGCTGAAACTGTGAGCTCATTAGATGAAAAAGATGACAAGGAGAGTGAAGAATAAAAGGAGGAAGAGCAGATTAGCTACCCGTGCCCACCTTCTAATGAGAGTAACTCTTCAGCTCGTACATTTTTTAATTTCCCTTCATGCTTACTGAAGGATGATTGCTATGATAAGTGCTATGATCCCTTTGATTCGTTTGAAATATCCCTTTTTGATGAAATTGATGCTTGCTATGCTTGTGGCCATGATGCCAATATGAGTTATGCTTATGGATATGAACTTGCTATAGTTCCTTATGTTAAGAATGAAATTTTTTCTATTGCACCTACGCATGATAGTCCTATTATCTTTTTGAACTCTCCCAACTACAATATATCGAAGAAGTTTGCTCTTATTAAGGATTATATTGATGGGTTGCGTTCTACTATTGCACATGATGATTTTGATAAATATAATATGCATGTGCTTGCTGCTCCTACTTGCAATTATTATGAGAGAGGAACTACATCTCCGCCTCTCTATGTTTCCAATACGATAAAATTGCAAGAGACTGTTTATATACTATGCATTGCCCTTTACTTTGTGTGCACGAATCATTCTTTTATGACATGACGATGCATAGGAGGAGAGTTAGACTTTGTTATTACATGATATATGTTACTCTACTAAATTACAAATCATTGTTAATTAAAATTGGCTTTGATATACCTTGGGATCCGGGTGGATCCATTATTTGAGCACTATATGACTAGCTTAATGGCTTTAAAGAAAGCGCTGCCAGGGAGACAACCCGGAAGTTTTAGAGAGTCATTTATTTCTGTTAAGTGCTTTTAAATAGTTTAAAAACAAAAAATAAAGCAGGGAACCTAAAACTTTTTCAAAAAGAAAAGTGAAAGTGAGAAAGACGAGCATTGCTAAAATTGGAGCTAGCCTTGAACTTTGTTCATGCCCATGGAAACTTTGTGAACCTTGATTACAGAAACTTTTCAACAAAAATATTTATCCCCTTGTATAAATCCATTGTATTATAAAAATAATGTGCCAAGATTTTCCTTTAGGATGATTAGATTGCTTGTTTGGCATGTGCGGTGCAAAAACAAAAACTTTGGCTGTAGTGCGTGATTTTACATTTTTTTACTGGAAAGTCAAACGCTTCTGAAATTTCTTGCACAGTACTTCTATACAAATTTTTTTATTTTGTCCTAATTTTTTAGAATTTCTGGAGTTACAGAAGTATGGTAGATTTTCATATTGCTACAGACTGTCCTGTTTTTGACAGATTCTGTTTTTTGATGCATTGTTTTGCTAGTTTTGATGAAACTATCGATTGCATCGGTGGTATAAGCCATGGAAAAGTTATAATACAGTAGCTATAATGCAAAAATAAAATATGAATGAGTTTGCAACAGTATTTAAAGTGGTGGTTTGTTTTATTATACTAATGGATCTCACGAGGGTTTTGTTAAGTTTTGTGTGACTGAAGTTTTCATGTTTTGGGTGAGATCACGATGGATGAAGGAATAAGGAGTGGGAAGAGCCTAAGCTTAGGGATGCCAAAGGAACCGCAAGGTAATATTCAAGGACTCCCAAGCAACTAAGCTTGGGGATGCCCCGGAAGGCATCCCCTCTTTCTTCTAACGATCATCAGTAATTTTTACTTGGAGCTGTATTTTTATTCGTCACATGATATGCGTAAATCTTGGAGCGTCGTGTGATTTTTATTTTTATTTTAATAAATGCACCTTGCTGGTATGATATAGTCCTTGGTTGATTTATAGAATGCTCTTTGCACTTCACTTATATCTTTTGAGTATGGCTTTATAGAATGCTTCATGTGCTTCACTTTTATCATTTGAAGTTTGGATTGCTTATTTCCCTACAAATAGAAAACCGCCATTTGTAGAATGCTCTTTTGCTTCACTTATATTTGTTAGAGCGTGGGATATCTTTTGTAGAAAGAATTAAACTCTCTTGCTTCACTTATATCTATTTAGAGAGTTGACATGAATTGGTCATTCTCATGGTTAATCATAAAATCCTACATAAACTTGTAAGATCACTGATTATGATATGTTTGATTCCTTGCAATAGTTTTGCGATATAAAGATGGTGATATTAGAGTCATGCTAGTGGGTAATTGTGGATTGTAGAAATACTTGTCTTGAAGTTTGTGATTCCCGTAGCATGCACGTATGGTGAACTGTTATGTGATGAAGTCGGAGCAAGATTTATTTATTTATTGTCTTCCTTATGAGTGGTGGTCGGGGACGAGCGATGGTCTTTTCCTACCAATCTATCCCCCAAGGAGCATCCACGTAGTACTTTGTTTCTATTACTAATTGATATGTCTCCAACGTATCTATAACTTTTTATTGCTCCATGTTGTTATATTATCAATATTGGATGTTTTATAATCATTTTATAGCCATTTTATATCATTTTTTGGTACTAACCTATTGACATAGTGCCAAGTGCCAGCTGTTGTTTTCTGCATGTTTTTTACATCGCAGGAAATCAATACCAAACGGAGTCCAAACGCAGTGAAACTTTTTGGAGATTTTTTTTGTACAAGAAGACATGTAGTGGGCAGAAGAAGCACCTGGGGGCTGCTCCGAGGGGAGCACAACCCACCAGGGCGCACCTGGAGGCCCAAGCACCCCCTGGTGGGTTGTGCCCACCTCGAGTGCCCCCCAGACCACCTCTTTACACTATAAATACCCCGATATTCCAAAAACCCTAGGGGAGTTGACAAAAATCAATTCTAGCCGCCGCAGAGTGCAGAACCACCAGATCCAATCTAGACACAATTGATACGTCTCCGTCGTATCTATAATTTTTTATTGTTTCATGCCAATATTATACCACTTTCACATACTTTTGGCAACTTTTCATATGATTTATTGGACTAACCTATTGATCCAGTGCCTAGTGCTAGTTCCTATTTTCTGCATGTTTCTTGTATCGCACAGTATCCATATCAAACGAACTCCAAATGCAATAAAATTTCATGGAGAATTATTTTGGAATATATGTGATTTTTGGGAGTTGGAATCACTGCAAACGGAGGCCCACACATCCCACAAGACACCAGGGCACGCCAGAGGCCCCTGGCGCGCGGTGGTGGGTTGTGCCCTCCTCGAACATTGGTTGGAGCTCTACTTCGGGTGCAAGGAAGCATATATCCGGAAAAATAATCATTTTAAAATCTCAGTGCAATCGGAGTTACGGATCTCCCGAAATATAACAAACGGTTTTCGGTCAGATCTGACAACGCGAAACAGAAGAGAACAGAAGAGGGAGATCCACTCTCGGAGGGGCTCCCACCCCTCCGATGCCATAGGAGACCATGGAATAGAGGGGGAATTCTCCTCCCCATCTAGGGGGAGGCCAAGGATGAAGAAGAAGAAGCAGGGGGGCTCTCTCCCCCTCGCTTCCGGTGGCACCGGAGTGCCACCGGGGGCAACGATCGGGATGGTGATCTACATCAACAATCTTGCTACCCTCAACACCAACTCTCTCCCCCTCTATGCAGCGGTGTAACACCTCTTCCCCCCGCTGTAATCTCTACTTAAACATGGTGCTCAACTCCATATATTATTTCCCAATGATCTATGGTTATCATATGATGTTTGAGTAGATCCGTTTTGTCCTGTGGGTTAATCGTGATCTTGGTTGGTATGATTGAATATTTTATTTATGGTGTTGTCCTACGGTGCCCTCCGTTCTCGCGCAAACGTGAGGGGCCCTCACTGTAGGGTGTTGCAATATGTTCACGGTTCGCTTATGGCGGGTTGCGAGAGTGAAAGAAACTTAAACCCGAGTAACTCGGGTATGACGTATGGGAGTAAAGAGGACTTGATATTTAATGCTATGGTTGGGTTTCATGACCTTAATGATATTTAGTAGTTGCGGATGCTTGCTAGAGTTCCAATCATAAGTGCATATGATCCAAGTAGAGAAAGTATGTTAACTCATGCGTCTCCCTCATATAAAATTGTAAGAATTATTACCGGTACTTGTTATCGATTGCCTAGGGATAAATAACTTTCTTGTTGACAAAAGCTCTCTACTAAAACTAACTTAGTCGTGTATTTATTTAAACAGCCCCTAGATTTTATTTATGTGCTCTTTGTTATCTTGCAAACCTATCCTATCACACCTACAAAGTACTTCTAGTTTCATGCTTGTTCTAGGTAAAGCGAACGTCAAGCATGCGTAGAGTTGTATCGGTGGTCGATAGAACTTGAGGGACTATTTGTTCTACCTTTAGCTCCTGGTTGGGTTCGACTCTCTTATTTATCAAAAAAGGCTACAAACGATCCCCTATACTTCTGGGTTATCAACCATCACAGAGGGGTTCACCACTTCCATTGGTGCCTCTCTGATGATGCGTGAATAGTTTTTTGTAGACCTACGGGTCTGTAGTTAGTAGCTAGATGGCTTCCTCTCTCTCGTTTGATTCTCAATACAATGGTCTCTTGGAGATCCATATGATGTAAATATTTTTGCGGTGTGTTTCTTGGGATCGGATGAACTTTGAGTTTATGATCAGATCTATCTTTTTATCCATGAAAGTTATTTGAGTTTCTTTGGTCTCTTATATGCATGATTGCTTATAGCCTCATATTTCTTCTCCGATATTTGGGTTTTGTTTGGACAACTTGATCTACTTATCCTGCAATGGGAAGAGGTGCTTTGTAGTGGGTTCGATCTTACAGTGCTTGATCCCAGTGACAGAAGGGGAACCGACACGTATGTATCATTGCTACTAAGGATAAAACGATGGGGTCTATTTCTACATAAATAGATCTTGTCTACATCATGTCATCGTTCTTATTGCATTACTCCGTTTCTCCATGAATTTAATACACTAGATGCATGCTGGATAGCGGTCGATGTGTGGAGTGATAGCAGTAGATGTAGGCAGGATTCGGTCAACTAATCTTGGACGTGATGCCTATATAATGATCATTGCCTGGATATCATCATGATTATTTGAAGTTCTATCAATTGCCCAACAGTAATTTGTCTACCCACCATTTGCTATTTTTCTCGAGAGAAGCCACTAGTGAAATCTACGGCCTCGGGTCTCTTTCTCATATTATTTGCTTTTGCAATCTATTTTATTTTCCCTTTTATTTTCAGATCTATTAAACCAAAAATACAAAAATACCTTGCTGCAATTTATTATATTTGGCGTTCGATCTATCAATATTTACTACACTCTCACGTCCGTTTGCCAATTTCTGGCGCCGTTACCCGAAAGGGATTGACAACCCCTTTTACACGTCGGGTTGCGAGTATTTTCTATTTGTGTGCAGGTGTTGTTTACGTTCTGTTGCTTTGTTCTCCTACTGGTTCAATAACCTTGGTTTCATCACTGAGGGAAATACCTACCACTGATGTGCTGCATCATCCTTTCCTCTTTGAGGAAATGCCGACGTAGCTTCAAGCCGCATCACTAATAGATTTTTGCAATAAGTATGGGAGTTCTTTATGCCTAAGGTTGAGTCCATGGATTATATGCACTCTCACCTTTCCACCATTGCTAGCCTCTCTAGTGTCACGCAATTTTCGCCAGTACCATACACCCACCATATACCTTCCTCAAAACAGCCACCATACCTACCTGTCATGGCATTTTCATAGCCATTCTGAGATATATTGCCATGCAACTTCCATCATCATCATATACATGACTTGTAAATTCATTGCCATATTGCATTGCATGATCGTAAGATAGCTAGCATGATATTTTCATGGCTTGTCCAGTTTTTTTCGATATCTTTGCTATGCTAGATCATTGCACATCCTGGTACACTGCCAGAGGCATTCGTATAGAGTCATATTATTCTAGATATAGAGTTGTAAGTAAATAAAAGTGTGATGATCATCATTATTAGAGCATTGACCCAATGAGGAAAGGATGATGGAGACTATGATTCCCCACAAGTCGGGATGAGACTCCGGACGAAAAATAAAATAAAATAAAAAAAAGAGAGGGCCCAACAAAAAAATTAGAGAAAAAGAGAGAAGGGGCAATGCTACTATCCTTTTACCACACTTGTGCTTCAAAGTAGCACCATGTTCTTAATAGAGAGAGTCTCCTATGTTGTCAATTTCATATACTAGTGGGAATGTTTCATTATAGAACTTGGCTTGTATATTCAGATGATGGGCTTCCTAAATGCCCGAGGCCTTCATGAGCAAGCAAGTTTGATGCACACCCACTTAGTTTTCAGTTTGAGCTTTCATACACTTATAGCTCTAGTGCATCCGTTGCATGGCAATCCCTACTCTGCACAGATATTGATTGATGGGCATCTGCATAGCCCATTAATTTTCCTAGTTGACGTGAGACTTTCTCCCTTTTTGTCTTCTCCACACAACCTCCACCATCATATTCTATTCCACCTATAGTGCTACATCCATGGCTCACGCTCATGTATTGTGTGAAAGTTGAAAAGTCTTGAGAACATTAAAAGTATGAAACAATTGCTTGGCTTGTCATCGGGGTTGTGTATGATGAAATACTTTGTGTGATGAAGATGGAGCATAGCCAGATTATATGATTTTGTAGGGATAACTTTCTTTGGCCATGTTATTTTGAGAAAGACATGATTGCTCTATTAGTATGCTTGAAGTATTATTGTCTTGATGTCAAATGAGAGAATATTGCTTTGAATCACCCGTGTCTTAATATTCATGCTAGGATTAGATTATGTGATCAATATTATGCTAGGTAGCATTCCACATCAAAAATTATCATTTTTATCATTTACCTACTCGAGGTCGAGCAGGAATTAAGCTTGGGGATACTGATACATCTCCGTCGTATCTATAATTTTTGATTGTTTCATGTCCATATTCTACAACCTTCATATACTTTTGGAAACTTTTTATACTATTTTCTGGGACTAACGTATTGATCCAATGCCCAGTGCCGGTACCTGTTTGTTGCATTTTTTGTTTCACAAAAAATCCATATCAAACGGAGTCCAAATGGGATAAAAATTTATGGAGATTTTTTTAGAATATATGTGATTTTTGGGAAAAAGAATCAATGTGCGATGATGCCTGAGGGGCCCACAAGGACGGAGGGCGCGCCCCTGGTGAGGGAGTGATGGATTAGGGGGTATCCGGACAGCCGGACTATATACTTTGGCCGGACTGATGGACTGTGAAGATACAAGACTCAAGACTTTGCCCCGTGTCCGGATGGGACTCTCCTTTGCGTGGAAGACAAGCTTGGCGATCCGGATATTAGATCTCCTTCTTTGTAACCAACTCCATGTAAACCCTAGCCCCCTCCGGTGTCTATATAAACCGGAGGGTTTAGTCCATGGAGAGAATATCATAATCATCATAGGCTAGCTTCTAGGGTTTAGCCTCTACGATCTCGTGGTAGATCACCTCTTGTAATACTCATATCATCAAGATCAATCAAGTAGGAAGTAGGGTTTTACCTCCATTGAGAGGGCCCGAACCTGGGTAAAACATTGTGTCCCTTGCCTCATGTTACCATTAGCCTTAGACGCACAGATCGAGACCCCCTACCCGAGATCCGCCGGTTTTGACACCGACATTGGTGCTTTCATTGAGAGTTCCTCTGTGTCGTCGCTGCAAGGCTCGATGGCTCCTTCAATCATCAACAACAATGTGGTCCAGGGTGAGACTTTTCTCCCCGGACAAATCTTCGTGTTCGGCGGCTTTGCACTATGGGCCAATTTGCTCGGCCATCTAGAGCAAATCGACAGCTACGCCCCTGGCCATCAGGCCAGGTTCGGAAACTTGAACTACACATCCGATATCCGCGGAGACTTGATCTTCGACGGATTCGGGCCTATGCCAAGAGCACCGAACAGTCACGATGAGCACGGCTTAGACCTGCTGTCAGACAATACTCGGGATATCGCACCTGCAGGAGCCCCGGACCTAAATCCGGGGCATATTGCGTAGTCCGAGGATGGGTGGATGGACCCCGCCCCGGAGGCCGCACACTTATCGGTGGTAGAGCCGAACACAGACTTTACCCCCCAAAGAAGTCTGTGTCTCCGGACCCCTGAACTCGTATCCGGCTGTAGGTCCCAGACCGCGCGCCCCCGAGCCTGCCGACTCTGGCTGGGCTCCGTAATGGAATTTGCCACTGCGGATATCTTCCAGCACTCGCCCTTTGGCGACATGCTAAACTCATTAAAGTCTCTCTATTTGTGAGGAGACTCTTGGCCGAACTATGTCCGGCTCAAGGGGGAAGAAGGCGATGAAGAAATTCGTTGCCCACCCACCACCCACTTCATAGTCACTGTCGATGATGTAACAGACATGCTTGACTTCGACTCTGATGACACCGATGGTATAGACATCGGCGCAGGAGACGATTCAGAACCACCACCCACGAGGCGCTGGATTGCCACCTCATCATATGATATATACATGGTGGATACGCCTAAGGAGGACGATGGCGACAAAACGGAGGATAAAACCCCCGGACAAAAGCCAAAACAACGACACAGACGCCGCTCTAAGTCCAGCCACAGTAAAAATAGCGATAACAGCGCTAGAAAGATCGACACCCCAGTCAACTCCGAAGGAAACAATAACTCAGCGATGGAGCAGGATGAGCCAGGTCACGCCGAACACAGCCCGGAGCAGACGCCCGATCACAGTGATCCCGAGGGATGAACTCAGCAAACTGCCCCGGGACAGGAGCACAATCCGGATGACGACGCATTCATCATCCCGGAAACACGTTCGGAACGAGATAACCTCCACAGAAGGCTTATGGCCACTGCGAGAAGTCTAAAGAAGCAGAAGCAAAGGCTTAAAGCCGCACAGGAACCGCTCAATCGCAGATGGAATAAAGTGCTAGACACTAAGGAAAAATACAGTGACGATCGCCACACAAAGAGCTACCCAAAGCGCAAGCTGCTACCAGAATTCGACGACGAGGCCGTTCCACCGAAGAACAATACGACCAATAGGCCAAACCAACCACTTCATAACCGTAATAGAGCAGCTACTGACACCGCACGCAGTTTACGTGAGCTCCTGGATAAAAAGGCCGGCGCGACGAGGTCCATCTACGAATCGAGAGGACACGCCCCGGCGCAGGACTATGGTCACCAAAATGATCAGACTGATTGAGTACCAGTTCGGAATCAGCACCGGACATAACAACAGCCGACAGCATGCCACAAACACGTCCAGATACAGAGGGGCTTCTCACCCTCTGTGCTTCACCGAAGAGGTACTGGACCATGAATTTCCACAGGGTTTTAAACCTGTGAACATAGAGGCATATGACGGAACGACAGACCCCGGGGTCTGGATTGAGGATTTTATCCTGCCTATCCACATGGCTCGTGGGGACGACCTCCATGCCATCAAATACCTTCCCCTCAAGTTGAAGGGACCAGCTCAGCACTGGTTGAAAAGCCTCCCCGAAAATTCAATCGGAAGTTGGGAGGAACTCGAGGATGCTTTCAGGGCCAATTTTCAAGGGACCTATGTCCGACCTCCGGACACGGACGATTTAAGTCACATAATTCAACAACCTGGAGAGTTCGCCCACAAGCTTTGGAACAGATTCTTCACTAAGAAGAATCAAATTGTTGATTGTCCGGATGCCGAAGCCTTAGCGGCCTTCAAGCATAGTATCCGGGATGAGTGGCTTGCCAGACACCTCGGCCAAGAAAAGCCGAGGACAATGGCAGCCTTAACAAGCCTTATGACCCGCTTTTGCGCGGGTGAAGACAGCTGGTTGGCCCGTAGAGGCACAGCGACCCAAGTACATCCGAAATCAGGGATGGCAACGGGAAGCCATGGCCCAATAAAAACAAACGTCAAAACAAGGAAGAAAGTCCGAACAACACAACGGTCAACGCCGGATTCAGGGGCTCTTGACCCGGTCAACAAAAGAAGCCATTTAAAGGCAGCAAAGAGGGACCGTCCGGCCTGAACAAAGTCCTGGACAGACGGTGCCATATTCAAGGCACCCCCGAAAAACCTACGAACCACACTCACAGAGAATGTTGGGTCTTTAAGCAGGCCGGCAAATTAAATGCCGAACACAAGGGAAGGGAAACACCAAGTGAAGACGAGGATGAGCCTCGCCAACCGAACACTGGGGGACAGAAAAAATTCCCACCAGAGGTAAAAACAGTAAACATGATCCACGCGACTCACATACCCATGAGACGGCGCGGACGCGCGCTCAGAGACGCATACGCTATAGAGCCCGTCGCCCCCAAACTTAACCACTGGTCAGCCTGCCCGATCACCTTCGATCATAGGGACTACCCGACTAGTATGCGGCACGGAGGATCAACTGCCTTGGTGGTAGACCCAATAATCGACGGATACCATCTCACTCGCGTCCTCATGGACGGCGGCAGTAGTCTTAATCTAATATACGAGGACACTGTCCGCGGGATGGGAATAGACCCATCCAGAATCAGCCAAAGTAACACCACCTTTGAAGGGGTGATACTAGGCGTTGAAGCCCGCTGCAGGGGCTCCCTCGTACTAGAGGTGACATTCGGTTCCCCAGGCAACTTTAGAAGTGAAGAACTACTCTTCACCATCGCCCCCTCCAAAGTGGTTATCATGCATTGCTCGGGAGAACGGCCTTCGCCCGCTTCAACGCAGTACTGCACTATGCCTACCTTAAACTCAAGATGCCCGGTCCATGTGGCGTCATCACCGTCAACAGAAATACAGAGCGTTCCTTACGCGCGGAAGAGTATGAGACGGCTCCAGCAGACGGACTCTAAGCGGCCTCTAATACCAGAACGCATGATCGGTCGTTAAGACCACGGACACGGTTAGACGAGTCCGACAGCCCAGATAAACCTGATCTGGGCGCCACACATGTAATCCCATAGAGGACACCAGGGGCTATAGATATTTAATAAAGCCCAACTCTTGGCTTGACCTTATTAACAGGCCAATGTCTTTCACTTTTACTATCCATTGGTGATAGCCAACTCTTCGCACGCTTACGTCATACTCTTCTACATGAGTTTTCCTTTTTAGACACACCATGCATGCGACACCCTCCCAGGACACGGCACAACGAAGACAAAGGCGCAGACGTGCAGCAAGGCCCCGCTCAAAGGTTTCTCTTTAGATTAAGCCCCTGTGTAAACCTTCTTTATTGTCTCTTGTTTCTTACACATCCCATGGGTACTACACCCACAGAGGATATTGCCGTTATTGGCATTTCGCCACGACAGACTAATGCACGTACCTGGAAATACAGGGTTCATAATAAAGGGCGTTACCCAGCCCAGTATATGTTATAAAGTCTGAATACCTTCGGGAGTGTTCGGCGTCGCGAGTTTGGCCTTATATGCATCAGCTCCGAATCATGTCTTTGGTCGAATGTTGGGTTTGCTCGACTCCTGGGTTTGCCGCCTAACGTTCCGTTCTTATCGGCTAAGGCAGCCAAAGGAGAACTACTGCGCTTGTGCCCTGGTTATTCCGGATGAGCACCTCAGTAGAGAAAGCCAAAAACTGACTGTCATGATATAGCGAGAGACTGTTCAACCACTCGAAGAATTATCGGAAACTTTAGGATTCCTCCGCATTAACGAAGGACCGTTTCCCGGTCATGTACACACGCGCCCGTATTCGGATGCACGCAAAGGTACAAGGGGCTACATAGTAGCCCCGCCGTCAAACTCCTATGGCTAAGTGAAAGTGTTAAAGTTATATAGTTCGATTGCCTAGTTCGACGTGCGTTCACCTCCTTAATGGACCAAGACGTTGGATCAAGTGTGATTACGCACATTTTCACGAACACCCCCGCATTGTATGCGTGGGGGCTGAAGCCAACGGCTGCTAACTTTCAGATTACATATATACATAAAACGGCCGCACAGGAGGCACAATAGAACTTTCGGGCGAAAAGTATAAACATAGCCTCATAATTACAATAAAATTGTTTTTACAATAAAACTATTTGTCACTCGAACATGACATTCATCGAGCAATGAGCCTCTATTAACCGAGCACCTTCTGTTACCTGCTCCAAGATGTGCTTGGCCGGATCCTGGCTTCCTGCCGGATTCTGGGTCGCAATGATGGTGGCCTCCATATCTGTCCAATATGCCTTAACGCGGACAAGAGCCATCCGTGCACCCTCTATGCTTGCCGACCTTTTCATGGCATCGATTCGCGACACGGCACCAAGGAATTGTTGCACTAAACCAAAATAACTGTCCGGCTTCGGCCCCTTCGGCCATAGATGGTCTATTACAGACCTCATTGCAAGACCGGACAACCTATGGAGCTCCGCCACAGCAGCCATCCTCTCGCTCAATGGCAACGAGCGCGTTGGAGCACTGAATTGCGACCAGAACAGCCTTTTCACTTCATTATCTTTTTTATCCTCGAAAAACTTGGCCGCATAAGCCGTACTCTTCGCCAGATCCGCATACGCGTCTGAAGGGCTCCAGCGTCGATCCAGAGGAGCGTACTTCGGATCTAAGAACTTCATCCGCAACAAATAGGGGTTTCCAGCTGCGATTTCTCTGGCCTGTCGAAGCTCCTCCCGCGCATCCCTAATTTCGAAACGCGTCTCCTTGGCCGCATTAAGGGCCTTCTTCAGGTCAGCCGAATTAGCCTTATTCTCTTTTTCAAGGAGCTCATACCGGTCGGCGGCATTTTTTAGCTCCACAGCCATCTCGGCTATTTTGTCTTCGCTTCGGCGACGAGCAGCATGTTCGGCTCTCAACTCTTCGGCCGCCTTTAGGGCAGCCGCATTGCTAGCCCGGGCTTGTTCCTTGGCCAGGGCAAGTTTCGCCCTCAGGGCTTCCACGGCAGCAGCTCCGTCTACAGTCCAAGCATATAACATTAACATAATTCTCCTCTTAGTTTTTCCTATAACAAATAAGGAAAGCAGAGCACATACCTTGTGACTCGTTAAGCCGCTCATTCACAAGTGTGATATCGGCATCAATAACTCCAATCCGTCGCCTCAGTTCGGCGACTTCAATGGACCGGTTGGCTGCCGGACCCTTAGCCACCTGTGCATAAACAGAGTATGATCATTACTCAATGATGTGATCCTCCGTTTGCCGCCTTGGGCTGGCAACTAGAGTCTCAGGGGCTACTATCCATATGGAGCACACCTAGCGCGTGCGCCACAATCAAGAATTAGGTACTTTATTACATACCTCAAAGCCTCTGAGCAGGCTCGTAAAAGCTTCATTCAACCCGCTTGTGGCAGATGAAATCTTCTCAAGCACCGTGCTCATTAATGAACGGTGATCCTCCGAGAGAGCAGCTTGCTCCAGAAGGCCCGTCAGCGTATCCGGCCGGTCGCTGAACTGTGCCAGACCTTTCTTATTGCCCCCCGTGGGAGACAAACGCTAATGTCCATCTCAAGAAGCTCCCGGATGCGGCTCCACAATGTTGGTACATCATTAGCAGGCCCCCAATCCCATCCTACATTGGCCCATGATGCCAGTTGAGGCGGAGGGCCGGAACGGAAGTCGGGCGCAGCCACCCACTTTGTGCCTCTAGGAGCCGTGACGTAAAACCACCTCCGCTACCATAAATCGGACACCTCTGGGAAGGAGCCCTCTGGCCAGGGGGCGTCGGCGTTCCTGCTTATTACAGCACCTCCACACTCCGCGTGTCGCCCCTCAATCATCTTTGGATTCACATTGAAGGTCTTGAGCCATAAGCCGAAGTGCGGGGTGACATGGAGAAAAGCTTCGCACACAACGATGAACAATGAGATGTGAAGGATGGCGTCCGGAGCTAGATCATGAAAATCTAGCTCGTAATAGAACATGAGCCCTCTCACAAAGGGATCAAGGGTGAAGCCTAAGCCGCGGAGGAAGTGAGAAACCAATACAACGCTCTCATTGGGCTCGGGAGTAGGGATGACCCGCCCTGGAGCAGGAAGCCTGTGCTGGATGTCAGCGGTCAGATATCTGACCTCCCTAAGCTTCGCGATGTCCTCCTCTGTGATCGAGGAGGCCATCCACCGGCCGTGAAGGTTGGATCCGGACATGATTGAAGATCCGAAGTGCTTGAGCTTGGGCTTCGGGTGTTAGAACTCGAGAAGCGGAAAGGCGCAAGCGTGGTAGAAAAGAGGGATAGGCCTCGGCCCCTCTATAAAGGGGGTGAATATCAAGCGTCCTCAGCGTAACTGCTCGGGACTTACCTAAAAACACGGAGTCATACCAAGAGGCGTCGTGGGGTTGCACGCGCCCGTATTGATGGAAGATCCCGCGATAAGAGGAACACGATCTCTGTTCTGGCGAGGCGTGCCAATGAAACCGCCTCGCAACGCATATCGAGGCAGGCTAAGAAAAACCGGTTCGTGCTGGACCAGGCCACAGGGCACACCGTTAAAAAAAATTGTTGTCAGTAGATCAGATTTGTGAAGTGTTATGCTCTCTACGGTGGTGTGCGGAAATTATCTCGCAGAGCTGGACACAATCCTTAATCTACTTTGGAGTATTCGGACACGGAACCCACCTTGCAATGCCGAAGACAATCTACATGCCGGACTCATCGTCATTGAAGCCTGGTTCAGGGGCTACTAAGGGAGTCCTGGATTAGAGGGTATCCGGACAGCCGGACTATATACTTTGGCCAGACTCATGGACCGTGAAGATACAAGACTCAAGACTTCGCCCAGTGTTCGGATGGGACTCTCCTTTGCGTGGAAGACAAGCTTGGCG